>NC_051101.1:8338031-8941678 GCF_901709675.1 Syngnathus acus | reverse complement strand
CTTCACAGATTTCTGCAGAAACGTGCAGCTGTTGATCATGTTGGTTTTGGGGGAAATAAAACAGTGAAAGAATAAAATAGAATAAGAACAGTCATATATATTAAACATAAGGAACCAAAATCCTATAAGAGGGTCAGGTCTTGACACAAACCCGAGCTCTGCCAGTTATTCAAATGTTGACCCCAACAAATAAAAAAAACAGGCCATATGCCACCAATGCGCTCTAATCTGGACACCCCAGATTAAAATATTGTAACTCGTACAACAACAGAAAAACTCTTTGATACAAAAATACATTTATTTTTGAAAGACTTTGCAGATCAATAAGCAAAGAGTTAGAAAACAGATACCACAGAACAATTCAGTTTGAGTATGAGTTATGAATTTGCACACGCGCACACACAGACACAAAGAAAATTCAACAGTTACAGCAAGTTTTATCAAGAACCTTTGTCGTCCACCACATATGACTCAAATATACACGAAAACGTTCATGGCCAGACACAACAAGGGAGGACATCAGACAGACGTTAGAAATGTCCCAAAAATGACCTCTGCTCATAGGTTGAGCCCTTCGTGTAGGGCCAGGTCATGCATGTATGCATCCCATACATGGAAACTGTCAACTACACAATTATTAGATCACGTGTTAGCATTGTTACATGACACTTTTGACTCACAGAAATAGTGTCAGATGTTCATTCCAACTAAAAAGCCAACCAATATTCACACTGTGTTGACCATAAATGCTCAAATGAATCATTCTCTCAATCTGATCTCCAAAAATAGTAGAGACTTGTGTGATATGTGCTAAGTGCGTTCATTAAGCAAAATAGCAAAATAGACTCATTTGTGCACAGGAGAGTCCATGTTGTCACGTGTTTGCGTGTTTTAGACTAAGGAAGAGTTGATACAACTCATGTTCAAGATTTTGGCCAAGAATTTGTCCAACGCAACAGAAATGCCAAATACACTCGCAGTCACTGGCTGTAATGATGACAGCTCTGACCTATAACGTCATCCCGCTGTAGCCCAGCTCCGAAGCCTGCCAAACTGCGTTGTCCCGTGGGCAGTTATTGTGGCAGACGCAGGTCAGGATCACCATGACTGGCCTCTTGCTGGTTTTACCGCCAGCGCAGGTCAAATCCGCCAGGGCGGTCTTGGTTCTGTGTGGGGTGCAGCAACGGCCGTCCGTGCAGGAGCCGCAGTAGCGAGGTTTGTAAGCCTGGACGCTAGTGCAGTTCTTGTAGGAGAGTTGGACGGCGGTGTCGCTCCTCACAATCCTCTGGCATTTACTGCCTCTCTGAAGACACATTTTAGTTGGACATTTAACCCTTATTCTTTTTACAGACATGTATGTTCAGCCCAGGCCAAGAATATTGTCAAAATATTTCTCTATTTTAAATTATGAACTACTTGTATAAAGTGTGTTTGACCTAAATAAATGGGTGAGTAATTTTTATATACACTATACATTTATTCATGCAGGCACTGGCAGGGGGGCCAAGGATATCTCAAATCAAGGAGAAAAATACAAAATCAAAAAATGTTGATAAAGATTGGATATGTGGTTATATACTATTTCAAGGCCCCTCCGCCCGCCCTCTAGCTCCGCCAGGTGCAGATCCATGCCTCAAGGCCCACACTCCAAATAAGCACAACGCTGAGGGTACCTTTGGTTGCAAGAGCGCTGTCTGGTCCTGCTGCTCATCGCAGGGTCTGATCATGCACAACCGGCTCTGCTTCACCATCTCACAACGGCGGTTCTTGTTTGTGACCCTGGTGGACACCCCCATGCCGCACGTTCTGGAGCAGGCTCCCCACTCAGTGGTCTGCTCGATGCAGTTCAAGCTGGGGTCCCAGGAGTCAAAGTTCACCGTTTCCTCCTGACGAAAGGCTGCGGGAGCACATGTAGGAGAAGCAGGTTAAAAATACTGAAATAGCCTTTCGACTGAAAAGATTTTGAAGAATCACGTTAGTGTTTCATATTCCGGGTGGAGGTGACAACACTCTTTCCTGTGTTGCGTTTTAGTCCGACCTCTTCCTCTGACAGGTCAGAGCTAAGTAAACAACCTTTCAACTCTTGAGTGTCTCACACAAGTGTAACACCAGGAATGTGTGTTCCAAGTCTAGGGACGACTCCATGTCTGCTTTCGGCACAGTTGTCTAATAAAACCCACAACGGGAGATTAGTTACTTAATTTACTGCTACAATTACAGGTTCTACAAAAGGAACCCATTTGAAACACTATGATATTTAAAAGTCATTCTTTTCAAATGTTACATGAGTCGGGCCCTTATATCATGATATTCTCGGAGGTATTCAAAATATTGCAAAAAAAAGGGTGGAGAGGAAAAATCCTGAAACTGCATCAAAATCCAACGAGTTCTCACTTTGTCTATGTCCTTGTCCTCGACAAAGTTTCATGGAAAATGTTTTTTTTGTTACCCAACTCTCTTATAGATAAACTAGATCAGATAGCCCCCATGGACGACAAGAACAGCCCACAGAGCTGTTCTAAAAATAGCTCACCAGTTTTGAGACATGGTGATTTTCTATTATTCTGTACCAAATATCAAAAGACTAATCTCTCACTGCATCAATTATATTTTGGGATGATGATCATCCAAACGACAGACTGTTTATGCAACTCTTGTACCATAAAATGTGTGCATGTGCACTTCATAAAAAGTCTGCTCACCTGCCATAGCAAAGCCTCCCAGTGCGCTGGCTTCGGCCGGGGGATCGCACACCCACTTCTCGCAGCACTCGCCGGGGACGTGGACCCGGCGCGGCACGGGGCAGTCGGGCCCTGGTAGCATGACGTCTATATTGCAGCGAGGGATGCAGCCGATCTGTCCATCACGACACATGCATTGGTGCTTGCAACTGGGGAAGAAGGTCTGGCCGTTCTGGTAGACCACACCGTCCAGAACACAGACGTCTCCTTCGTGAGCTGAAAGACCATTGTACAATCATGTTGGATTGATTTTCAATGCAATCGAAAATTAACGTGGATACCGCACAAATTGACTCACCGACACATACGCCTGTGTTTTTGTTTTTGCCAGAGGTGAAGTCGCACTGCAGGCCTTTCCGTGAATCACAGGGGTTGGTTTCGGAACACGCCTGACCTTTCTGACGAGCGCATACAAGGCAGCAGGCGCAGTCGTCCAGGATCAGGGGTACTCCGGGGAGGCAGATCGGGGGCTCGTCCGGGCACTGGCATCTCTGCGTACACGCTTGGGACCAGGCTAACGTAAGCACCTGATTGGGCGAAACAAAAAGTTTAGACAACATATTTACAAATGTAAGGAACAAATGCAAAGGTGGAAGGAATGACAAGTGTCATCACACAATCTGTTAACATCGAAGCGGATCCCGTGATCCATGTGATTTCTCTCAGCCAATCAGTCGAATTGCTGATTAGAATTAAATGAGTGTCGTGTTGCATATTTGGTACTAGTTCAAATATGAATTAAAAACACTATGTGTTATATTGATAGTCAAACACAACATTAAAATGGATTAAAAAATATCGAGTGAAAATAATATATTCTGAAAAATTCTCATTCCTACCTGTGCTGTAAAGCAAATAAGAAAAAGAGCTCTATCACACATCGTCTCAGCGCTGGGGGAAAAAATAATAAAATCTTCCGTGTAGAAATTGTCTCTGCTGAAGCTGTCTTAAATGCTTGGATTGAGGGTTGACGTTTCCCTCCTCTCTGTCTCTAGCTTGCGTTAAAGCAGAAGGTTGTAATCTCTTTGTCGTTGTGCATCAGGGCCGAGGAGGGGAGGACTTTATATAGAGGAGCTATCCCATGGCCACCATGACGACCAATCGCAAAGAATGTGTGCCAGAACACCCAAAGTGTTTGAGGAGGGACTTTTTTTTCTTTTTTATTTGGACATTCTGCCAAGAGATTCCTCACAGGTCCACTTACACCCTAAAATCCAAACAAGTGCGGAAGACTGTTTTAGTGTATTGCATTAAATTGAAAACTGAACACTGTAATAGCTGACGAGCAGTTAAAACATGCTAGCTAAAAATACAGCGACACAGACACAGTGATTTAAACTGGGAAAAAGAAAATCCATGTATTTTCTACTGTATGCCCTCGACAACACATTGTGTTGTACTAGTTTAAACATATATTAACAATAATTCTAAATGTTAATTGTGCGCTTTAAACTTTTATTTCACTGGAACTATATTAATTAAATCTACATATTAATTCCCATCTCCCTCACAGTTTTCTCTGTGCTTTTATTTGTTTTCTCTTGTTCCACCAGTTTCATTAGGCAAATTGAAGACTCCGGATTGTGAAATAATTTTGTCTGTCCAGTTTGGACCTGGCCCCTTGCCCAAAATCTGCTGGGATAAGAACCAGCTCACCCATGACCCAAATGTGGAAAAGTAGTAAAGAAAATGAATGGAAGGATGATTGTATACATGAACAAGTGTCTGTCAGTCAACCGTCTGTTTTTCCTATTCCCCTTTGGGCGACATGAATGGAAGATTCCATTTCCTAGTTCAGGATGTTTGTGTCATCGTGTGAGGATTCCCTTTGGTCCATCTGCTTGCAGGTGATGAACCTTTGACCTCTTTCCCTGGGTTCTTCTTGGGAGGGCGCACATGGAAAAGCCCGTTATATCCATAGGGATCTTGACTGTTTCCATTAATAGATACGTTGGGAAACTTTTGGATGGTCAGCAGCTTGGATCAGTGGGAGTCTGACATGGAGGTCACCACTTCTGCTCAGAGGTTGTGTTGTAGTGTGGCCCCTGCTGAGACAGAAGGATGTATTTACACATCAATCATCATCTATACCAGTGGCTCCCAATACCGTGAGAAATAATCAAGTGTGTTGTGAGATACTAACCAATTTTACTTCATTCATTTTTTGATTTTAGGATTTTGTAAACTATTTTACCAGGGATGCTCTCATCTGGGGTCCCTTCTCAAGGTTTCTCTTTTTCCCAGTTGTTTTTTTTTTTTTTTAAAGTTTTTCCTTGCTCTCCTGGAGGTTATAATAAGGGGATATTGAGAATATTTGCCAGTTGTGGGCAGCTTTGAGATCTTTCTGTGATTAAGGTCTATATAGTAAATAAACCTGACTTGACTTCCATAAGATGGCTGAAGAGTGCAATTAACCAGTGCATGCCCTAAAATAAAATGACATTGTAATATTGTTGTTTGGAGGTGTTTCATGAGATTTTTTCACGAGATTTGTTTTAGTCCAGTATTGGCTATCTTGTGTGTGAGAGGTGAAGCGTTCCCAAGGTCTTTCTTTGTGTATACAGTATAGCGTGTACAATATATATATATGCCAGAGAAAGAATGTTGAACTTAACCGTGCGGCCGTGTTTGCGGACTGTGCCGCCTCGATGACTCCTCCATTGGTCAACCTGACACAAATGACGTTGGCTGCATTGAAAAAACTCTTTTGACTTCACCTTTACAATTGAAGTTTATGATGCAGTGAAGAATATCTTTCCTTTACTGAATGCATTTGGTTATAAATGACCGTTTAACATCTAATTCAACTTGTATTTATGTGGGTAAAAAGTCTATTTCAATTAAATAGTGGTCAGACGTCAATATAAAGAAATGTTACTTTGGGAATATCGCACAGGTTAGAAGAGCCAGACAACCAAACCAAACCACATGCATGGTTGCCATGGAAATTATAAATTGTAAATACTTTTTACGATTTATTACCGATTACTTTACCAGTGGTTGATGAATGACATTTTTCCCGAAGCCCAATGTGTGCAAAAAGTGAACATATTGAGGCTTATTTACAGTGGAACAGCCTGGCTCAGAATGTGTCATATCAGAATGAGGTGGGAAGTCTGCATACGCACATTCATGCTATCTGTGAAATAGCTGAAGTGAGTACTTGAAGGAGATGGTGGGAGCATAGACGAAAGCAATGATGTCGTCATGCGAGCAAGATGAGCGGAAACACTGCCCAGTGACGACTTCACGCCATCTGAGGACGTACCTCGCACCAGATGTTATGATCACACTCGGACAAAATACACTTTATTCAGTGGAAGGAAATGTTTAACTGCCACTCTGAAATGGGGTTTGACACCATCTTTTCCAAACAAAGACACATCCACCATGACCATAACCATGACTGCCTGCAACCTGCCGAAGGGCTTTATGCACTTTCTCATGCGGTCGGCCCACACGTGAGAAGTCGCCCAGAAGTTGGATATCATTAAACATGGACGTATGGGACAGACTTCAAGATTTGTCTTGTTACTTACCACGTTCACTGTAAAAAAAGGTTTATCCCCCCCATTTTCAGTTGAGTCTGAAACATATTATGTTTTATATTTTCCCTGATGATGATTATTATTCATTGAAGGTGCGCCTTATAATCCGGTGCGCCTTATTGTGCGGAAAATACGGTACTGCAAACAACATATGAATTAGAACTAGATTTATATTATTGTTTACAAGGTCAGATTGAAGCACCTTCTTTGAAAAACTTCCAAATGTTAATCTCGAGTGAACCACCAATCTGTCACGTTTTTCCTTTCTGGTTATGACAGGACACCCCGTTGCGGCCTTACAGTGCGTCAGGCAGAAGCCACGCTTGGACAGGTTCCCTGCCATGAAGATGTTTGTGTTGACTTCCTCAGATGGAGGACTAGGAACATATGGTTGCCACGTGGGCGGGAAGGACTGCATATAAAAATAAATCTAGGCTTCCAATTTATGAACTCATTTTCAGTTAGTTCAAGTTAGTAATTTTAGACCAGCACACATAAAGAGAACTAAAAGCAAAACTGCAGAACCATAATTAAGGAAAATATTGGCCATTTAGGCATTGTATACACACGCACACATTTTTCCTTGTAATGCCTCGTTTTACTGAAAAGACCATGAGAGCAGAAAAAAATCCTTGTGTTGTGATAAATTCTAGCCTTGACTTCCAACTATTTCCCCTTCTTTTGACCTGTTGCTTGCCCATCATAGCAATGCTGGTGTAACCACGGTAACCTTCGACCCGGCCCATCCATATATTGTCAGTTATCTTTACGACGTCACTCACAGGTTCCCCCGCACTGCGTTTTGCCCCCCCTGTGGCATTTCAAGAGCGTCTGTGTTGGGTTTCACCTAGGAGAGGGGCAGAAACGCAAGCCCAGGCTGCGTCACACTGAGACGTTAAGGGTTACAATTTACTGCCTCTGTCTTATTTGTTGTTTACTTAGCCACCAACCTTTGGAGGAAAAGACAAAGGAGTTAAAGAAAAGAGAGAAAATATACGAGGAAGGAATTCAGGGGAGACGTGTGTCTATAAGAGCCCAGCACCATGGCCTTTTGTCAACTTATACAAGTTTGGTGGGGAGCATCTCAACAAATGCAGAAAAGTACATTTATTTCAATATTGTATTTTAAAAGGAAACTTCATCACATAATTTTATCAAACACATTGGAACAAACATTTCAGAAAGCCAAATCATCCTAATCTCTAATAATAAAAATATTTGCACGCGATAATATGCAAGCAATAAAATTAGATTAGATTCAAAATTTGTCTGAGAATCCTACATTTATGATGTTGCTTTGACAACACAGAAGCATTGAAGAGTTTAGTTTCAGACATACTGATTTTCAGAAAGGCAAAAACACTGCATTGTTTTATTTTCACCACTAGACGGCAGCACTGCGCAAGGTAATATAAAGGGAGTCCAACAAAGCAATGGCCCATAAATCTTGAAACGTTTATTTCAAAACCAACCAGCTCAAGTGGTTATGTTGTGGACCATCCGTAATTAAATCATCTAAACTGAGTTACCTTCGTAAATATTTGTTTTGCTCGCTGAGCGAAGATGATTCTAACAAAGTTGACCTTTACAAGAAGCATTCGTGGAGAATAACATCATACAATGACTATTTGAAATCTGACATTTATCTTCAGCATATTAAAATGGGACCTGGTTAACCTGCCCCTAGTATTATTATTATTATTACATATATAGCATTAACATTTTCTGGTCACAAAATAATAGCGAGCACCATCTCATTGAGTATTGACAGACAGAGGTTTAGCATTCAACCTGCATCCTTTGGGGTTTCTTTGTGATCCATTAGCAAGTGGACATGATGATTATGGTCTAACAGAAACTGAAGCTCTCTTAATGGGAAGGTGTTTGTTCTAGAGCAGCTGTTAGGCAGCTGCTTAACCCTCTCAAATACACACACACACACACACATTCATTGCACACTGGAAATGTGACACTTGTTTGCAAACAAATAAGATACGACATCTCTTTTTGATAGCTACACTCAGTTCTTTCTGGCCCTGCAAATGATCCTAATGTGGTAGAGTAGAAAAATTGACCCTACATTATATCTTGCCCACACGTACATAAACCTCGCAGGTGGAATTCTCTGGGGGGAAAAAGAGTGCACTCAAGCTGTTAGGTCCACCCCATTGCCTCCTTTTAGCAGGTTTGAACAAACATCATGTATGATAGCTCGGTAGGCATTGTTCAATGCTCAAATGTTCTCAAGCTGAGAGATTAGTCCAGTACTTTACTTTTTTTTCGTAGGGGCGGGCTTTGTTTTATGTCATGTTACAGTATAGTATAGTATAGTAAGTTGGTCATGGAAACCAATAGACAGCAATTCATTGTTTTCTTTCATTTGAAGTGATATGTGCCTTACATTAAGGCCCCCCCCCCATAAAGGAAAACTAAAATGAATAATTACGCAGCACAAATGTTCCTTTTAACCACAGGCGTCCACTTTGCATCGTTTAATTTGACCTTTAACATGCACAATACACTTTTTACTCCATAGTATCACAATGTGTTTTTTTCATCATAGTCAAAGAGACACTTCACTGATGGGTCAATATCCCACATGAACAGCATGATCTGTCTCCGCTTCATAAATTACATTCATGCTTTTGAAAATCTAACAATAACAACACAATGATCTAGAAGGGCACCTAAGCCATGTGCTTCACCCCCAGACAAAGCATAAGCTCGTTTTTCTGAATCTTTCCATCCTTGTTGACATCGCAGTGACGCAACAAAACTGCTCGCAGCTTATGCAGCTCGGGACCAGTGAGGTTGGGCTGATGATCACACAAGAGGAGAGAACTTATGTGTAATTTATACATAAGTATCACTGTTAAAGTAATGTAAATAATCATTAAAAAGTGATTCTTAATACATAATTCTGCAAAATATATATATTTTTTTATTCTGAAATTCATGTTTTTTGCTTTTCAAGCCTCATTGGGAGATAAAATGAAGTGTGGCTGTTTTGATGTGATCTGATATGTTCTTACCCGGACCAGTTCCATCATATCTTTGACAAAGCCGTCCACCTCTGCTCCCTCCAATGCGCCAGTCTTGTTCTAAAATAGCGAGCGGAATGAATTAATGAAAAACACACATTGCCTCTGTTTGCATGTCAGCATGGATCAGCCGAGTAGGCCGGTCACCTGCTGTCAGTGGCTGTGAAATGACTCAAATCGTGCGATATAATGTTTTGCCTTGGAGAGGAGCTATACCAGCCTCCAGAGCACTGAAGACAAAAGACGCTTAAGTCTAACGAGTTTTTCAAGATTTGAGCCATCACTTATATTATGAGCAATGTTTTGGCAGTGAACTTTAAAATGTTAGTAAAGAAGCTACAGTATGTACAAACTGTTAACTGTCACTCCAAGTTGAAGAGAACCTTATATATTATATAGTCAACCAAGTCAGTCCTTATACTTTAAAAATGTTCATATATATGCGATACAATACCAATGTTGCTGTATTTTTGCATGCTGTAAACAGAGTGGCAACTATTGCAAATATATAACAATACTCATAGATAAACAGAACAGCGGCTATTGCAGATATAAGTTATCATAGACTGTATTTTGTATGCAAATGTATTTTTATGATGTGGAAAAGAATTTTACTGCAGCAATCTTCTTTGTGTACCATCTCATCCATGTGCAATTGGGAAATGTATTATACTGTCCTCAAGTGGCCATGAAGTGCATACCAGAAGGAAAAGCAGAATGAAACTGGATAGTATTTACGTTCTAGTTGTTTGTAATCACTGAATTGCTACTCTTTTTATACAGTACAGTATTGAAGAGTACTTTTTTTAACTATAAGAACACAATAAATAAATGTATTGGTGTTTTTGGGGTGCTGGAATGCTGCAGATGTTCACATTGACACATACATGACTACATACAAGTTCTCATCTCAGAATAAAAGAAGCCTATCAATGCAGATAAGATAGAATATGACCTTGTTATTTCAAAGTGTAAACTGGCAACCTAATGGATGTTTTACTTCATTAATGAGCTTTGGCTACGCGGCTCAGCCGTCTAATCAGCACCATCGCTGACCTTGCATAGTATTTTATATTTAAAATGGAACACATGAATAAGTCAAGTGAAAAGGTGTTGTATTGATTAAAAGCAATGTTACAAGAGCTATGGAAACTCTTCTTGTGGCAGTGTAGCAATGCAGTAAATTAAATGCACCGGAAACTTTTAATGATGTTTTTGACACTTATTGGAAACCTAAATCGTACTTACAACGTCATAATGATCAAAAATCTTCTCAAAATCTCGCTTTCGCTCCGCTGTACTGCCGGCCTGGAGAATACACACAAAGTTGTTCAAATAGAAGCGAGTGAATTCAATGAAAATAACAATATATGTATTTATATGTCATGTTTTATTATGCAAAGTGTGACACGTACGTCCAACTTGAACTGGAGCAGAAAATTCTCTTCTAAAGCCAAGATCCTGTTTGAGCACAATATTATCATACCGACACGTCAGTATAAAGAGAGTCATAAAAAAATAGATGTTATAGAAGTTAAAGCACCAGGTACATTTGCATAATCTGATAGGATCCAATAAAAAAATGATGAATGAAAAAAAATCCCAATTATTATTGAGACACAAATGGGACTGACAAATCTCCATCATACCACCAAATCAAGCTGACACAAAAAGGATTATATTAAAATAATATCGATATCGGCATGGAAGTACGGTGGCCTTTAAGTCATATTGAGAGTCATTGTAATATAATTTTAATAAAACAAATTGTTACCCAGCCCAAAGGCGGGTGTATCTTAATAAAGCCAAACATATTTATTTTGACTCCATCCTATATGTTGAAGTAGGTTGATTAAAATAGGCAATACCAAAAACAATAAAATAATTTTCAACTGGGATTGTTGTTTGTGTACCAATTACAATACAGATACATTCTTCAAGGTGGCATATTGTGTATCATTTTCCAAAATGTAAAATTATTCCTATGTGTATTAACAAAAATATCACTGACATTCTGCTAAATCAAAAATACACAGAATACACAGAAGAATTCCACGAAGCCTAACTTTTACTTTTACCCGCAGCATTTGTTCTCATGACAACCAGGATGGAGCTCCGGTATGGGATGAAGTGAGCAGGTATTCTGTGTTTCTATTTTTGTTGTTGTTGTTGTATTTATCCTCTAGCAACTCCGTATTTCTTTATGTATTTCTTTACGTCTTTATGTGTGTATGTATTATATTTTTATTTAAAAGCAAGTTCTAATTCTGAATTAGCACTGCTAGGATTGTTCAAACGTCGTGAATAGGTTACTATGGTAGCCGACACTTCACACATGAGTCATGCAGTTTTTTTTTTTTCTGGTTACATACCTGGCCAAGTCATTCAGATCCAAACGGCCGTCCTTATTCTTGTCAAAGATTTTCATCTGCGGCACAAAAAGGATTACAAGTATGTGATGTGATGGATGATTAAGCAACCATTTTGTCCGTTAAGAACCAGCTCAAATAATTGACGGGAGGTGTGAATCATACCATTGTGTCCGTGTATTCCTCCAGCTTGGCAGGTGACACTTTGCGACCATGCTGTTGGAACAGGTCTTTCAAGAAAGCCTACAAAAACACAAAAGATTTTTGCATTCAGGGATAATTTTACTTTTGAACACATCATTCTTAGCTTTCCAACCAGTAAAAATGCCTCGCAAGTGCTTATAAATGACAAATATGTCGACCTGAAAGCGGAAGGACCGGAAATATCAGCTGAGGCTTTTACAATACGTTTCCCTTCACAGAGAAATATGCTTCAGCTTGCCATTGGCTTTTGTTTGTTACCTTCAGTTCCTGAGCTGAAATGTAGCCGCTGCAGTCCACGTCGTATTTCCTCCAGATCTGCGGCGGTCGGGAAAGTGATCGATGGCATGGAACAGGATTTATTAGGGAGGATGAGAAGAGTGAAACGGTGAAGCCATTGTGATACACTACGACTGAAAAGGATCATTCAAGTGACATTCAAGTTTGATGAGAAAAATGATTATTAAAAAAAAAAATCTAACAATGATACAGTATAGTTCGAGAGTACCTTCTACTTCTTGAATAAAATAAACAATGTGATCCAAATATGAAGATTCATTGTGAATGCTTCTTTAGATGATAAAATATGGTTCCTCATTTGAAAAAGGGTATCTGCCACCCTTTTATAAAACATGCACTTAAACCCAACAATTTATGACCATACGAGTGAGTGGCTTCACCTGCATAAAGTCGACACTGTTGTCAAGGGGAGCTTCTCTGTGGAAAATCAACAGGAAGTTCTCCGTCTCAGGTAAGATCATGTTAGCCAACTGTAAAACCAAGCCCACAATTGAGGGTGAACTTTCTTGTGCTCCCAAACAATGTAAATGTTCACTATTGATTTCACATTTAAGGTGTTCCAATATAGCAAACGTGAGATGATGGAAAAAATAAAGTCAGCTCCTATGCTCCTCCACAAATAATTATTGAATTTATAGGAACGCAGACACCACCGAGGGAATAGAAATGTCTGTTTGGACCGACTCACCCCAGCTCTCACTCCCTTCTGTCCTTTAATAACATTATCGTATGTCCATTAGTAGATTAAACCATGGCCGCTGGCATCAATCTCATTGAAATAGCTCGCGGTTGAGTCGGAAACACACGCAATGCACCAATCTTGGCTGCCAAATGCACACTCTGGCCTATCAGAGAGGATGCAGCAGCTTCTTGAGTGCTCGGCTCGCTTCCTTCCTGATTCTGCATCTGCAGTTAGAATAATAGTTGATGGAAAATAAGACATTTGAAGCTGAGAATTTGGTGTGACTTACTCGACTTAATTGCTTGACGTTGTCATGAGCGGTCTAGAATCATCATTTATCTGACTGCTCACAACTAAATCAGGCAAAACTGGAAAATTTCAGGCCGCGTTTTCAAATAGATTGGAAAGAAAGAACCCGCGCTTGACTGGTTTCAATTGAATTGCATGTTCAAGTGGAGCCTGGGAGACATTGTCATCTTCAAAGCGTGACTTTAAATCTCAGTTGTCAGTTAAGTAGCTATTAGATTAAATGAAAAAGTCTCCCTTTGAAAATTGAAAAGATATCTGAATAGTACTTGACAAGGGCTTAATGTCAGTCAGTCAGAGAAAGCCTCCAGAGCAGATTTAACAGAATTAAGGCTTATGTCTTTGTCATGGTAACACGAATTAAATAAAAGACAGAAGTCCGGAGAAGCAGCGGAAGAGGAGAGCGGCGGGAGGTTTTTGTCAGACAAAAGCGTACCATGAATGCTTTTAATGGTCAGACAAAAACAGAGGCAGTGGTGTTTGTAAGTAAGAGCGGAGGAAGGAGCCAATTACTCAATCCAAATGTAGCACTTTGCTTGAGACTTTGTAGAGAGTAGTTGTACCAATCAAGAACTTGTGGTGCCATTGACAATTTAAATAAATAATACCAATAAAATAATAAATAAAATAAAGTGGCATGCTGCTGCTAATGGAGTACCTCCTGGATCTGTAGTTTGCCATCAGCAGAAACGTCATAGGCGGACATAAACCTTTGCTTCAGCCTCTGGACCCGCTCTTCTGTCACTTTCTCCTGCAAGGACATGCAAGTGACAGTTTAAGTTTCCAAAAGAGTAAAGGTGTGTCACCAAGCTGTAAAGAGGAAGGATAGGCATGTGCATACATAGACAAAAGGCGCCTGCAATTTTTTTAAAATTTAAATATACAGTTTAAACCTATGAAGTAAGTAACGATGGAAACATGTATGATTGGAAAAATGATGTTCCGAGGGGAGAACGCACAGTCTGCAGAGGAGCATGCTGGCGCCAGATCCATTAGAGAAAGGCCAGTGTTTGTCTTCAACATCATTCTTCTGTCAGGAACCATTTGATGTTGCTAGGCAATTCTTTTTCTCCATCTCACAGACTGAACTGGCCCTTCATGGAAGACGAGGTCATTGCAAGGTTGCACTTCTCAATTTGGTCGATAACGAAAACATCACTTTGGAAAATATTTTCATGTGTGGGTCATGGAAATATGTGCATCTGTACAATGTTTTTTTTGTTATCCTTGACCATTCACACGTATGGTACCGCCCAAAGGAAAAAAAAAAAATCCTTGCTCCACCAGTGTCTGTTTGGGAATCACTTGCTTAGATTATACAGGTGCACTTATTGACTGTGTACTATATGATACTGACTCAAATAACAAGAGGTTTGTGTGTTTATCAGAGGCCGCATCACAAAACAGTGCACTTATCCTTGTGGCTTTCACGCTGGAAAGCAAACAACATGCGGTCTGGTCTGTTGGTTTAATACAATCCCATTTGTAACCATGCCGAGCACACTCACACTGTGCAGACATTCATTATGAATTTACAGACTGCAAATGTAAAGTGACATCACTGACATAACATTGCCATGTGTAGAAACAGCAGTGCATTTCCGATTCATAGCGGAGTCATTCATCAGGTGCATTCATCGGTAAATCAGACGAGTGATGAAATGTTAAGTGAACTGTTGTCATCACAGGTCTACCAAATGAGTTTAGAATGTGGACTAACCTTTGGCCCCAGTCTCTTCATCATGTGACGGAAAAACTCATCCAGCTCCTTGCCCTCAATGTAGCCGTTGTCTGACAAAAAAACAAAAAACATTGGCATGTTACGGTTTTATTTTAAATAATAGATACCTCAAATAAGTTACTGTTTCACTATTTGTCTTACTACATATGTCCAACCTCTGTCATAGAATAACACTAAACTGCTGTTATTCTGTTACATCTGTTCAGATGCAAAATAACAAAATCAACCAAGATGACTTTGCACACACAAAATTGCATTCAGAGTTGTAAGATTAAACTTTTCCTCATAAGCCACCTAATCAGAGCAGATGCTTGGAAATGAAAATATGTGACTCATTATACTTACCATCTGCATCAAAGTGCTGCCAGATTTCCAAGAAACCAGCAGCGTCCAGTTTGTCAAAGGCACTGTCCATTGTTTTGTTCTTTTCTTCACAGAAAGACTCCTGCGGTGAAAAGTGGTTGCCTTTTAAACTCTTGCTTGAATGATATATGTTCTAGACAGAAACCACACCCCTTCTGCATGTGGGAACTGCGCACACACACTTCTAATGAGTTGTTAGTGAATGCCATCTGGTGGTTATGAATTTGAAAAGCACAAAAATAAAGTGTACACACGTGGAGACATCAAAACCGTTCGTATTATGCAATTATTACTTTAGCCTGTGCAGTAGAGTTTAAGTCTGAGCCAAGAATAAATTAATTCCCATGACATTATTTCTTATAGGGAGATTATAAAGTCAGACACCCAAGAACTAGATTTGGTTCTCTTAAAATGGTTAAAAAAAAAATAGCACCACATTCCAAAGTCTGTAAAATGATTTTAATCAATGTTAATATTCACATGGACACCAGCAGGACAGTATGAAAGCAACACAATGATCCCCAAACTAAATCAAGATGTAAGATGTGCAAATATGTCTTCAGTATTTATGTGAAAATGTTGCATACACCCCCCCCCCCCCCTTTTTTAACAAATTATGAAAGAATGGTTAAGATTTAATACATTTCATACCTGACACAAACAAAGACAACAAAATGTACAATTTAAGAGAGAATTTTGTGGACGTTATTTTGAATGTTACAAGCAATGTACCAAACTATGCAAAAAAAAAAAAAAAAAAAGTCACAGTGTCCATATTACGTGTATGCATGACACATACACACTTGTAGGCTTGACGCTTGATTCAGGCTCGATTCAGTACAGTACAGTACAGTGCACAATCATCATGCAGTCTCTCTCTCTCTCTCTCTCTCTCTCTCTCTCTCTCACTCACTCGAGTTTACTGTTATTTTGTTCGCGTCACAGTCAGCTGCAGCAAACTTGTGCACCTGTGACCTGACATCTTTTTGGAGAAAAAAAATAAATTAAATTGGCATCATGCCAGTGAAACTATTTACAAAAAGAATTATTTGCATGATTAGTTAAGAAGCCATTCTACAAGAAAGACTGCAAAAGTTCTTTTGGAGCCCATTTAACACTTGTGCTTCCACCACCCTTAATCTTTCTCTTAAATCTGCAAGCTACGGCAATCCAAACTGGACCTCTTTTTTTTTTTTTCCTACTGCATTTTGCAGTGCATGCATTGGAAAGTGGCGGTTGTTAGGCTGTGTACAAAATAGAATTTGTTGCTTTTTAAGATGTTTTGTGCTGTTTCGGTACGCGTCCAGACGCAACGGAAGAGCACCGAGATCAAAACACAAACACACACACACTCCATTTCAGGATCATTTTGGATCAAACGTTACACTTTGCATTCAAGTCAATTAAGGTTGAAAGCCTTAAGTATGGAACATTTTGAGTGTCAATAGATGGCGTCACACTGCGTCTTGAACTTAACAATCGGAAGGACAACAGGACAAAAAGTGGCATGCAACACAACAGCTTTGTATTCTAGCTTGAAACTAAACGAGACTAAGTCACATGACTTCATTTCCTATAAACATAAAGACACCCCTAGCAAGTTAAAGGGTCACAAGAATTTTTCCATCCACAGAAAGTGAATGCTTGTTTGTTAACAGTGCTGAAGCCTTTGTTGATTAAAAGCTCAAGTGTACTGCAGGGTCGGCAAAGGTCAGTCACCAGTGAGGACCAGCGGTGTGGTGACTGTTCGGTCCAGGTAAGCTACATTAGTGTGATTTGTGAGTGCTGAGATGCTTAGCAGAAACCTGTATTATCCTGTAAAAAAGATGGGTTGCATAATGGATTCACCAAAAAAAGTATTTTGGCAAAAAGAGATTCAGACATTTAGAAAAATTGTTGGGTGGAGGACTGTATTAAGCTTCAAGTAAAGTACCGCGATAGGTGGTATTATGATTATTATTTTAAGCAAATAGATCATGACATTATTATTAAAATCATTTCACAGCCTCTTTTCAGAGTTCCCAGCCCATGCTTGCTTTCCATTGAAAGTACGTTCATGCTTCTGTTTTTAGTGGTTTTAATTAGTCAGCTCAAACGATTAATTGCCTGTAGAAATGACATATTTCTGCAAGAAGAAGGAAGCTCTTAGTGAATGTTTGGTTTAGGGTAGGTGACATCAGAAAGAGAGTTGAAAAGGTTATTCTGGGGAAAAACACCACTTTGGTGTAATGATTCATATTAATAGGTTAACTGTAACCAAGTGTTTCATCATTTGTACAACTTAATATAAATACAAACTATTGCTCATATTGCCTATTCGATCATTTGCAAATGAACAAAAAAAACAAGGTTAATTTTTGCATTAAATGCGATAAATTCATATTAAAATAATTTCTTTGTCGCCTTTCTCCCCAGGATCAGAGTTCTTTTTGCCTGCTTTGTCCTTATCTGGATTTGGAGATGCCCCCTTTCCCTTGAATGCGCCGTGGTCATCAGAGTTGCTGCGCTGATGGTTGGAGCGTTGAATGGGCTCAAACACGGACGCTTTCTTCCCTGAATGACGACAGAGGGTAATAATAAGGACTTGATTAAAAAAATATATATATATCAGGCTATTTTCTGTTTCATGGGGATGCCAAACAGACTGAGGCGTAGGCGTGATTTCAGAGTGCCAACAGGAATAGACCAACTAGCGGGAAAAGCATCCATGCTCGTATCCCGCAAAGCAACTTAAAAATTGATCTTAAAACCAGACTTCTTACGAGAAAAGACACACAAGACTAATGCCATGTAATGTGAGCTATGGCTACTCACCTTCCTGAGTAGATTTAATAGCAGAACCTCCTGGCTGCAGACTATTGTGGCCCTCTTTGTCTTTCTCTGGTAACACCTTCTTCAGCAATGGGAGACCTGCCACTTTAGGAGAAAGCCTGCCGCCGTTGGGTGCTTCTGAGCTCTCATCTATTTAACACATACGCAGAAGTATTACTCACTCCCATCACTTTTGACGCAAAGCGGTTTTAATAGTACCTATGCTCCGACTGCTGGAGGTCCTCGGTTTCTGAGGAAGGGAGGGCCGGGAGGACGGAGTGGGCTTCGTTCCCAGGGGCATTGTGGGTTTGGGACTCACTGGCCCCCCTGGGGAGCCAGAAGAGGACGGAGCCCGGGGACGAGGAACGGGTTCAGGCTTTGTTTCGACACGAACTGAGGTCTTCTCTGGAGAACCTGGAAGTGGTGACGGTGATGACAAAACTAAGTGCAAAGTAACTTTCCAAACACCTCGTAATTGTTGCAATTCTAGTAGTAGAATAAGAAATAAGCATGTTGAATCACCTGTGGCATTGCTGTCAGGTCTGTCAGGGCTGGAGGACTAAAATACAACATTTGGATTATTAAAGATCATATTTAACCCATATTCTTATGCAGCACGTCATTTGTAACCTCAAAACCTGCACTTCTTTTTTTTTTTTTTTGAATAACATCAACTTACCTTATGTGCTCTCCTCTCCTGCTTGGCCTTCATTTCCGCCAGGAGCCCACCACCCATCATCTGCATGCCGGGGTACCGCCGGCCTCCTTGGGGACTCCCTCGGCCGTCGGAGCCCTCCCACGACTCGTCTATAGAGTCGGGAGTCCTCAGCTCCTCCGAACGTTCCGAGCCGCTGCTGTAGTCTGTCGGCTGTGAGCGAGTGGACGAATCTCTACCGAATGAACAGGACATATAGAAAAAATTTATATAAATATCTGTCTAAATAACATAACTCAAATTACTGACAACATATGAATGATAATTTATGGGGGGGGGGATCAAAAAGTAGAAAGTTTTTCATTCCATACTTAAGTTTCTAGCTGCAATATTTTATTTCTTTTTTTAATTTTACATGAGCAGCACAGGTGCATACAATGACTTAAATAGTACCTGGACTTTGGCTCAGGTGCTGGACTTTTTACTGTCGACTTTGGAGAGGATGGTTCCTCAGCGATGCTGGAAACTGACACTAAAGAGGTCGACGATGTGGCTGAGGATGAAGGGGTCACCTGATTTTTCTCTAATTTTTCCAACTTCTCTGATTTATCCGACTTGGTAGAGCGTTTGATCAGGTTGAGGAAGCCTCCTTTGCTCTTCTTCTTCTCTCCATCGTGAGATTCTGAGCCCTTTATGGAACGTCTGGGGAAAGAACAATCCAACATTTGAGCAAAAATCCAAATCTATGAGAAAGGAAAAACAATGTATCTTACTTTGAATCCATCTTGGTGACTTTTTTGGAGAAAAATTCATCCACACCTTCATCCACCCTTCCCATGAGGCCATTCTGCTCACCATCCTGGGGTGGGGCGCTGCTCATTTGCTTTGAAAACAATAACAAGAAAAAAACATTAGATCATCAAACCAACACCTATTGATTGTCTTTAAAAAAAATTACACTCACTGGTATCTTGCTGGAGTGTGTTTTCTTGTTTCGACGAGGTCTTTGCTTGGTAAAGTGCTGCAGCTTCTTCTCTTCCTCAGACGGGAGCTCCAATATCCCTCCCGGCACACGCTGCTCCCCTTTCGGTAAGGGCTGAGAGGGAACTGGAGGGCTGAGTGACGGAGGTGGCGTGTCCTCCACATGCACTGGTACGTCCTCCAGTGCCTTGTCCAAGTCAAACTCCATCTCTATTGATAGTGTTGGGGAAAGTGGAGCAGCAATTGAGACACATTAGCTTAACATGACACACACACATATATAATAAACATGGTTATTCTTGTGATTAGAGTGCAGTGGGTCTTCTCTTTATTTTAATATAACTTCCAAAAAATTTTGAGTTTAAAGACAGAATTGTATGCAACTTACCAAAGGCACGAGACACAGGTCTCAGCATTCTACTATGGATGCTTTTTCTCTTTGTCTTTGGAGTCATCTGTAAGACAAGAACATACACATTATGCTTTGTATTTTTTTTTTTTTAATTGAAAGAACAAATAATGTTTTTTATCCAGTATACCTCTGTGAACTGCGATTCAACTGTGGAACTTGGCATTGGTTTTTATTACAGACTCAAGAAAGTATTAGGTAACCCAATACAAAACACCAAATACAAAAAAAAAAAGTATCATTCCCACATTGTACTGATATATTGCATACACAAATATCAGTGTATTACATAAATCTTCCCAGTATTGGTAAAAAAAAAAAAAAAAATCATCAACCAGAAATGACCAAATGACCTTTTTAGTAAAACACTCGTACACTCATCTGGATGAACATCTGATTGAGTGCAACTTATGCAAAGTGGACATGCTAGGCTCTATCTGTGAATCTAACACAATTCCCAAACTGCTTCAAAATCTGGAATAGCTATGGCAGGAAGAGCAACATATAATATGTAATATTTGCTGCTTCAGTTAGCTGTCGTCATTTTATTTTCGTGCTCCGAAGCAGGCCACGTTCCCTGTCTGCAGTTGGTAAAAGTGTTACGTATCTCCCCATATACGTAGGTTACACAGCTTCACATATAAACGGATATGTTTTATGTGGCAGATGGGTGCACTACTAAAATACAAATGGATTAAAATAGTGTTCGAGTGGTAAACAAATGAACAGGTCCAGCTTCCGATCAAACTTAACACAGCACACTGTAAATGATTGAAAACACGCATAAACACTACAGATCCTTGTTACAGATGACCACTGGCAAGCAGGTTCAGTGGGGCAAGACAAGAAGCATCAATGATTACTTACACTGGTGCAGCACAGTGTCTCCATGGAGCAAAGGTGCAAGAAGAGGATGAACAGAGGAAATTGAAGAAAAAGATAGTAAAGCCTAAAAAGGCAAATTGGGGGGGATAGCCCTAAACTCAGAAAAGAGGCTTTTAAAAAATGCAAAAAGGTGACATGACAGAGGATGAGGGGGTAAAAGAGACAAGAGAAACAAATGAGAAGTAAATGCCGCCTGATGATGCTGATTGCAACCTATTTTGTCTTTTTATTCAGCCACATGAATGACATCATCATCAAAATAATTGACTTTTCAACTTTCCCTTACCATGCATGACTCCAGTTCATCCAGCCGCTCGCCCTCGAGGGTCTCAGTGGAAGCCCGTTTGGGAATCCTCTCCTCGGGAACATCCATGTCTATCGACTCTTGCTGCACCAAGGGCCGCCCTCTTCGCACGAGGTGGTCTGCCTAAGAGAGGGCAGGGATGAAAGCAACAGAGATAAATTGGTTCGAGCATGAGTAGAAAAATGTGTGTGAAAAGGGCAATGAGCTATTGATGAGTTTGAAGCAATCACAATTGTGATTGATTTACGCACCAAAGTGTGTTGCGAAGTGGAAAGAGCCTCTAAAATCTCATCAACGATGCGGTCAGACAGGAAGGAGGCAAGACTCAGCTTCACCTCACTGAGGAAAAAAAAAAAATTGTTCAACTTGTCTAACCTCATATTACATTATTCATACAGTAAAGGCACTCACCTGATTTTATTGATGATATCAATACCAGACTGATCCAGGAGCGTTTTGGTGACAAAACTTTTAGGGATGACCATTTTGGTCGAACTGGCTTTCATGAGGTCTGCGCGCAGATGACTCCTTTTCATCACGTGAGGACACACAGACTCTGCGGCGTCCATCATGGACTCCAACAGTCTCTGGAAAGATTCATTGGAAAAGATGTAGTATTTGTCACAAAGAGATTCAATTCAATCAAGAATTTTCATCTTTGTCCGGGGATCACTTTTCAGCTAAAAATTCTCATTTAACTGTTATGCACCTATAATTTATGGCGCACAATGGTCGACTAATATTCAACTAATGAGTAAATAAACAGGCACAAATTGCATGTCTATTTTTTAACAGATATTTTTATTACTGTCTGTAGGTGGCGCCAATACCTTGTTTTTCTTCTATAAAACTCAACGAGCGTAACAATTTGGATCACCTAATTACATCCAGAATGTATGTGTGTAGATGATGTCATCACATATGGCTACCTGTAATTGTTGATCCATGACAGAAGTCACCTCACCAGCCATGGACTCCAATTTCTCCTGAATGGGGCCTACTGAAGCATGGTGCACCTCCTCTCTCGAGGCAGAGCCCAAGTGATAGAGGTTTGGAAGGAGCTGTGAAGAAACGCAAAGGCGGAATCAATCGTATATATAAAAAAAAAGAAGTGTAATGATATATCTCCTTGGTTATGTACAGCAAAAAGGAAAATTGCTTGAAATGCCTCAAAGATGAGTGAAACATCTGGTTTCTGACCGTTTTAGAGTTCCTTGCATCTTTGATGAGGCTTTCAGCAGACCTGACATCTTCGAGGATGGCGTCAGTCTCAGAGTTCCTCAGAGAGTTCAGGTGATCCTGCACCTTCACACAAATCCGGTCCATCATCTAGACAACACACAGCAGGCAGTTTAGAGCCCAATACTGCATTAAAAGCAAAATGACTAATGTACAAAAAAATGAACAATTAGCTCAAATTAAAGGTAAGTGGTCCTTCTGTGTTTATAAACCTGTTGTGTTGTTGTGGTTACGATGCCCTGTTGAAGACGATAGGCCTGCTCTTGTTGATATTTCCTGCTTTCGTGGTTTCTGTAGAGATAGTTTTCAATCTGTGGTGGAAACAGAAACACAAATAATGTGAGTGATAATGTATTTAACAAGGTTTGTCAGGCGACTGAAATCCTGGAGTACCATGAATACATTTCCTTTTGTTTTCCAGTTTGTGCAAACATCACTCCACATGAGAATACAAACGAGACAGATTGCGACTGATGGAACGAATGGAGCTTGTTAAAATACCTTGAGCAAGGCGTCCTCGGTCTTCTCTGGACTGGACTTTAGAGCCTGAGAGGCATCAATGATGGGGATGGGCATGAAACGGATAGTGAAGTTCCTATTAGGCACACAGCCAGAAGACAAAATTGAAATGACGTAAACAGATTGGACACAGTTATCAAGTACATGAGTGGAGATGCAAACAAGATTTGTTTTTTCGTTCAGTCAAAGTCAGTTTTGTTGTCAATAGCTATATGTCAGTTATATTCAGGGAAAGTTTCATAATCATAGCTATAGAAAACCACAATAAATCAACCTGTGTATTTTCAAAATCCAAGTAAATGAAAACACCCATTTTGTTGTGTTTTATTTGAGGAAGATCTTGGTAAGGGACAATTAATCAAATAATCGTGACAATAAATCAAATGATCGTTCTGTAAACTAAACAGCCGTGTGTCTTATTTCAGTTCCTAAATCAGATCTAAGAAACTAAGAAACCACACACTCTGTATTCTAGGTCATGTGCCTCAATTTAAATGGGCCTTCCTTTTTTCTTCAACAGCAACTTGGACACTTATTTTATAAATTCATGACACTTGACTCTTCCACCAGATTGAGTAATCAAAGCAGTGTCAAGAGTGACAGTCTAACTTTTATTCATATCATATATATTCATAACACATATAATATTAATGAATTTGATCTAAGGCGGGGGTGTTTATTAATTTACTTTTGAATCTCCCAATTGTACAAGTCAATTAGGAATACTAAATATTGATTATCTGAGAATGTAATGTCAAGCATTATTAAAGCTTTTACTTTGAAAGGGTGACAGGGGGATATTAGCTTTTTATGAGAATCATTATTCATTCAAAAAAGAACGACTGGCATGAGGAAATGAATTGCACAAAATATGCAGACACAAAAGGGGGGGGAGAAATCAAAACCTATTTAAAAAATAAAACAGTGTGACAGGAGCTTGGGAGATATGCCTTCAGGAGGTTGTGATAAAAAGAGAGACGTCCCAGATGAAAATTTTGAAGGAGGTGCACACAGCCTGAAGACGATCATTCAGTGAAAAGTAAATAAACGCTGATCTGATGAATGCCTTCTCTACAATTGTGTATTTGAAACCTACTTCTCCAGAGCTGTTGCTACATCCTGCAGACCTTGAGGACCAGTATTATTTTTGTCCCAGATCACCGTCCTGTAAAGATAAATGCACCGTGTTACACAAATGGCGGATGTACGTGTATTTACTGTCCCATGGTAATCACCTGAGTTTCGAGTTAATCTGCAGTGCCTTTGCCAGCATCTTGGCACCCATGTCGCCCATGGCATTGCCGCTGATGTCCAGTTTGGTGAGTGACGTGTTGCTGCCGAGCGCATTCAGAATAATGGTCAGATCGCTCTTCAGTCGGGAGTCGGCCAGAGACAAAGAGGTGAGAGGCTGAAGAGAAAAGAAAAAAGAATTGTCTTAAATATGGAACATTCATATCTTTTTTTGGCCATCTCAAATAGATTTGCTATCAAACATTTTCTAAATAATACATCTTTAATGGAGCCTGTGTGCTTGTCAAGGCTCATTTCTTAATAGTAATGTAGAGGTTTAACCCGTCGAGAATACTTGCTCAACACAATAACAACAAAGGCGGAAAATTATTATTTCATGCCTTCTTGAAAGAGAGGTGCAGAGGGAATTATTCACAGCCCGTGTTTGCACACAGCAGACATTATGCATGCAAATGTAACCAGCCACAAGTCTCATTTGTTGTCATTTTATCGTGCTTTTGTCCAAAATGTTTCTCAATCTTGCCTCTCAGTCACACACAGATGGCTGCAGGGCAGCCAAGCAAGGTGGGCCGTCTGACTCAGTGCCACATGCTGTGTAACAACAAAGCGCAGAGTGTGACCCACTTAATCTTGAAGAAAGAATCAGTGGGCTTTGCATACTGGGTTTAACTCCTTTGCAAAATGAAAACATGGGAACAAAGCAAGTAGCAGTGCCAACCACATCTCGACAATTTGAGAGGAATCGTGGACTGCAATCACAAACATCGACATGTGTTGGAAGAAAAATGTAGTTATTAAACCCATTTCTCCCCCTTGGATATAAAGAAACCAGATTCCCTTATTAACGGGTGAAATTAAGAAGTCATTACCCAGGGTTAACACACCCCGCCCTGTTTAATTAAACAGGGGAAATGAGTAAATGTATAAAAAAAATAGATTGCCAAATTACAGCGTGATTAACCATTCTTCAAAAAGATTGTGCTGCTTCATGCTGGGCAATCAATTTTATATGATCTGTTCATGTAGGATTGCAGATGATGAAATTGTCATTGTATTCTACTCAAACACATTTGTTTGAGTGGTTCTAATTGTTCAATCTCTTGCAAGATGGCATGGAAATATCTTGAAGTCAGATGCTGTTTGTATGAATCATAAATATCAGTAGGTCAAACCTGTCCTCTCCGGAGGACATATGTAAACCTGAATATCTCTAATCCACTGCATAGTATTGAATTAACCTTTGTGTTCTATAGACCGGTTTCACCTGAATGGGGTTCCGATATACACTAGTGTGGAAACCGTCACATTTTCAAAATAAAAACTTTTTTTCTCCCAAAAATATTTGTCACTATTCCAATTAATTCACAAAGATTTGGGAATTTCAAAACAAATATGATTGGACAATATTTCTTTTTGCTTGACAACAGTTGACAAAAGTACAAATCAACTTTAAAAAACACATACTGTCCCATTTATTGAAAAAAAAAAAGGAAGCTAATGTTATCCAATAGCCTGTTTGCATATCTTCTATTTCCCTATACTCTGAGCCGGTGGTTTGACCAAGACAAAACGTTTTTGTCCCCTTGCTTGTCATCTGTCACTTCCTCTCTGTCTGCATGCGTGAACATTGTATTTGACCCGTCGCCTTCAATCAATCTTTACACTTCTGCATAAAACTTCTCACTCAGATGATCAGATTACGCACATTGGTCTCCTGCACCTAATGACACATCCGCACGCAGACAATTCCCCACTCACCACTTCACTGTTGATATGACTCACGTAGGAGACAAAGAAGGGCGAGTAGCCATTACGGAGTGAGATATCAGAAGTGCAATGGATCGAGTGAGACACTAAGATACAATAAAGTATCAATATTTACACATTCAGCTGATCAAGATAGGGATTTCAGTTTACACAACGCCCAAGCGATAAGAAGCAGTCAACCTTACAGCCATCAAATTCCAATGCAGCCTAAATCATGTGAGGCTTAACTGTCAAGGGAATGGTTCTTTCGGAATCAGACAAATAAGGAAATGAAAAACTCACCGACTCTTCCTCCTGGATCATGTGAACCAGACTGTCCAACACCGGGGCGAGGTTTCTAAATCGGATGGACGGCAAGAGCAGAGGATGAGACCATCAATCTTGTTTTTTTACTAGAAGGAACATATTACTGGCTCGTCCTTCGGGACAGGAGCAGATTTTTCATGTGTCAAGCCATATAAAGTCCAGGCTTGTAGTCTCACTTGGACTTGATGTTGTTGAAGTTCTTGCCCAGAGACAAATGTCTTATTGATCGATTTTTTGCCAACCATATCAGCAGAGTCGACAGATCAGAGTCCAGGCCTGGAAATATAAGAAAGAAAAGTTAAAGAAAAATATATTGTGAGGTAAACATTCAAAAGTCAGGGAAGTGTCTCACTATTGTCAGAGATATCCAGGCTGGAGATGTTTGGAATCTCAGCAATGCATCCTTCAAGGATCTGTGACCCTCCAGAACGCAACTGTTGGAACAAGAGCACAAACAAAGTGACACACACATATTGCACATGTTCATTACCAAATGTGAAACCATTGGACAAGACTCTCAGATGCGCAACCAATAGGAGCATAAAAGTGTTCTATCAAAACATCAAGCTGCATAAACTCACATTTTTAGGGTGAACATGCAACTACACAGTAGATGGCAAATGAATACAGGATGTCTTGAAAATCACAGACAAAAAAATGCCACTACAGTCAGGTGTGGATGCAGCACACTGTAAATAAAATGCAAGAGTCTTAAATTGCACAAGATATATAAATACAAGGCCTCTGTACAAGAAACTTATTTTACCTTGTCATTTGATTGTTGTGTGTGGAATTTCAAGGACTTTCCACTAACCCACAAGGCTACACTATCAATAATAGTGGCGAAATTAGAGTGCTGTGAATACTTTTCTGGATGCACTGTAATGTAGTTCTACTAGTACAACCATGACATGAATAATGAAGCACAACAAATAATTAGAGTCGAGAAATAATTTCAAAAAGATGAAGGTGAGCATTTTGTGAGTACACTAAACCAACACCAGATGCGCAAATAAAATGGAACAATGAGAAGTTAATTAGTAAGCGGGAGCCTATTGGTACTTACACAATGGCCAAGCTTAAAGAGGCATTAAGGGGAGAGAACAGCGTGTCAAACAAGCCAAGAATTAGCAAGAACAACACAGATGCTTAATGACCATATAGTTACTCTAAAAACTCACACGCTGACACACACATTTGCATTTTGTGCGTCAGCCTACGCTGAGCGCCGCCTTCAGCAGAGGGCTCATTAGGGCATGGAATAATTGCAGAAATGCCTCATTTAATTCCCACCAGCTTCAATGAGAGAAGATTTCTACTGGTATCTGGAATTGAATTCCCCATGTGATTTCTATTCAAGTATTATCTTTGATGATCCCATTTAAGCTGTAAAAAGCTTTTTTTTTTTCTTCTTGTGGCACCGCACCGGTAGAGATGAAAAAAGTAGTGATGCAAAAATTAGATTGCGAAACAAAATACCACCACCCGACAACTATCATCCTCTCTACCCAGCCTTCTGCCTGCTAAGTATTTCATTCTAAAGCCTATGAATAATACCCACTGGCATGTCACCAGTCTGTCAAATGGTTTTGGAGTGGCTGCTAAAAAGCTGATTGCAGTAAAGGAGGATCAGTTCCAAATGATTAGATGCCACACTCACCAAAATTAAGCTGCAAATGGCACTTGAACAAAAGCTTTCGAGCGTCCATTTGCCAGTTAAGATGGGACATTATGGGTTGTAGGTTAAAATGACAGATAAACTATTTAGCTCTCAAATTTAAGGAACAGACGATGTCACTGTATAACTACAGCAACATACAAATGTTGATTAGTGAGTGATATGTCATGATATAAATATTGTGAATTGCTCTTAACTTTTTTGCTCGCTTGCAGAAAAGTAGCAAACTAATAGCTTAATAAACTTGTATCTTGAGAAAAAGGCACACTTGTAAATTCTAAATTGCAGTAATGCTGTATGGTCTCACCTCACAGCAGCTTAAGTCAAGAGATACGTCCTTCACATTGGGGTTGCTAGCCAGGCCTAGCAGAAGAGCTCTACAACATTCAATTGGACAGAAAGAAAAAAATTAAATATTTAGAAATTGATGGATTAAAAGGACTTTGTTGGTGTGGTTCACTCACTTGAGGACATCTGGCGCCAGCTTTGTTCCTGACACATTAATGGAGCTGAGAGACATGGCGCTACTGAAGAAGTGCTTAAACGATGGCGGCACCTCTTTGCCTTTCCTGCAAAAAATCAAAATCAAAAAATCAAACAGCTTTCAATTTCCTTCTCTCAGCGCTAAGGGTGTACATTTCTCCACTTAAAAATGATTCATTAGGTATTTCGATACATGCGTGTGAAACGAATCAAAGATTCAATCGAGTGGGATTACAATTATAGATTCGATATGATACGGCTCAGTTCGAGAGGGTACGATGCAATAAGTTTGTTGTCATCATTTTATGAATTAACTATATGAATTCACTTGTCAGGTATTTGCTTCACAGATACATCCCTCCAATAAATGACAATTCGATACGTTTTGATTTATTTTGAAGTGGAACGATTCCAGCCAATGCACTTGCGTGTTTAAAAAAAAAAAAAAACATTTTCCTCTTCACATCTGTCTTTGTTTTCAGACTCACTAACATTCGGGAGATTTTATAGCCACAAACAAATGGTCATTCCTTTTACTCTCCTGTCCTCCCGTTACCCCTGCCCATATATAGACAACAGCCCCAGGGCCCGTTCAACATCAGCTCTATTCACCACAAATCTCAACTCCCCCGAGACTCAGTGGGATTAGATAACGGTATCCAAAACTCCACCCCTAACCCATCTGTTACACATATGACAAGTGGAACCGTACACCTAAAGTGTGTTTGCCCTGACACTCAGTCACCAGCAGGTGTCACAAAAAATATTGAGGTCATGGCCGAGGGGGATGCAAAAATTAATCTTTTTAAATGAATACGCCACTGAGTTTGAATATTAGGCACACTAAGTGGTCTTACCTGTGAGGAAAGACACTCTTGGAAATGTTGAGGACAGACAGATGCTGTGCCGAGCCTCGTAAGAGAGCAGAACAAACCTGGAAAATGTATAAAAATAAAATAAATCAATCAATATCATATTATAGGCATCTTAAATTTGAATATGATGGATATAGTGTAACGAATCTGCGAAAAGGTCAAACTTCTCATTCAATACAATAAGAGAGTATTTGCAGTCTTTTCACCTTATTTTGCTTGTTTTTGTTTTACATGACTTCCAAACATAAACATGGTCTGATCATGTTTCATGATGCACTTTATACAAGCACGGCTTTGAACACTAACTTTGGACAGTAGACTTTTCTAAAATAATTTATTACATATTTGCTGTTTATGGGGCAGACCACTCACTCGCCTCTGTGATAGAATGACAGCTTGCAAACAAATCAATATTGTATTTGTCCTAAAGACCCACAAGCAGTACCTCCCTCACACATACAGTAAGACTGTCCTGTTTCTTAATTACTCATGAAGTTAAATTTATTTGTTTTTAGACACAATCCTCTCATCATTCTTATTTAAATATTAGTAATCCCGTTCAACCACATGCGATAATTAAATTTGAGAAGACACCCTCTCGAGAATAAATCAAATTAGCAAAAAATATATTTCATTAACAACACTGAGGATTTGTGGACCAAAGTCATCATTGTGCGTCTTTAACAATTTATTTTTGAGCTTTCCCCTCTGAATGTTCTTCTTTGGAACCTACCCACCTGATCCAATGAGCAGTCTGTGTTGGAGAGATCCAGGGTTGTCAGTCGGTTGGGCTGGCTCAAGAAATTGTAAAAATGCTACAAGGGAAAAAAAACACAATCGAATTTGTCATGATAGGAACCAGTTTTTCCTACAGAAGATTAACCAAATCAGCCTCGCTTTGTCTTTGGAGCACAGAAGACTCCATCAGCTTTATCAGACAATTGATTAGCTGCTTAGCTACAAATACAATCTATAACTGAAGTAGATTTTCTTTTGTTCTCCTTTTGATTGTACAGTAGTCGCATTATAACAGAAAAAAATGTGTATGCTTAAATGCAAATATGTGCCAATATGTATGCACCTGCATGTCGTCTCCTCTGAGGATGTTCCCTGAGAGGTCCAGATGGACGAGGCTACCGGGGATGGATGGGTTGGCACTCAGTGACTGACAAAGGCTGTTCACCCCTGAAAACGCACACACACAAAAAACAAACAACCAAGCGGAAACTGTGTCAGCATTTTTCAAATGTCCACTTGTGCTTTTTCCAGCATATTGAAGGGAATAAATTGAGTCAAACAATAAGACAATCAGTGAGAATGAAGCATGCATGTCTCACGGCGGTTCAGTTTTCATTTCAAGTCCAGATCAAAAAAAATTGGTGCGATACACTGATCTCGACAGAATCTGCTAGAATCCTGATAGTAATATTGGGATTGAAGTGTCTTTACATAATCGACGATTGGGGTGTGCATGACATTGATGTATGACACGTAGAGTTGCTGACCCATGTCGAATGTATCGTATGACTCACACAGTCAATGTTACAGGGTCTTGAATCAGATTTTGTCTGCGGATTGATTTATTTGATAGAGTTACATGAGTATGAGACATAAGTAGATAGATTGAAAAACAAAGCAGAAGGCAAACAAGTCAAATCAATTTTGCCAATAGCCTTACAATAGATTGCTTAATATCTTCCAGTCAATCTGACAAATATTTAATCAACTACATATCATTTATGTAAATACAGTAGACTAGTATTATACATTTATAATCCAACCATTAAGATACATATTTTTTGAATGGGGGAAAACACTTTTAGCACTTTTCATCCAAAACTGAAGCATCTACCAAATCTCGAAAAAGAACAAAATATTCTGGTCATTTCAAGAATTTCCAACACCAGTGGGTGCCCTTGATATAGTTGTGCGCATTATGCCATTTGAGAGTTGGGATTATAGATTAAGCCTTGAGCGACAGCATCTGAGCAGGGATCGGTTGAAGCAACACTGCACTGTGTAAAATGATAGCACTTTATTGATTGCCCTAGGCCTAAGCAGTTTACAGTGCATCCCTGAAGACTGTGTCTAGTGTTGCAGCGGTTACTTTGATGGTAAACCAAGACTAAATCGCACCTACAAGCCATTATTGACAAAACTTGCAAATGAAAAAGATTTTTTAAAAAAATACATAAACAGAATTCTGAAAGTGTCTGCGTGATTCACATGCAAATATAGTCAACAACGATTCCCGCATAACAATGAGGGACTTTTTCAAACAGATATAAATGAAGTTGCCATATTAATCAAATTACATTTTTACAAAGACAACACCTACCTTTGGGTGACACTGAGGTTTTAGCGAAGTTTACGTGTTTGAGCCCAGTACGAAGTTTGGCAAACTGAACACCAAGGGAGGAAATACCTGCAAGAACACAGCTGATGAAAATGGCCCCCAAAACACTTTTCTTGGCAAATTATTTTTAACGGACCACCATTTCACTTTGAATTGGCAAAACTAACTGGGTTGTCAATTTATAAAATATGTTACTCATATAAATAGTCAATCATATGATTCAATATTGATATGAACATATTTAAATATCATACCTCTGTCCTCCAGAGGGTTGTTGGCAAGATTGATGCTAGTGAGTCCTGAGTTGGGGTTGTGTGCAAGGGCAGCAGCGAGTTTCTGGGCAAAATCACTGAGGAGAGACCAAAAGACATTTTTAGTTCATGACCAATACACTTGATGGCTTTCGGTAAAAGAAGCATCGTAAACAGGTACACTTTGGACGTTTAGAAGTGTTTGGGTGAATTTGCACCCATTCAACTAGAAGAAAATTAGTGACATCAGAAGTCACTAATGTTGAACTTGAGAAAGGGCCTGGATCACAACCTCTGTTCCAGTTTAGGGCATTTAATGGAGTCGAGGTCAGAATCAGAAAAGGGCCAAAAGCATAGAATTGTCCGAAATTTCTCTGTAAGCCTTTTTGTCCATTAAGTTGACATTTTTACTTACGTTTTGAGTCCTGCGTTATCCAGCACCAACTCCTCGAGTCGAGTGGAGCGAGACACCACTTTAAGGATCTGCTCGCAAACATCTGTAGACTTAGGAAGAACACATAGTTAATAATAATGAGATAAGAAAAGCATGAAGGACAGTAAAATGAAATGATGAGCCGATAGGCTTACTGAAGACGTTCAGTGTTAATCAAAAAGACACGCTAGTCAACGGAATCAGCTCATTTTCCATTATATAAAAGTCAAAGTGCAATTAACCAGAAAAACTAAGACCAGAAAGATCCGAGCAAGAGAGATGTGCTTTGGGACACATGCTTTCCTTTAAAAACAATTGCAGACAAAGTGCTCCCTTTTCTGTTAATTAAATCAATAACAAGCAATTCAACCCGTGGTACTTTGCAGCCATCAATGTGTGACGACAAACAACTTGGAACGACACACTTCAGTAAACATTTCCGCGGGACAATATTGTGTCCCTGTGGTTGCATCACCACAGGAGAAGCACACGTGGGAGCTAAAGCAGTCAACTTAGACAAAATAAAAAATTCAACAGTTAGAAGCAAAAGTCCCGCCTAGATGTTCACTGACCCAGTTCAGTGTATGCTGCCTCTCTCTCATTCCCCCATGCAGACATTTAAAGGTTTTTACAACCAGTCGCTAATTATCTGCATGGCCGCAACAATTTTCCATCGGAATACCAGAACTTTACTGAACCATTGTGCCGTTTATTATTCTTGGTAATTGACAGACAGTCTTGCCATTAGGGCCTGCCTCTCTGGGCCAACAGCCCCGGTGGGGCCAAAACACTGGCAACATTGTCCTAGGGAAAGTGGAGAGGAGGGCAGAAAAGCAGAGCCGAGCGATAGAAAGATGGAGAAAGAGCTTGTTGTTCCCATGTTGATTCTCTCATACTATGAATTACAGAGCAGGGTTGAGAATGACAGAGCAGCAAGCAATACCTGAAAATACAGTACAACAGTAGTGAAGAATTAAACATCCAAAAAAGGTCACAATGACACAGCTGGAGAGGCACGAAGCATTCAAGACACATTAAATAAGACTCATCTCTTTTCTGTGCTGCTTTGAGCTGATGTGCAAGTTGCACTTTGTATGCAAGCTACACATTTATGAGGTCATCTTTCCCCTCATCCTTGTGCTCTAGCCCAGTTCGGCAACCTGACTCGAACACTAACTGGTGTGAGCAAGCAAATCGCTTCTTGTGACGGAGAATAATCACACAGAAAGACATTTCTTTCTTTAATAAGACTCCTATTGTGGCTACATCAGCATGAATAAAGCTGTAAGGGCTATGCAAAAAAAAATAAAAAAACTAGAAAATCAATTCTGCTGTTGAGTAGGATGTTTTTCTCTTTCATGCTACCTCTTGAATTATTTCGTCATCTGGCTCTCCCTGTCCCTCTCCATCGAAATCCAAATTGACCTACATATTTCTATCCTGTTGCTGCTCTCATTCATGCTCCGTCCTTTTTTTGTTTTTTTCCCCTTTGGTACATTTGTGACTGGTATAAATGCACAAAGAGGCCTCAGGTGCCTTTATTTGCCTTGTAGAAAAGGAAGGCCTTTCTCAAACTACTTCCCTCAAATTTATAGTTCACAGAAGAGTTCAAAAGGAGCAGTAAGCAAGTTGTCAACGTAGACTATAATTATAACTGTGCAAATAAGCTTGGAGACAAAAAAAAACTAAACTGAACGAGCAAATAGTGGAACTTTTGCTCTTGACAAAGCAACAAATAATGACCAGGAATGTGTACAAATGTGCTCTTTGACTATCTTGCGTCAAATCACATGTTGTAGAAGACATAGCTTCACTGATGTCCTGGCTCCAGATCATCAAGCAGCTTCAGCTAAGCCCGGCATACAACTTGAAATGACAAAAAGTCCTTGAAATGGTAAATACAGCTAAAAACAACACATTGTTTAGCTATGACGTGTCTTGTTTTTACACAAATACAAATTCTAAATAGATGGGAAATGCTATGTCCTCTCAAAAGCTGCACACCAAAATAACTAAAAAAGGAATTTTTAAAGCTCATCTTTTTTCAGTAGTTTTGGTGCCCATTTAATACTGGCCAGCCACACGTAAAAACACATGAGCCCCCGTGAACATTTGAGCCTAAATATGCACATTATGCCATAGTGGTGAGGAAAGGGATTAAACATAATACAAAGGGACTGGCAATAACAAAAGCATGAGATAATGGTTTGGACTGAGGAAGCAGAGTGTGGTAACTGGTGAGACAGCATGAAGCGCCAAGACAAGACAGCTGGTAATGAAGACCTGCAGGGGGGGCCTGGTGTCGCTTTGTCTCATTCTGATCTTGGGAGTCTTATCACATGAGAACACTTGACTGATCCTGAGTCAAATGGCACAAGAGGGACGATGGGCATACTGCCACATAATTTCGTGGGAATGAGAATAATCATGAAGCGAATGAAACTGAACAAATATGCCAATTGCAAAAAACAAACAAATTATGATTTAGTTTTTCTCATTGAATTGGATTCAATTTATAAAAATCACACAAACAACCCCTCAACGATCCATATTTGTTTCCCTGTAGATAGACATGGCAACCACAGACCACCGTATACTAGTTCCAAGATGAGTAAATAGAGATGTAAATATTTAAAACAAAGGACGGCTGCAAGTGTGGGTGTGGGGACATTTAATAAAATTGATAACAACCGAGACCGCATATTTATAAGTAGTGCCTCACTAACTGTGATGGGAGCAAATCTGACAAGCTTGTGGCAGCTCATAATAGAACTGAAATATATGACGAGGAACTAAAAGGGGTGTGTGTGTGTACGTGTGTGTGTGTGTGTGTGTGTTTTAAAGGGATAATAAACGGAAACAATTCAACAATAAAATGACCTACCATCTTCACAACCATCCATAATGCTTCTACCAAAAACATTTAGACATTAGACAGCACTATAAACTTCATCATGAAAGAGGCGCAGCCCTAGACATTCCTTTTAACTGGCGACTGAGCAGAGTGAGAAACCAAAGACAAAAATGCAATTCGCCACATGATTGCTGTCTACACTATTCGAGGACTTAATGGGAGGGACACCTGATTCATGGTGAGCTTAGAAAAATGACAGGAATTTTAATTTGGAGTCTCTGGAGCAACAAACAGATCATCAGTGTGGATAGAGAAAAGGAGCCTACCAGCTTGTAGTCCTTTGTAGTGAGCTTGGTGAACCACTGGTTGAACTCAAGGACTGCAATTATGGCCACCAAGTCTCTGAGGAAAAAAAACATATGGGGGGGTCACTCAGACAATTTACTCCAATGATTAAGCAACTTTTATTATTTAAGTATTAAAGTTCTATGACAGTATTTAAAAATACACACCGGTTCTCTAAATGGCTGAAGTCCTGCAAGTTAAGATCTCTAGTGTCTTGTGTCAAATAGATGGTGTCCACATCCTGGGGAAATAAATAATTCATTCAAGCCAGAATGAAGAAGAAACATTTCCCCACTTGGAATTGAATAACGTCCACAAAAAAAAAGAAGTTTCACTGTGATTCAAGATCTTAAGAAAAGACCGGACATTTACACATTTACTATGGTAACTTGGTTATCAGTAACTATGGATGAATCGATACTGACCCATTGAACCTCTTCTCTGTATGGCAGTGACAGCCAGTCACATACACACTTGTACATCTGAGAAAAGCCACCTGCAGCACAAGCAAGCATCAAATAGAAAGAGCATTAAATGTATAACTTAAAAGCACGATGCTTCAAAGCTTCACTTTCATATTTGATTTATCGTTGCAAGTCCTTTTTTGCAGTATGACATTTCGAGCTGCTTGACATCACTGATCCCTACCACATGGCCCCGGGTCAGCAGGTTTGTTGTTCTCCCACAACGTCTGCAGCGAGGTCAGTCTGTCGGGAGGCTCCATGCTGAGCTTCTTCATCACTTTACTGGCACGAGAAAAGAGCAAGAGTATTATTTAGTGAGGCAGTTCTATAAACTCACCCCAAGAGTGTGTGAAAGTCTTAACTTATGGATAGCAAGGATGATGCTGGGGTTTGCCGAGGGCTGCAACATTTGATATGCTAGATGATAATGTATTGTTGAACAAGTTATAAAATTGGGTAGGACTAAATGGAACCGTCCGTTGGAGAAAATAATTGACCTTTTGTAAATTTTCAATTTGACTGAATGGCTAGAGCATATGGGGTTCATCAAGGGTCAGCTCTTGGACCCCATTTATTGAGCCAGAATATATTACGCTTGGGTCAAATTCTTCAGAACCATAATGATATTATTATGCAAATGGCATGTAGTTATATCTAGCATGTGTAAAAAAAAAATTGGTTTCACAAACATGTTCAATTTTAAAAACTCAATGTTATAATGAACATGTTTCTTTCTCTCAATAATATAGGAGTTTCTTTGTGACTGAGACTCACTTGGGTGAAAGACCTGGACATATTCTGAGCAGACAGTTTCCAACATGTGCAACCACCTCATTGACCTCCTCAGTGGAGATGAGCTTCAGTGAGAAGGAACCTCGCTCGTATTCTACTAACAGCTGAAAAGAAAGATAAAATGTTAGTTTTTCCAATAGATTTTTGTTTCTTTTAAATCTGGATACTAATTATTCAGCCCCTCCCCCCCACTCAAAAACGTTGAATTTTATAATCCCATCTGTCCATGCACCAAATAATTAAAGTAAAAGGACAACTACAGTGAGTGACCTTTCCCAAGATGGGCTAACCATTAAAGCATTGACTCCAATTATGCTATTAACCCACCTTTACAAGTCAACATTTGCATAATCACGTGAGATTTGTATCCAACATAATTGTCAAAATATTAAGAGCACACATGATAGTCCCAAATGTCTCCCTTGTGGAAGTAGTGCTGGTAATTCCAGGCTTATGTGCCAGCAGGATTGAAGTAAGCATTGGCATGCACTTTTGACATACCAAATAACCACAGTCAGCAATGTTTTGCTTTTGTGTTTGTACTTGAGATGTCCTGTACCTGTTTTGCCTTATTACAGCTAATGCCCTGGATCTCCAGGTAGTTAAAGGAGTGTTCCACCTAAACAAAAAAGAGAGAAAAGTACATTGGAACGAGTGAAATACAGTATACTGTTAATAAAGAAAGAAAGAGTAGCAGGAAAACTATCCAGAGGCTTGATTCCAATGTTTGGGTGGGAAATAATGATTATATTTTAGCGCATATTTTGTTACGCTGTGATAGTTGTCCCAATAACAAGACTTGACAGTGACTGACTGTCTGAAGAATGTGTGTAAAATAATGTTTCGTCCATAATTCATAGGTTAAAACCAATTCTTATCCTGAAAATAAAATAAGTTTTAGTGTCTGGAAATAAAAGAAGCATTTTACGTCAAATACAAGAAAAGCAGTAGTCTGCTTTTGCATACCAAAAAAGGACATAAACCAAAAATGATCCCCAACGTGACTGTGGGGGAATCTTTTTGCCTGAGACTGTTTATATTACGGTAAGTAAGCAAGTAGGTTCCCGCACTTGCATCTCACATACACACAGCCTGAAGGCAGGCCAGGAAGCGAGAGCAGACAATTCCAGGTGGGAGTCGACTTTCCGAGGATTGGCTCAAAGATGAGTGGGGGGAGACGACGAGCAGACTGTCTGTCTCTGAGTGTGTTTGTGTGTGCATGGGTGTTGTGGGAAGCACTGTTCTTTCCACCAATGTTTTGTCTACACTCCACTGAATAAAAAGGATCCTACAAAAGCACTATAATCAACATTCCGTCATCTAATTGCGTTGTTTACAAAAGAGTGACACTGCGACATTTAAATTTTGGAAAACATTTATAGAAACAGTAATTCAATCCCTCAGAATGATGTTTCATCTTTTCAGCTGATGATGTTGGTGAACTCATGCAAAAGTAACTTCTGATTTAATGTGAAAGTAACTGCATCAATGCAATACAGAATGGGTTCAAAAAGACAATATTTATAATGCTACCTTTTCACAGCACGCCGCAATATCTAACACATATTGTTGCCATATTGGCACAACTGATTTCCAGCCAATGTTCCTGGAACATGCTGACACACAGAAGCTGACGGCAAAAAAAACTCAATGTCCTGCCGAGACGACCGAATCCATTAATGTTTGCATGGCTCACACATACCACCTGCCACTACTGTATACAAGCAGAGCCACAATATTTTTAAATCAGTACCGCACACTTCATCAAGCTACACAGTACAGTCAACCGCCACTTACCCGCGGTTTGGGAGCTGCAGATTCACCTACTGTATTTCCGGATTTGTGTTTCCTTTTTTTTTTTTATCTTTTTTTTTTTTTTTCCTGCTGCTGCTGTTGTTTTTTAATGAGTGGGGAGCCAAACCCCCTTTTTTGTGGAATTTTCCCCCCAAATGTATTTCATCATATTTCACCTGGTGCCTATCCCCCAATGAATAGCAAAGTCCACTTTACTTAAAATCTGAATCGGAAGCCTTCCTTGGAAACAGCCGAGAATATTATTATAATTTTAAGCGATTGTGGCATGAGCAAAATCATCAACTGCACTGAAACATTTGTATGATACAAATAGTTGATCATTTGTTTCCATCATTGTAAAATATATATTTCTAGACATTTGGTCATATTATTGAACATGCTACTCACATAACACCTGAAAAACTAAATCCAAACAAAGGCAAGTGGAACAAAGCATGATCTTCAGCTGCAGGCAGACAACGTTCTTTGATGCACCATCCTCTTCAGAACGAGACAATGTAGCTTATCCCTGCTAACCTTTGACACACTAGTGTGTGGGGAGGGGGGCGGGTGAAAGCAAGAAGTAATCTGGACTAAGGAAAAAGTAGTGAGGATGAGAGTAAAAAAAATCCGGAATGAAAGGTTTAAGGGACATCGAAGCAGAGGTGATCTTACTGAGGGGATGTGGATTTATTCTAGCCTTGGAAGTGCTTCTGAGTGAGTCGTTCATAAATCAAAGGTCTGACTTTTCAAGTCAGGATAGTAGACAAACAAAAGAACTGTTGCACTGCCTAAATAAACATTCGCGAAAGACTATACTGTAGTCATGGGGCTATGGTAATATCCTTAAGAGAACAGGAAAGATTCAATGTAAAATAAATCATTCAAACAAGCAAACAAACCAAAAAATATTAGAACTGTACACACGAAGAAACAATTTTCTGTGTGTAGAGTGCAGCAGAGTGTATGTGACTTATATTCAAGTGCGGCATAAAAATATTCAAATTAAAGCCCGGACTGACCTCCCGCTTTCTTTTGGAGGTCGGCAAATACTTTTGGTGCATTACCTTTGGTGGCCTGAATGTGGTAATGCAAACAAAGTATTTTCCAACCTTCAAAGGAAAGAAGACATGAAAGAAGAAATAGAAGTTGAAGAAATGGAAGACAAAAGGCAAGATGAGGAAAAAATGGAAGAAGTAGTAGTCTTCTTCTTGCTAAAAAGTTAGGGGTAATGCACTAAATGAAAGAAAGTAGTAGTAGAAGTGGCAGTCATAGCAACTACTATTGGTTCACATGACACCCATGTGCAGCAGAATACAATGACAATCCAATATTTTTCAAATGTTGTCATACTTTCATGGAGGAAAAAAAATCTAAATCTCTCCACTTACCTTGGTGGGAATGCGTGCAGTCAGGAGGTATGCGCGATGGGACGCAAGAGCCTGAGAGAAAGAATTAGAAGGCAAAATGATGAGTCTGTAAATACATGCTCTTTTGCGGTAAATACAGAGTCCGAGCAGGAAGTGATACAGAAGACAAGCGAGTTCTTCTGTTGACTCATCAGGAAAAAAATGCATGTGATAGGAAAAAATCTTGTCAAAGACAAAGAAAAACTTTTTTCCCTGCTCACATTTGTTTTTGGGAAACAACAATCAATATGTTATGGACCAAAACAGTAACTGAATCAGGATTAGTCAATTTGAAATAATGTTAGACATGGAAATAAAATGTTCTATAATTGTTATTTTAAATTAGCACTAGTCAACCCATTTGAAACCTGCAATAATCACAATTCTCACTCAGCACTGATTGGATATCAGTGCCATACTCTTTTGCCAATGGATGCAAAACAGTATCATCCTGCAGGGTGTCCTGTAAGAACACTGTGTGTCTTTTATTTACCAAGATAAGGAACCTTCACAATCATTCATCAGCATACCAGCCACACACAGTAGGGGCGAGATCTGTGTGTAATGAGAGATGCTGGAGATAAAACTGCAAGAACGTAATCAAAAGGTGGAAAAAGCAATGCGGAGGAGAATCCTTTTAACAATCCAGGTTGGGCCCGCAGTGGTTTTTGTTTGGAGGGGATAGTCGGGAAAAGACAAAGGCAGACTAACAAGAAAAGCGGAGGCGGTTGGGGAACCTTTCTGATGTTGACAGCAAAGCAAAAAAAAAAGCCTTTGGAGTAGGCGGAAAACATCAGTCAGCATCAATAACGCACATTAGTACAGCTATCTTTCCAAGGAAAACACGGATACAAGCCGTACACCACCCACCAAAACTAAATGACAAACTTCAAACCTTAAGATAAGTTGCATTTCCTTAACCCCTTTTCTCTCTGTCTTACAGTTCAGTTGACCAAAGTACAGATTTGCAAATACAACAAGCTGGCTCTGATAGTATCACTCAAACGGCTTGTCCTGAAATACCCGGAACATTACATAACGAAATATAAATCTATTGCAGTGTGATCAGATTTGTGCAACTCTATTTCAAAGCCAATCTGGAAAGTATTCATCCAGACATAATGGCAGGAAAGGCACCCTGGAAAAGTCACATTACTAAGTTCTCTCTCTTGGGTTTCACAGTTTCGAGAAGAAAGCATCATGCTAATAATAACAATAATTAACGAAACCAATTGTTTACATGTAGTATGTCAGTTGACACAATGCACAAATGTCATTTCAGTCCAATCAATGCTGGCTGTGGCAATGACCTACAAACCTCATTCAATTGAAGCCAGTAAGAGCAAACGGATCTTGTCATAGTCCGCCACTCATGTTTAGCAAGTGGTATTTGTAATAAAACCATTTTACACTTCTCTTGTGGACATACACGCACTTCCAACACGCTTCTTTGGCTCAGCTTGTTCAATGAAAGATAATGGAGTAATTTTGTTTCCTTTACAAAGTATATTCTATATGTTTGTATATTCTATGAACACAGACAAATCACACAAAAATGAAATCATCAGTGAATACCATGACACTATTTACAAAGAGATATAAAGCTGATGATTGTATGCAATTAAGACTGTTTGAGTGACCATGACCCTGACGTAAACTATCATTAAATTGAATGATGGTGGGAGGAGCTTTCATGAGACCAGACTACATTGCTTGGTAATACCTCCCTTGGGATACATTACTCGGATTATTGTGATCTACAAATATGCTAAACCTTATAATGAAAAAAAAAAAAACATTGCTAATGGTGAAGCCTAATATCACAATAGAATTCGGATTGACTCAAATCATTGTGGTAGTGCCCCTAAAAATCTAAATGGCGGGATAATTTTGTTTATTTGTTTAAAAGGTGAAACAAAAACATAGAATTTCTAGATTCATTAAATTAGGAAAATAACCGGTGCCAAAAAAGACCCCGGCCCAGTGTACTGAATGACTTCTGGCCAGTGGTGCTTACTTCGCACCTGATGAAGACATTGGAGAAGATCTTCCTCAATCTTCTCAGACCTCAAGTGCAACACACCCAGGATCAACTGCAGTTTGCATATTAGCCAGGTGTGGGAGTGGAGGATGTCGTCCTCAAACTACTACACCGAGTCCACTCCCACCTGGACAAGGGGAGAGCCACATCAAGGATTCTCTTCCTGGACTTCTCTAGTTCCTTTAATAGGTCAGTACTAGTGGAGGGAGCTGAAGTGGAGGCTAAGGACTTGTAAAAATATCTTGGGGTGTGGCTGGATGGTAAACTTGACTGGTCAGCACACACAAGCCATCTGCACAAGGAGATGCAGAGCAGGATGTACTTCCTGAGGTGGTTGCGGTCGTTCAACATCTGTAATAAGCTGTTGGAGATGTTCTATCAGTCTGCGGTTGCTAGTGTCCTCTTCTACACTGTGGTGTGCTGGGGGAACAGCACATCCAAGAAGGATTCTTCCAGACTGGACAATCTGGTCAGGAAAGTGGTCGGCGAGAAGCTGGGCTCTCTGGGGGACATTATGGACAATGCCAGCCACCTTCTGCACACCGTCATCATCACTCAGAGGAGCCTGTTCAGTGGGAGACTGCTCCTCCCCAAGTGTCGGACCAACAGACTGCTGAAATCCTTTGTTCCTCATGCCATCAAACTGTATAACTCAATTGGGGGAAGGAGCAATAGGAACAGGGACAAAGGGAGTCCTCACATGATTGGGATAGCCAAGTGTAGTTGCTTCAATACTTTATTATTATTATTTATTTCTTACTCAACACTTTATTGCGATTGCTATGTACTTTATTTGTTACTCTCCTCTTTGTTTGTTACTCATGTGCAATGTTCTCTTTTGTACTATTTTTGTGTGAGCTACTGGAACCAGAATTTCCTGAGGGAGCAAGCCCATGAGATGAATAAAATTGAGTCCAAGTCTAAACGTTTAGAAGTGTTGAGGGATTTGACAATAATATGCTGAAAGTACTTAGACAGAATCAACATTTGTTATATAAAATGAAGGTTTATAACATTTGCAGGTCTATATAATGGTCATTTTTTCTCCGAATAATAATAAAGAACTGATCGGACATTTCACCTAACATTCGACAAACGCCATCCCACTCATAGGTTTAAATTCCTCGACATGTTTGCCTTCCTTTTGTGTTTATTCCAGAATCAGTTTCTCGATTTTCCATAGCAACAACTGCCCATTGTTTAATCGAGTGTGGTCAAGCAGTGGGATATTCTCATGCTCTCAGCCTGTATAAAATACCAAAATTAGTCCACTGAAATTCCTCAGGCAGATTCCCACATATTTGCATTGTTTCTGCATGCGTTTCTCCATGTTCTCCCACATAACACGGGCGTTTTTAAATGATCGTTTCATATTACCGTGCCTCCAACACTTCAATGACCATATTTCTTTGTGATCTAAGACTCACTGTCGCTCCAGTTAATGGGAGCACTACATAACTGACTCGCGCAATTTTCTTCCACACTAACTCGTTCTCTGCCACAAGCTTCCCACCTCGCACAGCTGCCAGATCATTTAGCGAACACAGGAAATGTGAAAGTAAAGCTCATTCTTTCTGCTTATGTCCTTAGATGACGCATGAAGTTTCAAACAATAACGCCAGTAGTTGTGTGATGACTTTAGTCATCGTTCTTCTCAAAAGCTTTATCTCTTAAGAAAAAAGAAAAAACAAAATTGTTAACAATCCACCAGAAATACATTATTTATGCAGTCTTCAGTAAGTCCTAATGTACATGATGAAGAGCAGGAGATACTTTCCAAGTCCCTATGCTTGTTGTCAACAAGATAGGAGTTGCTGTTTTTCCACGTGAATACATTGAAGTCATTCACACACAACTAAGTGAGTCATTTAGTGAGTCATTTGCTTCACATCATCTGAGCTGCTAAGATTTCCAACAGTGAGTGCAAAGTACGACCCGGTACACGCATGCCAAAGTATTAAGACTCTGGAGAATTAATTTGAAAGTTGGCAGTTGCACTTAAAGACAGATAAGGAAGCTTCCTGGACTATTGGAGTCGACTAAAGTTTAAAATGTCCCATTGGCATAACTAAACAAAAGCCTCTTTTAAATTATGTTTTCACTATGATTGTGACTAACAAGAGACGGCGTACAAGCACAAGACAGTTTTTACCGAGCCAATTAATCTGACAAAATCATCACAGTGCTGCAGCCATGAAGAAAAAAAAAAACGAATGCCGAATTCACAAGTATTTTTAATAGTGTACCCAGTTATTGCTCCAAAAGTGGCATTTCTCTTTCAACTAGTCTGGATTTTGCAACATCCTTATAATTCTGTGCATTCGGTGCCCAGACTCAAAAATGTAGGGGGGAATATTCGCTTTTGGTAACATTTACAACTTTCACAGTGTAATGACCCCCCCCCCCCCCCCCAAAAAAAAAAAAAAACGCAGACAGGAAAGCAGACAGTTATTTTGCGTATGCTGGAAAGCAGCAGCGGTCGACTCACCAAGACTCGGTTCTCTGTCTTGTCTCCTTTGATCTCCAGTTTGACTCTTTTCCTCAGTGACAGCTTCACCTTCCTCCCTACTGCATCCCGCATGCTCTCTACACACAGACGAAAGATTAAAAGTCAGCGTTGGCATATATTTGAAGATAATACTGACAGCAGTGGTTCATAGATAAAAACATTCATAGATACCCACCGGCTTATGTCTAAATTCCGTCATTACAAATTATGCATTATTCAGTTCTGGATGAAGTATTTTAACCAAAGTGATAAGAAAGAATTAGAGTGCAAAAATCAGGATTTGTTCATGGATTTGTTTTTACGTGATGCCTCCATACTGTCATAGTTTCATTTTAGGACTTGCACGTGGAACACAGATGCTCACGCGGTTGTCTTTGTGTTCCATTTCAGGGTTTGCATCAATATTCGTCCACATGATGTGCCTGATTTCAATTTTGTGGGAAATTCTGTGACGACTTCAAACTTTAGCGGACTAGAGACGATAAGGAAGCTGCTGCACTCAGCGTATGCTCTCTTCAGCCCGATTGTTCACGCCCAGGAGAAGCACCAAAATTGGCAAGCCGGCCCAGAGAGCAGAAGTGGGTCAGCTGCCTCTCCAAGCTCTTCACACTCCCACTCATCCATTCCGAGGGAGGCTGTACATCTGTGCTGGCATGTGTATCTTTGCCTACAGGCTTCTTTGGATCAAAAGGAAACAATTAGGGAATGCGCTAAAAACAGTTAGTGCGGCTCTATCCAACATGTGAACTTGAATATTTCAAGAAGCATGAGGGGAAGTAAGCATTTTTCATTCATTTCCATCGCCGATTAATTTAAACTGAAACAGCAGTGCAGCCTGTGGATTGAGTTGCAGCATGTGCACTTTGTGCAATTGGGAAAATGAACCTCAGGCTCAAATTGACTCATGTTTATAGAGTCACGGCAGATACAAATTGGTGTACTTGATGTTAATTGTACCAACGGCATCAAGGCAAGTGGATCGCTACAAGTCAATTTATTTTGGATTGTGTTTGTTTTCGCATCAGCGGTTGGAGTTTTTATTGTCAAAATGAAAAACTGTAACAAGCCATCCTGTTTAGTTTGAAGTACCAAAAGAATATAAAACATATTTGTGATTACTTCTTCAATCGGAAATGAAAGAGCAGGAACTTTTTGACTGATCGGCTGTTGACATGCACAATCCTGCATCTGATTTTAGTAAATGTGCTCAGCTGATCACATGATCGACGTGAAATTTATCATGATCCTATTTTTGATCATTTAACCGCACAGCTTTCCTGTGTGTCACTGAGAAGTGATGTCATTGGGCAGGGCCTGTTATTTATTCACCACACTGCTACACCCATAATTGGGTTGCTCTGATCCAAAGTATTAATAAAATAGGCCACAATGACCCACATGCAATCATGCTCTTCTTTTACTGGCTATGAAAATGTAATTAAAGAAAATAAATCAAAATGAGCCAAAGGGTGAAAAAGAAAAAGCACTCCAAAGACAAATAACATTGACATTAGAATATCGACTAAATGTGTATATCTCAATTTTGAGTGGACGGTTGATGTAGAATACTTGGAGTGGTATTTTGCTAAGATGATGCTGAATCACTGGCACCAGTCCACAAACGTTCCTAACAATGGTCATCATCCACACCGCTCCTCACATGACTTGTGGTCATGACAAATTCCTTCGTGTTCTCAATGCAAAGTTTAGATTGTTTCCCTATAGCACACCATAAATATATGATTCACGTGCAGATGACGCACAAGATGACCTAATATAGCTATTGAAGTTATCTATGAAGTCCCTCCGTACAATGTCCTGAACACCCATGCCCCATTGAAAGGAGGAAGTGTTTGTCCATAGATGGGATGGAAAGTGCTTGTGCTTGCCCAAGATTGCACCAAGGTGTCAAATAGTAACTGCTTGGTCAAACAAAGAAAGTTAAACACACAGCTGCACAACTGGGTGAAAAGTAAATGTCCGGCGTAAAAGTCGAAACAGGTCCGAGAAGCATAGCACATTCCCAGGACCAGTCCTGTGACCTTTAAAACATAAACTGTGGACTATGGGCAGACAGTCACGACAAACTGTCTACACCTCTTTGATATTGTTTCTTTGTCATTTAAATACACAGAGCGCCCAAACAAGGCTACAGTATTTACTCCCAGGCTTTTGCAGGCCACATCAAGTGAGGTTGTGGGCCAGATCAGGCCCCAAGGGCCTTGCGTTTAACACCACTTCCTTAGACAAGAATGTTCAGGCTGTCCACACAGTACTTTTACAGTGTAAAAACTGCCTATCAACGGCAATTGAGATATCCTAATCAGACATGTTTACTCTGTACTAATAGTATTAAATCGCATTCAATTTGTATTTCAGGGACCATGTAGATTAAATGGGTTAAGAAGAGAGCAACTGTCATAATGGCCACTTCTCCAAAAACATTGTGATTTACGCAGAATGGGCAAAACTACGAGATTACATAGAGGACAGCTGCTTTACAATATATAATTTCCACAGACTTGTCTAAGATGTTATTCTGTAGTCAATTTGTTAAATTACACAAGAGTTTATGAACATCATAATTGCAGATATCAAGGTCCTAAGAACTGCTTTTGTCCTTTACTAACATCAGACTTTTATTGCTTATTACCCAACCTGCACCTTTAAAGTCTTGGAAAGGGATCTTGGTGTGCAATAATAACGATTGTAGATTGTACAGTCTGTATTATCAGCAGTAAAAGCAGTTGTGTGTACTATTGAAGTGTCACGCAAAAGAAATCATGCATGACTTCTAGGAGAAATACTGCTCCACAACTGAGACAATCCCACTATTGTTTGCCACAATCGGGCACAATGAGAAGCTGTGCAGCGTTGCAGAGGAACAACACACCACGTTCCCGATCGCGTCGCGTGGGTTTGACAAGAGGGTTGAACACATGGCCACAAATGAGCTTGACTCACCCATGAGCTCTTTGGAGACCTCTGACATGTCCTCGTTCATTTTGTGCACACTTAAGTATCCAAACTAGACGACGATGAGGTTTCTCCCTTGGTGTCGGAATGAAGGCAAAAGCGGGCGAAAGCCAAGTCTAAGGTGGTACCACACTGCCGCCTCGCCGGTGCTTCTCTTGCAGGGTTACATGCTCCTCTCCCCCCGCACTGTCCGGACAATATTTCGGCGTGGATCGGTGCAGGGCATCGCTTTGTGATTCAAGCGGTTTTAGGATGACTTGAGCCGGAGGGTGGCAAACGGAAAGTACACCGAAGGGATCAGATGTAGCGTATCTCCACAGGCATGACGGGACAACATCCTCTCTCGCTGTCTCCCTATCGTAAAGCTGTCTGTGGTTGTATAACGGCAGCCAATGGTGGAGACCGGGAGCCTAAGCCCCTCCCAGGCTGATGATGCGACAGTCTGGGAGCCGATCGTGGCGTGGCAAGAGGGGGCGTGGTTGCGCTGGTGTCACTGGCTGCTCCTCGGGTCAGAACGACCGAGTTAAGCTTCTCCAAACCTCAGGCGGCGTAAATTAAAGCCGTGCTATTCAACAATTCGTTTCCAATAATAAATGCATTGAAGCCGAAAGAACTATAAAGTTTGGCAAAAGATGTCGTTTTCAATCTTAAAAGACAACAATGTAAACATGTCTGCTTTGCAAGCGTTTTTCTTCAGGACAACTAATAAAGTGGAGAAAGGAGAGAGTGACATCTTGTGGTTGTGAAGTGAATTGAATTGGAGGACCCCTATAATAGCTCATCATATAACAGTGCAATTTTGACACAATTACAATTAGACCAATTTGGTATGTTTATTGTGAAAAGAACACAATTAGTCAAAGGAGAATAAATGCGTTAAGGTACAGTTTGATTGCTGCCTTTCAATCCCTTTGAGTGTCTTGTACAGCTTTGTTGCCACAGAGTTTAGCTGACAAGCTCTCAGCATGTGTGGTAACATCTTCAGCTCCTTCTCCGGGGCTATTTGGAGCCAACTCTTGATTCGATGCAACAAATGACGTCGCAACTGATGTCGAGTCAAGAAGGGCATGGTGTTTCTTTCCATTTCAGACTTAATATATCTGTTGGGGAATTGATATTTGTTAAATACTACAATGAACCAACCGTGAACACTTCAGAGTACTCAATAGATTTTGATATGGACTGACTTGTTGAAAAATCTCCTCGTTTTCACTGAGTGCATTCTTTGCCTACCAAAGAATCTTGACAAGAAGGTCCTGAGCAGCTCACCTGGAAAGGAAAGCCCAAGGATGAATGCAAGTATAATTTAGGATCAGTCATGACACTGCTGCTAAGGTTACGTTTTTTTTTTTTATGAGCTGGGCGGCGGCCAAAAGCATGGATCGAAACTTGCTCTAAAAATAATCCATTCATTCATTTGTGAGACATTGACTACAATGTTTACTCACACAAAATTTGGATAAGGCCATTACATTTTGTTGCAGTGTGAATCCAGGATTACCGTTCATACTTACACCATGTTTACTTCTTGGTTTAGGATTACCTAAAAACTACTATGACAATTGTCACACACCTTCACGGCACAAAGGCCAAGGAAGAATCTCTTAAAATGTTGAATCCAGGATTATTCCGATTATTACTCCACCAAGATTATGTTTTTACAGTTTATTTGTTATCTGATTGAAGCACAAATGGAATTTACACATATTTTGGGCAAATGTAGGTGGGAATTGTCTATAAATCTGAACAATTTGCATCTGATCAAAATTAGGATTGCTTTGCTTTGGAAGAGGTCTGAGCTCTCCTGTTTTTTCCGGTTTCAACGTGGTTGGGGGTCATTGCTAACAGCAGTGCTTCAAGTAAAGTGTGTCAACATGCTGTGTGAAAAAGGTTGCCTTGAAAAATAACTGAAGCTGGAATAGTGCTGATAACTGTCCGAATGAACGTGTCCAATCAAACAAGACTCCAAAAATGTTATGGGCTGCAGTGCAGGGCAAAATTACCTCCATTTGCAAGGTCCTCACATCGACCACAGATCATGTCATGGGCTGCGGAGCCATTGAAGAGCACGAGCTGCCCGTCGATGCACTCCTTGTGCTTGGCACACGCCTCCAATGACGACGAAGAGGCGGAGAAGAAGCCATTGGAGCACTTTTGACACACGGTGTCATTTTCTAATGTACCTAAAAAACATCTTTACATTAGAGTCATTGAAATAGGCAATCACAGGTACACCCTTGCCCAACCAGGATGGGGCCTGAGCTGAGATTCAAACCCAGATCAAAGTTAGGAAGCAGACATGAATACCACTAGTTCATGTGGCCATAATAATTTCCCAGGAGGAAAGGTTTTGAAAAGTTGTTGTGACCTATATACACATTACCCCCTATCCATCCATTATCTGAACTGCAATCCTCATGAGGATACCTATTCAAAAAAATCATCATTTTATATTGTTTTGTATGCTCTCGAATAAAGTTGAGGATAAGCAGTTTAGATAATTGCACAATTGATCAAATAAAAAAATAATAATAATTAAATGCCAAAATAAAAAATGACTCAAAACAAAAATGGGTGCAAAAAGATACAAATTACTTTTAGCTGTTATAATAATAAAAAAACTAATTACATTATTTTTAGACAATTGTATTTACTATCTTCCCAAAACGCTTAAAAGGATTAAAATATGCACCTCGAGTAAGAACGCCGTATCCGTGGGCGCACTTTGAGTGTTTATTGCAGTAATCTTCCGTCTTGTAGTAGCCCTCCTTGCAGCGACACACTCTATTGTTGCGAGGTCCACATTCGATCTCCACCTCCTCGTCGCCGCTACAGAATTGGTTGCAGTAGAGACACTTGGGCAGGTAATTCCACAGCTCCGTGAAGTGTCCATCTCTGCACGGCACGCATTGCGTTTGCTCGGCGGCCGTGCAGTGAGCGGACATGCGCGTGCCGGGCGGACACTTGTTGCACGCGAGGATCTCCCCGGTGGATGGATTTTTGTACTCGAACGTGGGAGGGGACTCCGTTGGCGATACGTTGCCGTGAACGCCACACAGTAGCAGCAGCAGGGGTGGCAGGCACAGCTGAGGAAAAATTAAGTCTGAAGTTATCTGACGATTACAAGTGACTTTGAACGCAACGCTCCCCTTCCACTTACCATGCTGATGTTCTCTGTGTTGAGGTTCTCATGCGTGCATTTGGATGCTTTGTCATGCACTTATATAGTGGCGAGCGAGGAACACGTTACATTTCTCTCTAAAGGTCAAACCACTTCTACTTTGAGTATTGGCTTGGTTGGGAAGTGTTTAACAAAAATCTGCATTTGAGCATCAAAAAACTTGATGTGTCCACACAAAAAAAAAGTTCTGAACTGATCCAGAGATTTTACAGATCCCCAGTGACTTTGTCTAAAAACAACAAGAGTTGTTTTTGGTGACTATGCTTTTCAAGGAACAGAGAGAAGAAATTTAAACACACACATAAACAGACAAATTTATGATGTTTAATAAATTTTTCAATTAACTCTTTAAAAATGTGGTCATAATATGTTTGATCAATAAACATCCTTATACCTTTTTTGCTGTAAAAAAAATCCTTGCTGTTAGGTTGGGATAAATCATGTGGTTCTTTTGCCTCATAGGGAATACTTTATGTTGCAAATACTGGTTCCTTGCCCTCTAAAAGCCGAACAATATGTTTATTAATGTGGTAGGAGTTTGCATTGGGGTAGAACTGCACTGAACAATATTTTATAAGACTTTAATTACACTACTGATAGTGCACTTGTGCCGATTTGTGTACACGTCTGCAAAGAAGCTTTGCACAGTCAGATGAGTGAGATGTGAATTTACAAAATCATGCAAATTTAAGAAGGAAATTTTGGTTTCCAACTTGCTTGTTTGGAGGAAATTCTAAATAATGAGTCACACCGTCTGTGATGACGATGATGACGATAATGATGAGTCAGCTACGTGTAGTGTGACTCCCGTGCTGAAGAAGCAACATATAGCATTTTTTTCCGCTGAATATAAAGCAATCATTCATGACTGACATTGTTGTGCCCCATGCTCATAAATGCCTGTTTAAGAAATTTTAAGTCAGAGGAGAAAAAGTCCAAACTTTTATCAAGCAATGCATTTGTACAAATCATTTGGCATTAGTGTTATATACAACAAAGTTCATAATATTAAAAGTGAAAAAAATAAACACATCCCTTCAAAAATTTGCAGCATTTAGAATCCAGTATTTCTCATAAAGCAATTAAAAAAAGCCTTTACATAGAATGGAAAATTAAATTTCCATTTTCTTAAATAGTACACAATTGTACATTCATAAAGCTGACAATTACATAATAAAATTCCTATAAGCTTCACTTGCCAGCAGTCACAGACAAAAGCAAGAAACAAAGGACATACAGGTATAGCTCTTACCTGGATTTGATTATGAAATCAAATCCTTCCTCTCAAATTCAGAGAAAGCAAAAAGAAAACCACTCAAATTTGCTAGCCCACTTTTCATAAAATAGTACTATTTACATTTTAAATAGTTTCAAATATTTCTTTTCACAGATTCAAATGACTCCAATGAAATATTTTCCCCAAAATTACATTATATGTAATATAAATGATCATATACAATTCGTCTATGTTCATTATATTAATAATATTACATGTAATCTAGTCATATATGTAGTCATATTTATGGATTGAGGGTTAGGTGCAGCAACAGGTGGATTTTGTTCTACAATGTAATAGCTATAAATTACAACACATGGTAAACCTGTATTGCGCAAGGAATTATAGGTCAAAATGAAAATATCTCAAAAGCCTGATGTGCAAGAAAAAAAAAGTAAAGACATACGAACATCTCTGATGAAAATATGCTGTTGACCAGTGGAATTGTAATTGCCTAGGATTACTATGTGTGTAGCTCAGCTACTTAAGTAGCATCCTACACTCTTGATGCCATCATGAAACCCACTTTAGGAATGCACACAATAATAATAATGTAATAATAATAATAATACAGACCGACAGCAAAACTTTACAGAGGTAATGTTAATTTTACATTACAAATACAGCTTCTGTATTGGATTTAGGTGTAATTATAACTAATCACTTTGTGTGTCTGCCTTGAAGTTTAGTGTTAATTGAAGCTAAGGATGGGCATAAAAATCAAGTCAATCTAATTTATCATCAATTGTGTGGAATTCAGTGATTCAGCTTCATGCACCCAACAGTCAAGGCGCTGTTGATTTACGGCCAACTAGTTTGAGGTATGAGGAAGAACATGATGCAAGATATTGGAAACATTATTCGACACAATAATAAACTAAAAACAGGAGTTCAGAACAAAACGAGTGACATTTTTCCCAATCATCCATTGATCATTTTTTTATAGCTTTTGTCCTCATTTGGGTTCGCAGGTGGGCTGGAGTCTATAGTATCTGACTTTGGGCAAACAGCGGTATGCACCCTGAATTGATTGCCCGTCACTCACATTTAGACAAACAACTATTTACACTCACTTTCACACTTATGGACAATTTAGTCTTCAGTTGACCTAACATGCAGTTGATATGCATTCATTCATGCATTCTCCATAGGCTGGATTCAGGATTTGAACCATGAAACCTCAGAAGTGCCAGGCAGATGTGATGACCATCTTCTCGACCATTCAAAAATGAAAAAAATAGTTGACGTAACACTAATTAGACTTTGATTTGCCCCATAGTCTCATAAAGTAAATTTAGTCTAATGCCCATCCCTAAATGAAATCTTGCCCTCATTCATTGAACGGCTTAAGCGTTTTAAAACACAGCTCATCCTGCAGCATGCTAACAAACATCTTCTCATACGTCTTGCGTGTAGACGTAGATCCGACAATGCGGCTGATCTTCTTCAGGCCCTTCAGAAGATACCGAGGTGCGCCTTTGTTGCGGAGCACCCTCAGACTGTGAGAAAGACCTTTGACCAAATCCATGTCAAAGTTGGCGGTCTTCCAAAGGTGGAGGAGTTGCAACATGTACTGCTTGGGGAGACAAGTAGCCACGAGCGCCAACACGTCCTCCCGATGAACTTTTACCCCGGGCAAGCTGTTCGTGACCTCCAAGAGGTCGCCCAAAGTTACGTTTTTCAGGCTGTTGCAGCGGGAGACCTTCCGCTCGCAGCTATTCACACCTGGATGAAAGAGAAGAAACATGCAGGTTGTAAACACAGTCATAACGGAAACACAGATTTTGGTAGCAACACATTATTAATGCACGCATTATACTTATAGAAATGACATCTTCATGGGTATTTGAGAGAATTGATATGGATGCAGTTAACTTAGAAAAATGTTCTGTCAGCCATGCATGCCATCTAATTTCTGATAATAAAACAGCCACAAGAGGGCACTAGTGACCAGTATCGGTAACTGGTATTGGCAGCCTTCTTTAATACGCGATACCTTGAGATAAGGCTGGCATCGGCCCGATACCGATACTTGGTATCGATACTTGTCCATTTCTAGTTTTCAGTACGAGTAATGGGCGACTACAATGGCAGCACTTCACAGACCTTAGCGTTTTCCATTTTGAAGCAATTTGCTTATTTTAAAATTAACACAAATCTGTACCTTATTATGCACAACTTAACATGCACACACATGTACTTTTCAAAAATGAAACTATTCAAAGTACAGAAAGAATAATTTTATAAAAATCACATTTTCAAAAACTTTGTGTCTGCACCAACTTTAAAAGGAATCAGTTTTACACCAAAACAAAATTTGAACAATTAAAGCAATTTAAGCAACCATAAATTCAGTGTGACATGCAAAGCTTTTAAATTATGATCAAAGTTGATGACTCATTTTCATAAAACGACTTTCATGTCATTGTTTTGAAAACACGGGTGTACTGTTTTGTAAAATATCCAGGATTGCGGTTGAGCAAGAGAGTCACCAACTGAGAAAAGATTGCAAAACAATTTAGAACGTCAAAGATGAGTAGGCTTTGGTATCTAGGTCAAGTATCAAAAAATGTATTTTTATTAATAAAAACAATTGGGATAACGCTATTTATTATTATTAGTAGTAGTAGTAGTAATAGTTTTAATTATGATGAATATATCACTATACCACTCGGAACAAATGAATCTCAGGTGAAAATTCACAGTGCAGTTTGCCTTTAATTTATTCTAGCCTGCGCGAATTTTAAAATTCTGTAAAATCCTGGAGCAACTGACAAAACTAAAACACTTTTGTCCTCTTCGAATACCTTTTATGATGCCATACAACTTGTCCTGGTCCTTGTTCTGCTGCCTCCACAGCTTCAGCAGCTGGAAGACTTGCTGCTGTGGTGAACAGGCCTTCTTCAGCCTCTCCACACTCTTGCCATCCACCCTGCGGCCCGGAAGACTCTCCAGTAGACGCTCCAGGGGCACGGAGGACAGCTGCAGGGAGGCAAGCGACTGGAAGACTGCTTCCTCACACAAGAGCACATCTGGAACAAGAGAGCAAATAATAAATTTAATATATATAGAAACATAATAAGGGAGCTACATGATCTCAGTTTATTATTATTGTCATTCCACACGTGAACAAACCGCTTCTTATAAAATACATTTGCTTTCCTGGAATTAAGAGCTGATTTAGAATTAAAATGAGTGCATAATATACAACATACAAGATTTAGATAGATGCTGAAATATTGCCTATTTGTGGTATCATGCGCCATCACTTGATACAAATTTGCATGAAAACCCATTCTGTCATTCATTTTCGTTTCCATGAAATTTATCAACCAGTTTTGTTTTACGCAACTACCTATTCTTTTTCCTCGAAGCTTTGCCTAACTCTGCCTTCGATTTGACTGTACTTTCCAGAAATGATGCAAATCGGTACGTCACAGAATATCCAGAGTTGCATTTTTTTACTGCGCAATACTCTGAACTCTTTCTAGAATGTTTACTACATGCTTCGTTTCCAGTGGGATTTACATTAAATCGGGATCAAGATTTGACATGCAGTGTGAATCTGGTCAGAAAAGAGGACTAAATAAAATTCCCTGTTGTGAGGAAGAGAAACAATCACATTCCAGACTAATTTGAGCTGCAACCCGTGTGCAGTGACGTGTATGAGGCGACAGCTGATCTGTAAAATGAGCTCAGGTCTCACCTGTGTGGCACAAAGTGTGCCGATGAACACAATCAACGGCCATAATTTGGTCTTGACTTCCACAGATGCTGTCTGAAGTGGACGTTCCCCATCGCAGTGTCTTCAGGCCTGAATCTGTGCAGTTTCTGTGGGGTCGACATGGTTCTGTGGACGAGCGGCTGCTGGAGAAATGACCAGCGGGGCATTGCTTGCACACAGTGTCACTCAATGGTGTACCTGGAAGGAATCAGAGACCAAGCAGTCATGTAAAGGAACAAAAAGGAATACTAAGAAGAGCTTTACATGGAAGTCCTGTGACAATGTGCAATTATATATAAATAAATCATTTTTGGATCAGTGAAGTGACATTGTGTAGTTTCCCATGGCACACTTGTTGATGTCCCATGGCACATTCTGGTTGGGAATTACTATTATTCTGGAACACTAAATTAGTTGAGACATGGTTTCCATGAAAATGACAAAGATGAAATTATTTTTTATTACATCCCAAATGATTTCAGATGCTGTTATTTCGGGTCAAATGAGTACATATTGTTGTTTTATGGAAAGGGGCAATGATGTGATTCTAAGAACGTCAACCACAACATGAGACTTTGTCATTATGAGAGTGAGTCACACCACCGTGGCAGCTACTTAGTTGGTTTATTTTTGTCATATGTTTGGGGCTTTTTATTTTGACTGAGCCTCTTCAATCAAATGCCTCAGAAGTTGAACTAATTGACCCAAAATTTGACACAAGTGTACCAGTGGTGACAAAGAGGAAAAACGGTGCACACATCTCTGTCAACTATTTTATTTTATTTTTTTTAATTATTACAAATGTTTCATGGACAAATACGTTACATTGATTTTTGGACAAATCCATTTGGGCTGAATCACGACATTATAAAGTAGCATAAAATCCTTAATCCTTATCAAATTCTTACAAACTAGGGCTAATTTCAGTCTTGTCACAAATCTCCAGTCAATTATATGCTCTTATTGATATGTAGGTGGGTTGATTTGAAGTTTTAGGCCAAGGTGCAAAATGATTTGTCTGCTACGCGTACAAGTCACATTGTGTCATGTTGTGTGTCACAATCACATCCTCATTTTGCATCTTGAAACTAAACACGTGAGATATCAAAGTGCATTAGTCAGATTCAAACCCTTGTTTCGCTTCGTTTTGCACAGTGTCATACTTTTGACAACACGCTTGGCTCTTCGTGACCAGCACAAGTCAGGCGTAAAGTACGGTCAGGTCAAACTTCCAATCTTCTTGTCAGTCAACAGCAAAAGGGCACATTAGGTGGCCTAGTGGGAAGAAGCTGAGTCACATCAAGGCGGCAAAGCGTTGGTTTTTGCTCATCTTGTGGTCTTAAGGCTTCGACCACATTTGTGCCCATTACATAAGGAGCCAAGCAGCTTAAGGAAGGGGAAACCCCAGTGATGCTGTGCCACATCGAGAAAAGTTGTCTCCTATTTTACTATGGCCTTGTGTGAATTACAGGGTAATAAGAATAGAAGGTAAGTGTCAGCGAGGCATACTGTATTTAATGCAAAATGGGTTCCAAAGAAGATGAGACAGATTTGTTTATGCAAAATAACAGTTGATGCAAACCACGATGACTCGAAAAAAGACTGAGTGTGCAAGAGTTCGGAGACTTCACTAAGAAACATATGAAATAGGGAAATTTACTCAAATTTACCTTATCAAAGTCAGATGAGTGCACCCTAGTAATGTTTGAAAATAATAGTAACATGAATAACAAATTCTGATATACAATTAACATGTCAAATGCAAAAAGTCAAATTGACCTGGATGCGGAATTTCGAACGTGTCTGATACCCAAGCATGAATGCTTTGAGGAAGTTATCAAGTGGTTGTGAGGAAGTTTAACCATTTGACGCACTATTTGTGACTTCTTCTTTTTAATTATCATCACTTCACATGCAAAGAACAAACTAAACTATTAGTTCAGAATTTGTAAGTGTAACACAGTGACCGTACTAATGTAAAGAAAAAGATGCCATTATTGCAAAATAAACAAATAAATCACAAGTAAAATAAACAATAAAAAAAAACTAAAAAATAAAAATTCTCCCAAAAACAATATGTTTGTTCAACATTGCATCATAAAAGAGCGCAAGTCACTTTAAACATTTTAGATTAATCAATAAATTGTAAAAATAACATACACGCGTCTTACGTCTTAGTAGTGACATAATGAATCAAGGTCACTTAATCGTTTAGGTTGTGAAATTGAAATGCAATCTCGCTTACCTAAATCCGTCACCCCATAGCCGGGTGGGCAGGAGCTGTGTGTGATGCAGAACTCGACCACGAGGTGGAAACCTGCCGCGCACTCGCACACTCGGTCGTGGGTGCTGTTGCATTCTTGTTTCACCAGCTGTCTCTCTTTGCATACCTAAACATGGAGCACACAACCCAGCATTGTCACAGGCCTTTAAGTGGAGAAGGTAGAAATGATTCTTTTGAGTCGCGGCGCAGGTCTTGAAGGTGCTGCATTACAAACCGCAGCCTTGAACAAAAACTTTGATGAAAGACATGCAATACAACCATCCTCTGGATTTCTAAAAGCAACACAATATAGCATAGTCATGCACATAAAGAAAAGATCTGAGAGAACCACAAATGTTTCAAGTAAAAAAGTAAGCTGAATAAAAATACAAACGGACAAGTTCCCATAAGTGAAGTAACAGACTTGTGTCCACAGCGTGTGTGTATGTGTGTGTGTGTGTGCAGGAATTTTAAACAGAAAAACAGGTCTTTCTGAAAACTACAATGTATAGTTTTTTTGTGCTCCAATGTACCTAAAGGTAACAAAAGTACTCACACACTGTTCTTGGGCAGAAGTGCAGATAATTGTGCTTAAAATGACTCCTGTCAAGTCAAAAATGATCTTGTCATTAATGTTTTCGATGTGGCCCCATTTGTCCGAAAACACTATTCTGAGTAATCATGCATTTGTGGAATATGAATCAAGCAGCAAAATCCACCCGTTTTTATCCACCTGTGGGAGGTGGCCATTATGCCAATTGCTCTTGACTGAAAATGACATCACAGTGCCTGAAATCTAAGCTTGTGAACATGACATGACCAAATGAAAAATAAAAAAGGGGAGCCATGATTTGTCAATACTTAAGCACTGAGCAACTGTGAGCAACTGTGTGTCATTTTCAGTCAACCGCAAGTTGCAAAATGGCCACCCCCTGAGATGAATAAAAGACATGACTTGACTTCCTCTTGAAGGTTTTGACTTGTCTTTCTCTTGAAGTATAAATTTGTCATTACAAATGGAGCGTCACCAAGTATTTGTACTTTGTTACTCCCAGCACTGTACCCACCAAAGTGCAGTATTGGCACGAGTCCCCCCAGTGCCAGCTGTCTGCAAAATGCCTCTCTGGACAGGGTTGGCACTCTGTGGCCCTCTCAGCAGTGCAGTGTTTCTTCACGGCCGTGCCAGGGGGACACTGGTCACACAAGAGGAGGTCGGAGGTCACCGGGTCTCGGTACTGGTACTTGGATAGCTCAGCCTGCTGCTGGAAGGCCCAGGTGAGGGAAGCTGTGAAGAGCTGAAGCAAGGATAAAAATGATCAACACGTGTGATGGAGAAAACCATCTCGAGCACATCTCGTCTTATTTTGGCTCCAACGTGAAATATTTCTGAATAGTGGAGCTGTGGCCTGCCCAAGGCTTCCAGTAAGAGTGAGTTGAAGGAAAGGTCAGAGCTGTAAAGTTGTAGCTCCTGGTGGACTCGCTGGCCTTCGGCCAAATGTTGTGCTTTAAAGAGCCTGAGAAGAAACTCACCATTGAGATGAATCGCTCCGTATGAGTTACTTCATCACTGGCGCCGCTCAAACAACAATTAGTCACATTGTATTGATGCCAAACAAGCTGTAATTGTTGTCGTATGATTTCATTGTGCCTGTTAATCTTCATTATTTTTCACTGCTCCTTTGGCATATTTTCGTCATACGCTAAAAACTTTCTGGACAATACATTTAGGGAAGGCAGATGTTTCACTCCAGCTAAAAGTTTAAAGGGGACATTTTGACCTGATAGCTTGCTTACAATAATTGCTGGAGCAAATGTACATATAACCATCTCCAAAGTGAGTTTCTTCATTGTGATAAGTGCCACATATACTAAATTTGTCAACATGTAGTTACTAGGTGTGTATTTGCTCACTTAGATGAACTGACCGCTTACTAAAAAATATGATTTCCTGTATATGTGCATCAAAGACTGGCCATCGCTATGATTCTTATTTTACTTTGGATTATAAGGCAACCATAGTATTTTAGAATGTTTAATAAAATGAAAATTCAAATTTTTCTCTTAGTTTTGAGGCAGTTCAACCAAGGAAAAATGCAAATGCTCTGAATTACACTGCCGGGGATTAAACTTGAATTAAACTGATTTCACAATACGATTATAATCAAATATCCGATAAAAAAAGCATTGCTGCACGCAAACTATATACATTACCCGAGACCAGATGTCACTAGTCTCTTTCACCCTGTCAGTCATTTTCTTTTTTGCCAAAGTCTTGTGTGTCAACCGGGAAATCTGCCAGCTTCCCGCATAGTATCAGAGGCGGGACAGAGCCTGCGCGTTGCCAGCGAGCAGATTGTGAGGTTTAACACCCGAGACTCACTGTCAACGCTTCTCCAAAACGAGACAAAAGCCAAATTCTTAAAATCAATCGATCTTGCATACGTTGTGTTATCTTTTGACGAACACCAGACTCAGACAATGTATCGCTTAGATGGAATGAAATGAATGTTTACAAAGATGTGCATGCTCTACTGTTAATGCCTCTGAATATGTGGCTGCATCATTTGAAGGCTGCATTTGAAGGCTGATGACATTGTAAATGCTTCCGAACTAGAAATACAGGCCACAAATGTGGCTTTCTTTTCCTACACCCCACTGCATTCCTGGGAAATATTTCACTGTGGCCGTCGGCCTACTAAGGTGACGAATTTCACTGGAAAGACGGAATTATTGAATTTGATATTACATGTGCCAGAAATGCACCTGCTCACCAGTAAAGTAAGAGTAAGGAAACCACCATGAATCACTAGAAGTGAAGTGATTATCACAATCATTCTAATTTTCACACGTAGAAGCAATTTAGAGCGTCAAAGCATCTCAGGTACTTCCTGTTTCCCTTTCACAATAAGATGGGCGGTACTTCAAACAGGTTACACCACAAGAACCACTGATTTGAAATGGCATAAAATATTTTGGGGATTGTGTGAAAAACTCCAAACAGAAACTCCAGAGCCGAGATCCCAACCCATCTGAATTCACTAACCAGTGATTGACTTTATCACTAGAGGAATATTCTGCCATACATCAATCGTATTTATTATCTAATTGGCTGTGAATTTTCCTGAACAGTTCACAGTAGACTTGGAAAAGAAGTCTGCGTGTTTGACACGCAGCCACGCAGACCGTGAAGGACACATGCAGACCAGATGTCAGCCGACAGCCCGCTTCCTTTCTGCTACAGTATTGGCTCTGCGGACTTTCCCGTTGGCTGAGATGCGTCCTCGTTGTTAAATGGGCCATCGTCGCATGTGACTGCATACTTTGTAACATATTTGTTTCTTCTTATTTAAATTCAAATACAGCAGGCAGCTCCCCTCACATATTGTGCATGTGCAGGATAATATGTTGCATGTGTGGGCAATGCACATGTGTGTTTATATGTTATGGCTGTGGTACTTTCTGTGGTCGCCTCTCCTGGCTGCTGTTTGTTGAAGTAACTGTTGGAGGTTACTGCTGGGCTTTCCCCATTCACCACCACAATACAAAACACTCGGTCCTACTATTTTATCACCATGCACCGCTGACCTCTCCCTCTGCTGCGTGTTTGTATTTCTTCTTAAGCCGCTTACCTCAAAGAACACACCACCTCAAGAATATAAATCTGTGTCAAACCGGACGGAGTATTCTTTCTGCATCTGAGGTCAAATGTTTTGTGGTACTTTTGGTATAGAAAGAACAATAGGTAGAAAAAGTCATTTTTATGTGGTTTTGATTAGATTTGGGTTTCTTTCATCTTATGTCTTGTTTACTTGTGGTTTGTGTCCTGTCTTGAACGTTAGGTTTTTTGTTTTTCACATTCCGTTACGATTTGGGTTTGCAAGTACAGCGAAGTAGGAGAAACAACAGAGCAGGATGCTCTCAAACCACAAAATAGGTTTGCGTTTCCAAAAAACAAAAAGACCCTCAAATCACAACTACAAAATTAACAGAAGTCCAAATATATGCAAATCAGCAAACCAAAATTGGGAACAAGATCAAACAGAAACAGAAGCAACAAAAAAATGAACCTACCACGACTCAAAGAAACCAAGGAACTAAATACAACTGTTGAGACAATGAGGAACACCTAATTGAACACAAAGGCAGTAGGCCGTTAAGAACAGGTGGACATAAAAACCTACTGAACCCGATTTGAAAAACGGGAGGAAATGACAAAATAAGTCAACAAAAACACAGATGAGCTATTTAAATATGAGTATAGCATCAAAGGTACAGAAATGATCGTTTCATCTGTGTTGACCATTCAAATATCATGTCAAAAAACCCAAATGAAAGGATAAGATGCCAAAAAGTACAATATATTGCACTTTTAATACATTTGCATGCAGAGTGTAATTTCTGTGCAGCATATACGTAAATCATAACAAAAATGCATATGAATGAAAATGATTGACCGCACTGCCCGTCGGTGTGCAGTATGCGTTCTTAATTAAATGCACATTTGGTTTTTCAACTTCATAAGAAGGCAAAAAAAAAATCCTCTTTTCTGTAGCGTTGAAGGTCAGCGAAAACATAATAAAAACAGATTAAAGGCTCCATATTGGAAACCGAAGCTCTAAAAACTGAGTGAGCTCAGTGTTTTCCTGACAAAACCCATCAAGCTCTCACCCAGATTGACTTGGTGGCCCATACCATGACTGCATGTTTTGTTTGTACTAGCATGGGTGGCCCTCACCAGGAATCAATTCCATAATAATCGAGGTCATAAATTAAGAAGGCTATTAAGACACGAGACCTCAACCAGTCAATCTAAAGAGTATAGAGAAGCCCTGACAGAGTGTGACCCCAGTTTACCTAATCTGGTTACAGTTACAGCCGTCACATCAATAAGTCACACTGAGTTCACTGGCATGTGCTCACGAGCACATGTGGAAATGGTCACGGTCGCGCTGATTTTGTCAAGTTTCACACAGCGCTCATTGGACTGAGTCCAGTCACAGTGACAGAACAGGCACGATGCACGGAACAGAGATGGAAGACAGCGCATGCATTCCGGGAAATGTTAAGATGAAATGGCAATGATAGGATTTGAGTAATCCATTTTGAGACATGTTGAAAAAAAATGAATCGTTTAATTGAATCCTTCACTGGTTTAGTTATAAGGGTATGATGAAAGCCATGTGGACTGGTAACTTAAACATTTGGTGAGCAAACATGCAGAACTGTATCCGACCACTTGGGAGCAGCAGAGAAGGGGCATGATAGGGAGAACAGCATTGAGACCCCTGGCCATTACTTCTGCATAAATTTGCTTTCAGGATGGAGTTATTTTGCATGAGGGTATTACAGCTTCACCACCTTGGCAAACACTATGGCAGTAATGAAAATCATTCCTAATAGACGTCTGTTAATATTATATTCATGTCATCTCAGAAGGCACGCAGTGGATTGTGGTTAGTAAATCTGCCTCACATCTTGAGGCTTGGGGTTTTAAATGTTGGTGGGAAGTTAGCATGTTTTCACTGTCCTTAGATGTCTTTTTTTTTTTTTTACTTAGGGCTGACTGATTTTAATGTGTAGGATTTCTATCACTCAACATTGCAATTGTGATGTAATATGCTTTTTTATTTCTAATGCATCGGACTAGTAATATACAGTATAATGTCATATTATTATTTTTTTTACATTTTTTAGTATCTAGCTGGGGATTTTAGTTGCCAAAGGTGTTTGATAAGTCCAACCAAACTCATCCAAGCATAACTTCATGGGTTGACTGCATAGGCGCAATCATAGAACCAAAAATGACTTGCCCCAAACTGTATGAAGCAATATTCATTCATTGAGTCCACAATGTCTGGTGTTATGTTTTAATGCTTCCTGGATGAACCCACCATGAGTGCTCCTGTTTTGAAGAATGGTTGTCCTCCATTATGCCCTGTGGCATGTGTCTACATGTTTATCAGCAATTAAGAGTTACTGAACTTTGCAACCCCTTTGAAGACACTATTTGATGACATCATTCAAGGCAAACCAAATTACACGGCAGCGAGATCCCACTGACATCCATAATTACACTGTCAGTGAGATAAATGGAGTAAAGGGAGCACGGCCAGATGGGAGGAAAGGATTGATGAAGGTATTGAAGTGGAGTTGGAAATCAGAGGATAAAAAGGAGGACGCCATTTGATTTAAATCAAAATGATGTTGAGACAGCAGTATAAACAGTAAAAGTTCAAGGATGTTAGTTTTGCTCTCAGTATCATGACTGGGCACTCCACTTAATGAAAAACCTCCATCTCCATTAAAGTACTTTGCTCAGGAAAAATATATCAGCTAGAAGCATAAAATGTTCCTCCATTTTATTCTGCTTGCTATGTAGCATTAAACGAAAAACCCACATTGTGTTACACTCAATTTTTCCAATTGAGAACAAGTGGTTTGGGCATAGACCGCAAAAAAAAACAGCAAATTAGGTTTTTTAAAAGCAAAGAAAACATGCCGATTCATTACACGCCACACTTGCCACAGTGTGCTTGGTGGCTCCCTGACTAGTTCAACACAGTATATGAAAGTCAGTTTAGCGGGGGGTGGAAGGCAGTCTTCAAGTGCCCTCTCCGCAGCAGCCAAATTTACATCATTCGCAAGTGAAGATCATCTTGCAGTTTCATTTGAATGTACTTTGCGTGCACCTATCTCATGTCTGCTAGACATTATTTGAAATGTGAGAAAAGATGTAAATGAAATACCAAAGTCAGTTGAGTTTTATTCATCCATTGTTGCAAAAGCGCTATATAAATAAAGATTGAATATTGTATTTTATTTTATATATTATTTTGTCCATGTTGGGGTCTCCTGGACCGTATCCTAGCTGACTTTAGCTCAAAAGGCTGATTCCATCCATGTCAGTCATAAAGCACATATTTTTATGACCGGCTCAAATTCGATGCAGAGTTTGGTCAGACTAAGTATTGGTATGTTTGCTGATGAATGAAGCTTAGCGCAGTTCAAAACAGCCAACTCGTTTTGTCGCCAATTAAAGCAGCTTCTCTTATCCCCTTCAAGTGAGACGTATGTGTGTGGGAGGCACAGGGGTCTTCTTAACATGGCAGAAGAACACATTGACAAAACACGTGTGTTTTATTTTATCAATCGTTTTACACCCCCACCCCCAGTCAATGGCTGAGGAGGATGGATTTTCAAAACATAGTAAGGGGATAAGCGTAGGAATGTTCGATAGCAGTTACTTTCAGACCGATAACTACGATTACGTGATTGTGCCGATACCAAGTACTGATACCATTAGTGCATAAAATTCCCCCCAAAACGATGACATTGTTTTCAAGAAAGAAGCATACTATATAATCCCAATGTCGAAATATTTCTTAAAATTGCATGAAATTAAAAGTTATTTTCTACCCTTCGCATTTATAATTTGTAAAACACCCACGTCGCAAGTACCGATACTTAGAAATAACGCTGGTATCAGCACAGGTACTCGCCTATACCTATTTAAGAGGGTTTGACACACGCTGTTGTCATATTTATGAATAAAATACGACGACAGCCACCGTAAATCCGTAAAGTGTAGAATCTGTCTGCCTGTGCTCCCAAATTCACCAAAATCACGCACGTTACACTATATTGATCGACAGTTAGACGTGCTTCCAGAAGGCAAGTTTGAAAGTTTGGACTACTTTCAGCCACCAAATTGTCAAGTGCGCCAGGAGCAAATAAAAGGAAGCACGCTTACAGTGTCTACATTGGCGTAGAACAGTCTAGCAATTTCCCCAACAGGCAAAATGGGACTTGCAACTGCATGAAAATCAGGATAAGGCCATTTTTACGCTCGAGTGCAGCCACGCCGTCTACAAACAAAGAGCTCGTAGAGTCCATAATCAATTCGCTAACATATCTAAAATAGCATATTCATATTTTTAGAGTTCCACAGGAAAGAGATGGTTGACGTGAAATAAGAGAATGTGAGTTAGGTTTGTCTGAGGTCATCCTGCAATTGGTGGCTGCAGCACCAAAGCCACAACACCAGCTCGTGCACCAGGCACATGGTTAACTGAAAAACACAGGTGGTCCGAAGGGGGATTCCAGATCTGTGCTCGTATGTGTGAGTGTTTTCCGTGATTTTTTTTTTCAGGGTCAGAGAGACAGAGGGGGGGTTATTCTTCCATGTTGCTTTACATCATGACACATTGGGTCATTGCTCAATTGATACAATTTAACACAGTGTTTTCACTGGTTGCTCATCAATCATAGCTGAACAAAGCATCTCATATTTTTAAGATGGATTTTGTTTACCAATAAAACAGAAATTTTAAATTATAACATAACTTTCTTCAGTTGAGAGCTCACTCACATTTTATCCATTCGATACCCTACTTTTGAAAAGTATCCGGTTACGAAAATCAAAAAAAGTGACATTAAGTGATATTAAAAATGAAATACATATTCTGTATTCAAAACCACAGGAAAAAAAAGCATTTGTTCAACACATGCAAACATTTGTGCGTGATGTGTTTAAGCCATGTCTTCTACTCCCTGTACAAAATACACAATGGGTCCTCTGTGCGATAATTGTTCACCACATTTGCATGAGTCAAACCGTTTTAACGCAATGCATGCGGAAATAAGATGAAACAAAAATGAAGGCCAGAGTGGGATATTGATTCAAATAGCCGCATGCCTTTTGCATACCCCCCTCACACTTCTCTTTGTCTCTTGACCACATATCCTCCACAAACTCCTAAAATAAAGACACCTACACCCTGCCCCCCTCAGTTGCAGTCCATACATGCAAACTTCTGTTATCTGCTCTACTGTTGATGCAAAAGAGGAAGTTAGGTGTGCAGTCCCTAACTTACAAAGGTAAATGTTTATTTGTGTAAAACACCTTGGTCATTCACAGACCCTTGGCAGGGCCTCCCTATCACTCCTCACAAGGTTTTCAAAAGAATGAAATCAGTTTGACAAGGTTACTTCCCACCCAATACCCGCCTTTTCCATGATAAACTGCTACAATGGAATACAGTACTCGCACATTTGGGGAAGTTGGTGCAGGTCATACCAACGGACAGATGCAAGAAGAAAGAGGAGAGAGGGCGTTAAAATAAAGAAGGAAGCGATAACAGATGGTGATATTGGACATTAGCGTAAGGGGATTAAAATGTGAATAGGTGATTGCAGACTTGGGTGTCAAATGAGATTCCAACTTGGAAACCAAATACTGAACACTAGCAATAATTATCATGAATTATAATAAGTAATAATAACAGATGAAGAGCAGAGTGGATGAGAAGAATGATTGATATATTGATAGTTGGGTGGATTAAGGGATAATAGAAAAATGAATGGTGATAATGGTGGATGACGAACAGATTGTTGGAAGGACAGATGGACGCATAGATGGCTAGAAGAATGTTCTGGAAGGATGGCTGGAAGGATGATGGATGGATTTGGGTGGGTGGATGGATGGATGGATGGATGGATGGATGGATGGATGGATGGATGGATGGATGGATGGATGGATGGATGAAGGGATGGATAGGTGGACAGACAGACGGATGGGAAGACAGAAAGATAGACGGACGAATGGATAAATACAGGAGGCGGATTGTTGAATGGACTGACAGATTGGTGGATGAAAGGATAGATTACCGATACTGATAACAGATTAAGAGTTAGCACGGACAGACAGTTGGATAGTAAAAAGAGGCAAACAACATTTTTAAAGTGATAAAACCTTGCCTTTATAAGAACCCGTAGAGACGTGAAGTAAACATTCACATTTGTGTGTCAGTCATACAAAGCTTGCCCGTTGATCTGTCCTCATGTGCCTCAAAAAGATTGCATGCGATTTCATGTTGATGTCTTCCAATGATATCATCCAAAAGGAGCATGCGTTTGAAGACAGAAGACAGATTGCAGCCACATGTGCTGGGGACGCGGCGGGAAGTGAAAGTGCACACAGGTCACAGGTGCACGAGGTACATTCACCGCCTGAAACCGCAACAACTTCTCTGGACAAGACTGCAGACCATTTGTTCGACTCGGACAGGAGTTGCTCAATGACGGACTGAGCGGCTGCTTGGCTTGGAAGCAGGATTGCAAATATGAGAGATTCCCAAAGGAGGCCTTTGGCTAATTAGCCGGATGTTGAAAGCAGTAAGAAGACTGACTCATTAGTTGGCTAAATATGACAGTTGTCTGACTGAATGTCGGAATAATGCAAAAGCACGTCAATACTATTGTCATCTCAAAGATACTCAGATATGTGATGCACTGCTCTGCAGGAATCCTTCAACGCATTGGCTCTAAGAGCAATTCCATACATTGGCTTGAAAATGAACAGGTTATATTGGAAACATTTGCAAGACAACATTTGGTGCTTGCAGGAATGCTTTTAGAAGATTTAACTGCTCTGATAAGCATCTTCATGAAAAACGCATTACAGTACGAAAAACGCATTGCAGTGCAAACGACATTGGATGAAAACAACACTGGAACCTGAAGCCACTTTATCAGCAATACAGTATGATGCAATATTTATCACTAAATTAACCGCAATTTCTTTCACATTGCATTTCTGTTACGTTGTCATCATCAAGACTAATTTCCCTGCTCGTAAACATTGAGACTGAACATTCCTTTTGCATGTTTTTAAACAAATACTCTTTTATAGCCATGGAGAGGGTGCACAAATGAGAAATGACTAACAGCAAAGCAAAGTCACATCTTGGAAATTAAAGCAGCCACAAAACCACAGCCTAATGAACACACACATACACACGCACCCTAATTAAATATCATCGTTCTCCAGAATCAAAATACAACTTACCAAAATAAGTTTCATGGCCGGGTTGGAGCTTGCTATCCAAGCGCTCATCTCCACAGCATAAAAGTGAACTAATGTGGACTCCATCACAAATGTGCTCTTATACCAGAGCCAGAGAGAGAGAGAGAGAGAGAGAGAGAGAGAGAGGGAGTAAGTGTGTTAGAGAGCAAGTCAGAGAGCATGAAAGAGAGAGAGAGAGGGAGAGAGACTGAGAAAGAGAGTGAGAGAGAGCACATTGCCCACCCACTGAGTGTCTCCCCCTTGCACAGACTACGCCAAGTCGTGCATGACAAGGAGAGAAGCAGAGGGAGAGAGAGGGAGAGAGAGAGAGAGAGAGAGAGAGAGAGAGAGAGAGAGAGAGAGAGAGGACTACTATAAGTGAAGCGCAACATTTCGTGATCATGAGAGGATGTCTTTGAATTTATGGCTCAATTATGTTTTCATTTATGCATTTACAGAACATAAAAGCATTTTTTCTAAGAAAATAAAATATTTTGTCAGAAATATTTTGTTTGCCTGGAATCACCCTCCGCCCCATAATGTCACAGGGCAATGAGTGACAGATAGATATGTGACAAAGAAGAAATAAGAAATGAAGAATGAGGTTGCTATAATCAAGTAGGAAAATATTTCCTCTGTGTGTTAGCTATGAAATAAAGTAAGGAAAAAGAAATGAAATGTTGCTTTTTGAGACTACCACAAGCAATAAAGTGATATTTAACTTAAAATATCTCTACATGGGCTACATGGCTGAAAAAAGTAATTTTATTTTATTACCACCATACACGTGTGGCAAGTACAGTAATATACATATATTTTATATTTCCATAAAATTACACAGACGTGGCTATACAAATGTTACAACTTTTATGCAAAATACATTTATTTTGTATATTTTTACGTTTGCTCTTTATTTTCAATGTGGTGCTCGTATTCTTTTGCAATAATGACGTGGCTCTGTCATTATAAGAACGTTTCAATGAATGCACTCTGATCAAAAGAATTATCCGTGGATTAATTCGTAATTCATCGCTCTTCTGGTGTGGTAATTTGTGTGCATTGAGGTCAAGTGGACCTGAAAAACAATGTGGTAAGACAACAAGTGGAACAATTTGGTGTATTTTGAAGTGTGTGGTAAAATCCACAGAAAGCAATGCCTATGTACAAGATTTATTATGTCTTCTTCATTCATGCTATTAGCTGTTAGTCATAGAAAATAGATGTTTTGGGAGAGTAACCACAGACACAGTTAAACATACGCAGCAAGCAGGTCCATGACACATCACAGTGTTGAGTAATTGAACTAATTTCCAGAGACAGTGTTTGCTGTCAACAACTGAAGATTCCACTTTACTGTGAAGTACACTGAAAAAGTACTCAGCAACGCTCTTATACCTTCAACTGGGGTTGGTTAGAATGGATGTATCCCAAATGTATTAATTAGAATTATATAGTCCTATTATTTTAACTGAGTCAGGGAATTTGTTGTGATGATTTCTGATGTTTATCCTTTATTTTCCTGGATACAATCCTTTGACAATTCCAAAGAATATTATGAGCTGGAAACTTGTATTCCATTCACTGGTTCAATATGTTAAGTAAACTACAAGAAAAACATCCAATCAGTGCAGCAATTTAAATCATATCCTCTTTTAATCAAGGTTCAAAGCAAAAGCTGAGGTCTTATTACACGATGGATCACGGGCGGTCATGAAACAAGACCTGTGACCTTGCAAAATTGTGTTTATTTATTTTTTTTAGTCATCGGTATGTGTAGCTAATTCAGAGGTCAAGTGATACATAGCATCTGTCTGTAGTATATTTGTAGAAAACCAGCCATAACTATTACATATTGACATGATGGGTGACCTACTTAGTGGAGGAAAACATTTTAGCTTGATAATTCCAAATGACTAGAGAGGAAGGCTTAAGCACTGAATTATTATTTATTTACTTATTTATTTTTTTACTTATTGAATTTATTTATTATTATTTTCTTTAAAAAACATTTTTTATATATATTTATGAGGCAGGATTGAGAACTTGCTGGATGTGGATGCAGGTGGCTGGCAGAGTGAAAACGTGGAATCTGACTGTCACAGCATTGGAAAAACTTAATTCAGAATTTTATTATTAATCTTGAGGTACCCAATGATTGCTTAAGGAGCTGAGGTCACCGGTGAAATCATGAAACACTCTGCTAAGGTGCCAATAAACGTTTACTTCCCATTGAATGAAAGCATTACCAGGTGGCTGAAGTATAAATGTCAAAGCTCACTGAAATTTATGGTAAACGTAAGTAAGTAATCGTATCCTTACAGGACTCGAACTGGAAACATTAGTTAAAAAATGTTTCTTCTTAGATGTGTGCTATTAAATGACGTCTTACAGTTTTTTTTCCTGATTTGTTCGTCTGACCTGAAAATGGGATTAACATGTAAAAACTCACAGTTGCCCCAAGCGCTATAATTTTACATCTTTGCAAATGTACGTACTTATTTATACTCTGTCTGATAATAATAGCCCAAGATTGATATTGTTTCTCTAAAAATTAGCTTTTGCATATTAGTCCAAATAACAAACGTTTCTTTCCTAACATCATACCATTACTCTGAAAAAAAAGAAGCTCATTTGATTCTACATAATTTGAACGTGTAAATCGGTTGCGCATGATTAAAAAGTGGTAGTTTTATGGAGGAAATGTGAAAAATGTGAAGAAAAAGTATCATAAATTGTTTGCAATTCAATAATTTTCTTGATGATGTTGCATATGGAAATTTCCAACCATAACCATTCTTAACAGCTATTTAAAGAAATAGTCTCTGCATTTAATCACCTGCTCGTTAGTAGAATTGCAAAACGTCCAAATCAATCATGGTTTATATTTGATTTTTTATTTAGATTGTTGATAAATGGCGATCAACACAAAAATATATTACATCTTGCCCAATAGCCATCGATAGTATGATGATTCATCTTTGTGAGTCTGCAACTTTTCCCTTTCAGTTTCTCACACTTGAAACTCACCAAAATAATCAAAATCTATGTCTCATGTTAAATCCCCCCCCTCAAAAAAGTTGAGTCGACATCTTACAAAACTCAAAAGTCAGCACAACATCCTTTAAGTCATGGATGACATTGGTGAGTACTGTTCTCTTTGTCTATTGTTGTAGGCATGTGTTGGAAACTTCCATTAAGAGCAAAACAATGACAAAGATGGGACTGATGCCATCATGCTATTAACAGCTGCTGTGTGTACTGTAGTACATCTGCACAACGTTGTATTAATTCAGGCAGGATATTAAAATTCAACTCAGGTATTTATTTGGGCGATTCCTGTTTGCTGTTCTGTGATTCTGCTGAACTTCAATTTGAGCAACCTTAGAAATGACAAATATAATACTGCATTGTCTTCACTTAATTTTGGCCCGATTTAAAAATTGTACAACTTTTGAGGTTCCAGGTGCTGTTGTACATTTTCCTACGAGCCCACGCAGTCTGGGAAGCAAGATGAATGACCTTAGCGTGAATGTTTGTCAGGAAACGTGGGCCTCTGCTCTGTTGTTGTATAGGCAAAGCAACCATTGTCTTGACCTTCTCATATTTGTCTCTCCACCACCCTTGCGGTTCAGCTCAATTTCTTTTTTAAGGATATTTTATGTTGTCAGAGTACCGGGGGCCTCTCAGATGGAATTTACGACAGACAAGTGGTAAAGAAAACACTGAGAAAAACAACAACAACAAAGGCCTGAGGCGGATGCAGAAATTGTCACTTGGAGTGAGTGATGTGAACACAGTGCAAGGACACGAAAGGAGTAGACAAGCAACAGAGACGCAGGCATGAAAAAGAGCGATGAGTGTTCCTACAGACCTTGCGCACGCCGTTGGAAGTCTTGCCAGTCCAAGCAGTGACTCATATGTGGCCTTGAGAGAAGAAATAACAACAGAGGGAACCCTGGACTTCCACGGCAGCTGATGTGGTCACCTTGTTTTCTCTTGTGAGGTTTCTGAATATGATTTAGGGGAAACTCTCCGGCGCTTATGAAGACCGACGTGACACATAGCAGCGTACGCAGAAACAAGGCTCAGTGTGAAAAAGCTTCGCTTAATTAGTCCCGTATCGGAATGGATAGCTGTAAAATGTGGGCCTCAATTATAGAATAAAGTAGTTCATCTCTCCAATGATGTAATGAGATGTGTCAATTACATAGCAAATTCTGTATTCACGTAAAAACTTACTTGCTCTGTTGCTATTTGCCGAGTCCAGAAACAAACACCGCTGAGGCATCTTTTAAAAAAATAAAATAAAGTAAATATTTTACAGGTACAGTTCAATCATTCAAACTGTTCTTTCTCTGTCGAATTTGTCTGCATCCTTCATTTCCTTGGAGGAAGAAGAAATGTTTATATTGGGCTTTCTCAGATAGAAAACATTTAGCTTGTTGATGTTTTATTTGAAATGTCATTCAAATCTGTTCCTGTTTACAAAAAAGGCAAGCAGTTGGTTTTGCATTTTGTTTGAATGTCAGCTGAACCAAAAACCAAATTATGACTTGAACTGTGACTTCACATACTGTTACACCCCCCGAGCCATTAACTATTGGTGTTGTTTCACTGTTACAACAATCCCCCTTGAGGCAACCGTACCAACGATGTGGTCTTTGGTCAAAACAAGTTTGACACGACTTATTTGCAAATCCTTTGCAAGTAAGATGGAAAAACAGGCCGACGGGGGGAAACGGTTGCCTGGTGGTTAGAAAATTTACCTCAAAGTCAACAATTTAAATTCGGGTCTCATTATAGAAAGTTTTTGGTGTAAATGCCAAGTTTTCCTGTGCTTCAGTGGATTTTGTTTTGGTGATACAGATAATAGATATGAGGAGATTTCATTTAAAACATCTGCGGCTTATAGTCCAGTGCGGCTTGTATATGAACAAAACAAGATTTTGCGGCTTATATTCAGGTGCGGTTTATAGTCCAGAAATTACGATATATATGGATATCAGTATAAATGGAAGGCAGACAGACAAGTTAGATGGCACAGTGAAATTTCATCACTGTGTCACATCAAATTGTTACTTTGAAACACCACACAGTTAGCATTTAAGAGTTAAATGAAGTTTTAATATAAAGACATGCCTATATAAACTTGGGAAATTTGCTCTCAAACATGTTTCCAGCTACATTAAAAGGATGTATTTTATATGTTTTATTTTTTTTCCAAGCAAAGTCAACAGATAAATGGGAGCAGCCTACTTCCTTGCTTGTTGGTATGTTCATTTCATGAGGTTGAATGCATGTAGTTGTGCTTCATGTTTACCAACCAAAACAAATTCTTACTCACTGGCCACACTGCGCAGTGGCACAGGCCCAATGTAAAGATGGCCGCACTGTGCAGCTACTGTGCTAACACCTCACTCGACAGGGTCTCACCCTTGGCTACCTCGTTAAACTCTCATGAAATAACCGGGGTAAAAATAAAAGACATCCCTTAAATAAGGAGGAAATGTCGGTTGGCTGCATGCCTTTAATCTGACACGTAAATATGAAATAACTCTCTTAAATTTGAAGTATTAAGTGCTCCCCTCAGGCAACCAGAAAAATCCCCCAATGCTGTGAAAATACAAAATGTTCTTTTTAAGAACTTTACATCAACTGGGGAAAAGACCCCATGGGGTCAAAAGTCAAACATAGCAATTTAATGGAAATCACCCTCATATTTTACCCTTAAGATGCCCCAACGGGCCGTATAAATAACTTTCTTGCTTTCTTTAAAGTTGGAAAAGGTCAGACATGAACGTTACTGTGCCAAAATGAAGTAACCTGACATGCTGGCTGCAGAAACTGTTACGAGTGACAGTTGGAAGGTGTTTTTATGCTCTGTACATTCTGGATGACACAGGCTAATCATTCCAACTACAGACCTGACAAACATTTATCATCACCTGCCAATCTGGACAAAACTTTCCGATGAAGAAAAGCATCTACTGTGCTTTCATCTTCTTTTACTGGGAAAAAAAACCAAACATGTCGACTTCATAGTTCTGATGGATGGATCACCCTGAAGCCTGGGGCACACAGCAATAAATTGTCGGCCGACTTCCAAACAATGAGAGAACCCACACGAGATGAGAAAAAAAACACAGCTAGAACAGTTTTGAATCATGTGTGCTGTGCAACGACACAGCAAGAGCAACACATCATACAAAAAGGGATTTCATTCATTAAAATTCCCACGGGTAGGACATTTGACACTCTGACGACACCACACCTAATTATCTGTTAAAGATTATCTTTGTAGCCATTACTAGAATCGGAGCTGACCTACGATTGTCGGGAAGGAAACCACGTGAACAGTAGCAGTGCTCGCTAATTGGCTCGATGAATGAGCGAGCAGCAGTGGTTTGCATCATCCATCTGTTATCAGCAAAGTAGTGCCATCCAAGACGTTTCAGGAGTCACGTTGAGTTGAATGCAGTCAAAAAGCTCCAACAAAGATTTCTACATCAACCCACAATCTTGGTCTAAAAATGACATATTCAAGGTAACAACTTGAGTCACATATTTGGTTTCTTTGTTGTCTTTTTTTTCCATTATTATCTCTGCAAGTATTTTCCATTGGGCTATTCTCCTGCAGTCTCTGGTTATCTTGGAAAAGATGACAAAGAGGTTAGCAGCCTGCGAAGCAGCAGCATGCTTCCTGTTCTCTCACCAGTATGCCACTGGAATGCAAGCCACTGGGCTTTCCCGCACTGGGCACTTAGCTGTGCGCCGAAAAACGGCCTGCCCGTCGGCCTGTCTGCATGCAAGTGTGTATTGGGGAGTGTGCGTGGGTGGGCGTGTGCTGCACACGCAGTCCGTGGGTGAAAAAAATGGTGGATATACCCCAGCACAGTGGGTGGGAGGCGCATGTGTTTCTTTGGAATGAGCAAATTATTTAATGGAAGTCGGGGAAATACATTTTTAAAGAATATTTTTAATGCAGAAATAGTGCGGCTGATCCTTAAAACGATGGCGAGAAACATTTTTCCCAATGTTGTATTTGTGGACTTTGTTGTTGGTCCAAGTAGCTTGAAATTTGTTTGCTCATTTTTCATTGTGACAACAATTCAATGACCGGAAAGTTGAATTTGAGCCTTTCTTTCAGCTCAAATTAGTACAGATCTGACGGTCAGATGTCTCTTAAAGATTATAAATATTAGTTTGGGGAAGGCTCGCAATTGTCGGTGGTGTTAGTAATTGCGTGGTATGTCGTGCTTTGTCATCAAGTACACCACACACACTTGCGGTAGATGCTGCAACATATTAATTTGGTTTTACAAAACAAATTGTAAGTGGTAATTTGGCGTTGCCCTCTTTCCGCAGTAAACTTATTTGCTGGTTGTTTGCTTATTTTCCTTTACTTTGTACTTCCGCAGCCGTCTCCGAGTTAACCTCTCTCCTTCATTTGCAACCAATAAAATGCGTTTGTCTTTTGAATGAGAAAGACTAGAACCGTGTTTATTTTATGCAAACAATGACCTGGAGCTTGAAAGAATAATAGTCTATAGAAATACACAGCCAAGCAGACACACATGCTTTCATTTGTTTTCTCCCTTCATCTGCCAGAAGAAGTGTGAGCTTAATCCAGTGATGGGTGCACTGCCAGTAAAAGGGCGTCGAAAGCTAAATTTGGCAGACTGGAACTGGCATGGAGGAAACCGTTGAATCCTTCTGGAGGGGGAAATTGATAGGTGCACAATGAGAGGGAAAAGTCCACAGAAATGAGGGCATGAGAAAAGAAGTGAATGTGATAAATGGATCTTAAATTTGGCGAATAAGGGAAATGGGATCACTTTGAATGCGTGTGCTTGCTCTCGCGTCGTCAAAACACTGCGCTGTATTTGTTTAACCCGGGCTTGTCATGAAGAATATTGAGTTAATTTTCACCTAATCTCTGCCCTGGACGTACTCCATTTCAGTGAGCATTCAACTTTTTTGTGGTCTGCTGAAGTTTATTATTTAATTTTTTTGCTGCAGTCAATGCTACAGATCGCTTCTTGAAAGTATCATTGCAACCCCACAGGTGAAAGACGTAATATTAAAATTGTTCACTAAAATTAGAGCGATGGAGTTTGGACTTTTTTCATGGATTTGTCCCATTGGTTAAATACAGACCATTTTTAACTTACTAAAATCTTGAGTAACTCCTCCCTTAAAAGCATAATGACAATAATGGCAAGTTGGGGAAAATTGGACTCATGAATTGACCATGAAATGGATTATATACTAATTTAAATGGTTACAAAACAATGAAGACAAAAAAAAGAACAAATAATGGAACACATACAAATACAGACCATTTTGAACGTATTAAAATCTTGAGTAACTCCTCCCTTAAAAGCATAATGACAATAATGGTAAGTTGGGGAAAAGAGGACTCATGAATTGACCATGAAATGGATTATATACTAATTTAAATGGTTACAAAACAATGAAGACAAAAAAGAACAAATAATGGAACACATTGTGATGTCATGCAACTGACTCAAGCCAAGGAAAAGAAAAGGTTTTCCTGCCTACCCAACAATTTTGGAATGTCTGGACTTTGGATTTCCAAAAGCTTCATTTTCAGTGACCTAAAACAGACTCTGCTTGTATAACTGAAGTCCAATACATAGTAAACCTGAACTTGGCACCAGTCATACAAAGTCAACAAACATGTTCCAAACGTTTGTGTGATGTAAAAAAAATAAATAATGAATACCAAAAAAAAAAATTACTTATAACCTGAACAACTGAAAGAAAAAATGAAGCGTTTGAATATTTGCTCCACTTGACGATGACTATGCTGTGTTCCTACGCCTCGGAGATTATTAAACCTTTGAACAATGGGAGGTCTCGGACACAAACTCTATTTTCATCTCCAGTGCAACATGCAGTCTAAATCTGTTCGGATACGTTTTAAACCAGGAGTTAGTAATTGACATGAGTCCACAATTTTCAAAAGGGCGGTTTGCACCATTGTGGGCGTGAACACAGCGGCCAATCAAAAGCGGCTCCGCTCATTCCCTTAATGAGGAGCACTCTCATCTTGCATGTCGACATCTGTGTGCAGAAAAGGACACAATGATCAGGCATGCAACCACAGAGAGCCCTTGAAAAATACAGATGGGAAGGCCAGAGCCGAAATTTAGCCGCGGGTCTTCTCGACAGACATGCTAACCATGATTTCATCCTGCTGTTCAAAATAATATGTGACCTCCCACAATGTTTTGTACTTTGCTGCCATGAAGAGTGAGCATAACAGTGTGCCAAAGGGTATGACCATTGAAAACCAAATTCTGTTTATAAATACACTTGTAAATAAAATGTGACAGCATGCTGACGAGGCAAAGTTCTCAACATTCAGTCAATCAATTGATCCACGCACCATTTGAGGTTACCCTATGCATGTCTATTGTGTAAAATCTGTGTGATCCCATTGTTTTACACTCTGTGCTGTCATCTCGATTTAACCACACAGATTTTTAATGGTGCTGCATTTTTGAATGATGGTGGGGAAAACACCAGCGTACTCATCATGCACTCTACAGACTAAATTCCCATTTGCATTTGTCATGACGTTACGGTAAAAAAAACATCAGTTCATTTGATGCTTTGTGTATTCTGCTTTGTAGCTCAACTCGAGAAGAAATGAAAATGTTTCCCCAAAGATTAGTTGCATTAAAACATCATGTCAAACACCATTTTAGGGATTAAAAGTTGGGCTCAAGGAAAGTCTTTGAGGCCTTAATCAGCAACTGCTGATGCCTTCCACAAACAGTTTCACAAAAGCCCCCAGTCAGAAACCATTTAGTTACACACACAATGCAGTCATAAACAAACTAATCTTTCTGAGTGGACTCACACACACACGCACACACACACCGTGGTCTAATGCTGGGAAAGCAGTGTGAGGCAGCCAGGACATCAAGCCGCCTTTTGCATCGGTGTGTGGGCAAGCCAGTAGCAGGGCTGGTAAAGCCAAGCAATGAGTAGTGGGTGCATTAATGCGTCATGGCTGAATAATCAGTGATGTTGTTGCTGTTGTAATGCTTGGCACGATGTTCACCTTTACTAAAGACATGAGGCTTGACACGTACGCTATGATGAGAAGGGAATTTTTACAGTAGCTTATTACTTTCTTCCAGCACTGTCGTCTATTGTTTCATTTTTTGATCAGTGGTGGGTTTGCTTTAGGGGCAACAGGAATTCAAAACCAGTGCGGTTCTGAGATTGTCACTAGCAGAAATGCTCGGATGTAATAACCAAGACTGTTCATTAAAACCTGGCAAAGTGCAAAAACAAGTAATACACAGCTGATTTTGCTCAATTGGCACAGTTCGGAAATGTGTCATGGTGGTATTAGAATTGGGAACTGGGATTTCCAGTGTGTAGTATATACAACGTTATTCCTCTTTTTTAGTCAAATAGTCCTTGAAATTGAAATCTTGCTGAAACTTGGAGCAATTATCACTGCAAGATAGAAGAAGATAAGTTTGAAGTTAAAATATTATGTCAAGCCCATATCCGGAAAGTTTGCGAGACTTGGCGAATGTTGATTGTTCTTCAGAGTTTGTTTAAAGTCGCAAATGGTCTCAAAGATGTCCGCCAGACATTCACAACCAGACATGTTGAAAATTTCTTGACAAGAACTGCTGGTTTTTGTCCGTTAACTGTTTGCAAATGTCTGGCGAATGTCTTTGGGACCAATTGTGACCTTGAATGACCCAGACGAAAAATATATTGGCAAATATTCGCAAAGCTTTGCTGCTCACGAGGATACTGGCAAATAAATCAAATTTTAGAAATAAGGATGTTTTTTGTTGGATGCAGATGGAAAATATTACTGTAATTTGCTTGTTTTATTAACATGGATTTGAAATAATAGTTTTATAAATATACACATACACAGCATGTTTTCATTGTAAACCTGATTTGGAACGTCGCAAAAAGAAAAAAAAATATTCCCGGAAATGTTTAGGGCCAGTAAATCGTGAGATTTAAATCATCTATTGGGATCAACCATTAAGACGCACACAATATGTCTCGAATAGAACAAAAGCACAGTCCAATAAGAAGCCTGCTTGAAGCCAAGTAAATCTGTCTGGGAAAGAGGAAAGAGAGAAAAACTAAAGTTAGTCCAACCAGAAAATGTGGAGAACGCACTGAGAACAGGGGGAGAAAAAAAAAAGTGCCGCTACTGAATTTGGAACAACAGCCATGTTAAAAAATAATTAAATAAAAATTGCTGTAACTTCATATCCCATACAGAGAGAATAATGATAATAATGAGAAATGAGATAATGACAATAAAGTTACAGTGTCCAAATGTTGTGAGTACAAACTGCTAAATACATTTGGGACCGATCTCAAGGCATGCCGATACAGTCACCAGGGAAATATTTAATGAAGGTTATCAACTGCGAGGCGACGTCTTCCCGCTGAACCCAAAAATGGTTGCACGGTTTACGGGGTGTGGTTTTCACAGGGTGTGAAAGCGGTGACTAAACTCACCGCTCATCTTTCACGTCTCGAAACCAAAACCAGGAGCGGGACTGTGATGACAGACAGCATATTCATTGTGTGAATCATTGGATTCTCTACGGTCACTTTTTTTTTTTCTCCACATAGTCAAGCCATCTCTCCCATGGTACCTCTTTATTTGGATCGCGTTTATTCAACCCTTTGCATAAAGGTAGTCGGTCAAATATGTAAAAGAGTCATTGAGTTTCATTCATCATGTAATAAATTCGGTGTAATTTTTCAAACTTTTTGTTGGAAAAATGTTTCATTTTTATCGTCCTTTAAAAAGCAGCCTGGCTTATCTAACAAGTGGTGACTATGGACTTGAACGGGTGAGCATCACCTGCTCCGAACGAACCCTAGATTGTCCAGAAGTTTCCAATAACACCGCATAAAGTTGCTTTACTTGTTGCTTCTTTGAAAAATAGCATTTAAATATAGAGCCTATGTCCCTGAGTCGTCTACACTGAGCAGTCCTGACTTTTGTCGCGTCTTAGCTCCTATAAAATATGGGGATCGGATCCAAGATTCCAGTGACGGGGCATTCCCGGCTTTGACTGCCACCATTGCACTCTGCCACCCTACAAAGGCCTGCACCATCAGCCAGCTGCGTTGAGCCTTCTGAAGGCAACATCAGAGAAGAGAATGTGGTCACTAGTGGTTAACCAGTAATTATTTCATGAGCTGAGCGCCTAAGCCTTTCTCTAAACCTACTCAAGGTTCAAAGCAGTGGTGAAATCTGGGGACATGGCATCTCCGTCATGCTACCCGCTCTAAGTATTGTGGTGGACGGGAATTGACCAAAATTGGTCCAGGGTACTTTATCAATAAAAAATAAAAGAGGCTGGTTTTGGATGTGAATGGTAGTTCAAATTATGTACAAAGGACTTATGTTAATCACAAATTGCATACATGCTAAATGTTTTATCTCGTCAAATTTTCCTCACCTAGAGGCTTGTAGAATTTCACCAAATCAAACCATTTGGTTATTCTTGCCAATGATGTGACAATCACGAAATAATGCCAAATGGAACAGAGGCGGTCAGCAAGTGATGGTAATCATTATTTCGTTCAAAAGCAACATTCCGGAAAGGTCTGGTCCGGAGGGATGTGGACACCAAATGAGAAGAATCTGAGTGGAACCAGCCATGGTGCTGCAATTTGTTGAGCGGTGATGGCCCAATCACTGCTGAGAAGCGAACTCCCTCAAGACAGAAACATCGTGGACTGTGATGGCATGTTGGAAGTATTACAGAGGCATGGCGAAAGTCAAAAAGAATCCAGGTGTTGGACTGGCTACCATTAGTCCAAGCTTGCCCTAAATTGAATACAGTTGAAACTCAAAGATTGGCTTAACCGCCAATTTGTTCTGGAAAAGAAAAATCCCAACGGAAACAATAGAAAGTGTCTTTTGATTTGAATCCCATTTTCTTGGCTATGGAAACAAATATTATTGCCTAACATCCTAATTTCTGATTTGAAATCTCGGTTTGGCCTCACTGTGTGTGGCAATGTTTTCCCCGTGCCAGTGTGGGTTTTCTGTCTGTACCTGGCAAAAACATGCACAGTAAATTAACCGAAGAGTCTAAATTGCCCGTCGGTGTTTATGTTAATGTGAACGGTTGCCGATGTGTATGTGCCCTGTGAATAACGAACGACCAGACCTAAACTTTTTTTTTTTATTATGACCCACCAACAACACGGTTGTCAAGAAAGAAGCAGAACACACTGGCTGCTGTAGTTATATTATCGTGGATAATAAATTAGAAAAAATACAATACAAGGAGGAAAGATTGTGGATATTTCAGGGGGTGTCAACAATGACAACCCAATTGACTGTAATTGTGCATTTTTGAAACAGAGACTCTCCTCGCTTCACTTTGTCACAGTTATAAGAAAAAATATTACGACAGTTAATTCCTGCTTGAACGATCATTCCTGAAACATTTTGTTTTTTGTTTGATTGAAATCTGAAATGAACAACCTTGGGGCTGGTCGTTGTTATATATATATATATATATATAAAAAAGAAAAACATCGCCATTTGGTAGAGAATTGCCCAATTAGCACTACCTGCTATGCAAAGGCTAGCACCTTGTAAGAGATACCTATGTATATTTCAGGTTTCTACAAATGTGCGTGTTGCTTGTCTACATGTGGCCAAAATCATCTGGCAAAGGCTCCAGCTCATCCATAGCCCTACTACGTTATAAAATGGGTAGTCTGTGTATTTGCTTCGTGACTGCGCAGGGCTGTGTGAATGTGCGTTCAACTGTTCAACAATCTTAAGTATGCTTTAGTGGGCCCTTGTCCCTCCTTAAAATGTGGTTTAGATGTTGTCAATTCCTGCCGCGGGGGGATTTCTTTCCAAGGTTCTGTTTTAGTGATTAACTATATTCCTCTGAGGCAGCCCCGCATTGAAATAGCTAAATAAAGCCTTAGTTGAGCCAGTATCTGCGTGTATTCTCGGAAGTTAAGACGGTTGATGTGGGTTTGTGATCCATCATGGTCACGTTTGTTCTTTTGAAAAATGTCATATTTATATGAAGAATAGCCGTGTGCGGAAAATGCCACCCTACTGTTTAACTTCTCATAATTCTTACGTGGTTTCCTCTTCAACGACAGGACTTCTAATCAATCTGACAATTTAACAATGGGAAGAAAACTGTCATCATTTCAATTTCAGAGATGTCAAAGTGGGAATTCCGGAGAAAGTACACATTCTAAGCGAGGTATTTTCTTTTTTAATTCCTTTACCGTGTGTGACAAACGCCAGGCTGCAACCCTGCCTGAGTAGTTAGTCAGGTCGCTTGCGAAAGAGACGCAGCCGAAACCCCCTTCAGTATTCCTGGCTTTCCCCTTCTTTTTAGTGGGGCACAATATAAACGGTCTAAGGCCTTTCTGTGGTCACACACTGTTCCAATTTCCTCTTTTCTTCTTTTCTCATCTTGTCAAGGAGCTGCCAAACTAGATGTCTGAATGAACCCTGAGCTGACATAACATCAGCTTAGTTTCATTCAGTGGTAAGAAATAAAAGGAATGGCAAACGAAAGGAATCCAGTGTTGTAAACGTTTGCTTTTAGGTTTTCAGAAGACTGACATACATAATGACTGTTTTAAATGAAGTTTAACCAATTTTTATATTTATTCACATTTCGATCAATACCCCCGAGGCCCAAAATTTCCCTCCCCTGGTAGAGTAGCCATAATGGTTTCCTCACCTTAATTCAATGGGTTCAATTGAATGCGAGTGTGAATAATTCTCTCAGTCCGCTCTGTGATTCGCTGGCAACCAAAATAGTGGGAGAATGTGTTAAACTATTTCCGTCTGTTCTTTCTAGTAAGTAATTTTAGATGACAGGATAAAGTGACATTAGTTGTAATTCACTTGTGATCAATTGTGTTTGTATTTCCACCGTGAGTAAGTGTTGAGACGGAGAAGCGACACCCCCTCCTTCAACGCAGCAATTTTCTCACAGACATGGAAATGAGACACATTCCAGATGGCATTCTACAAATTCTGTACACAAATGACATTACTTTTGAATTTGTTAATACAACACATCAGTCCTCACTACCTTAGGTGACCTTTAAGTCAAGGTCACATGTTATAGTTTCTTCCGTTACTTAATTTGATTGGTCTGCGAGAACAATTGTGAATGAGGAAGCCATTGCTAACCATTTTCTTTTCCAGGTATTTCTCAATGTATCTGTCAAGTTTGGTTTATGAAAATTACAATGAGAGGAACTGTTAGAAGACAATAAATGTGAGGCAGTATTGAGTGCATCTCCCATGATAATCATTTTGAATCCATGATCAAGATGTTGATGATAATGACCCTTCCCTAGATATTTCTTTTCCTGTGGTTGCGTGAAACAAAAACACTAGAAGCTCAATTTATCACTTGAAGACAATTCGGCTTTTCTTATCAAGGCCAACTTCTAAGTACACTTGAGCTGTCCTCATTTCCACCAGTGACTATCTCCGGCCAATAAGTGTAATTTTTCAAAACTGAAACAATGCAACTGTTCCTGCGGTAGAGACCATTTCGGAGAGGGAGGTTTTTTTTTTTTTTTTTTAAAGTGTCACTTTTTTTTTTTTTTTTTAAAGTGTCACTTTTTTTTTAAGACGCAGGCATTGCTAGTTTTTTTTTTTATTAGACAGTTCTGAGGTCTGTGGATCAAATCTCTCTTGTTGTAGACCATAGGTGTCAAACTCAAGGCCCGGGGGCCAGATACGGCCCGTCACATCATTATATGCAGCCCGCGAAGACAAATTGTGGATCGACTTCATGTATCAATACTGAAATCTTCACTTTTAAAAACTACAAATATTACTAACAATTTCTATTACCATTCATCTTTTTAAAATATTTGAACAGTTTTTACTAGTCTCTGATTTCAAAGCTAGTTATTTATCAATTTGTTGTGTAGCTTATGTGTACTGTATATAATATTAGGCGTTGACAGTCATAATGGGCACGCCGAAGGAAACAATGAGAACAATGTTTGAAAAAGGTTCATATCAACTGCGTAATTATTTCTGAAATTTGTTGGCTTCATAAGAAAAGCAACTATAGTTGACTTTCTTAGTGTTTCAGTGTACACAATGTGTGCGTGACTGTTTTTCACTCTAACAGGGGAAATTCCAGACTCTGGAGGACCTAATGAATGGGTCGTTTATGTCTTATTTTGTCACCCTTGTAAAATATTTCCAGTCTTGAAATTCGTGTCACAACACTCACACAATGATGTTTCTATTGTGTGCCGCATTATTTTTTTTTTAACCTACTAGGTGGCAATACTCCGAGAACATCATGAGCTAGTATTTGGTGACTCGCACCCAAGTGACATATGTGTTCATGGTCCAGACACACGACCGTGACTAATGATAAAGATGCTTCCAAACTCCTGTGGCTGCTTTAGATGAACAGGATAAGACAGGCGGAATCACTTAAACCCCAGTTTGGTTTTGATGGACCAACTCTACATATTGCCTCAATGATTTTGGTCATGAATATCTTTCTAACTTTAAACCCAATTTATGACCAAAACCACGCTGCTGAGCAGCAGGATTCTGTTTGTTCCAGCGATGGAAATAAAGTTAATTAATCTAACATCTGAAAATGCTCAGTGAAGCCTTTTTTTTTTTTTGAAGAAATGTTACTCCCCAAACACTGGAAACAAGTGTGGATATGTTGGCTGCAGACTTGTGACATCTTTAACTATTCCAGTAAATGTCTGTTCTATTCTAATGCTAAGGCAGAATTACAGCAAGGAAGAAGTAAACTTACAGTATACAGTAGAACAGTGTATCCCAACCTTTACTGAGCCAAGGGACGTATTTTATTATACGTAGAAACATATTTGACTTTTGCCATCTAATGCAAGAGCATTTATTTGTTCTGTCAGGCTGAACTATGTCTATGCATGGCTAGATAAATGAACAAAGATACATTACAATTCAGGGGAGGGCAACAAACTGATGAATAACTGGGATTGAAACTGGAGAATAAAACTGTTCAAATATTTTTAAAAGACCAATGGTAAAACTTTTTAGCAATATCTGTATTTCTTTAAAAGTGAAGAAAATTTGTCATTTTAATATTGACACGATGCACAATTTGTCTTCGGGGGCGACATAAAATGATGTGACGGGCCGGATCTGGGCCCCGGGCCCTGAGTTTGACACCTATGCATTACATGTAGTAAATAAATATTTTTTTTGTGACTTAAGGAGAATTTCCCATAGCACACTTTGGAAATGTACAGTATGTTTCAAGTGTGTGTCATGTCGCATTTGAGGTTCCACTCTGTAAAAATGAAAATACAGTACACACTTGAGTCTCTTGAGTGTACTACCAGATTGACGTGTTCGCGCAAGTCAGAAGCGCTCCACAGACGTCAACAGCTGACTTTAAGACGTCGTTTCCACAAACATATCCAGCAATTTCCATCCTGTTAAAGAAAAATTGGAAAAGTAGACACAACACAGTTTATTTTTCCTGTACAAACGTGACATTTCACTAACTTTACCAGATGGATGTTTTTTTTTCCCATAAGGATATCTTGATTCATCCTTGGTAGGTACAAATTGTGATGTAATTCCTGACCTTTCCAAAAGCGCGGCTTTGTTTGTGTGAAAGCATCCATAGAAGTGCATCTTTTTGACCTTTGTGACGTGATTTGGCCACTTAATGTGACTCCCAAAAGCTTTCTTAAGAGCCGCCGAGTACACATCAGTGTTGCCAGCACTTTGCAGTCTGCTCCTCTCATCAGAACCAAGAAAACCAAGCAAACGGGAAATGTGTGACGTATTGAGGCCATCAGACAATGAGTGGACATCAAATAAAATATGTTTTCTCAGAAAATGGTTTGGAAGATGGAAAAGATGATAAAGAGTGTCAGGAAGGACACCAGTACAATCAGACTCCTGTGACTCTTATTTGCCCACATCCAGAAAAGTCTCCACTGTAAATGGGCTGAACAACCACGATGTGTCTTTTGAGAGCCGTAATGATGATGATGTCAGTGAATCCCTGTTAGTCCAAACATGATGAGATGAGCAATAGTTCCGCTCGCTAAATTACAAAACTCTCTGGACTTTCATTTCATTTCAGGACAAACTTCAAAAATACAAACATCAATTAGACTGCTTCTGATGTAATGTAAAAGATTCTTTGGGAAATTGGAGAATTTACCTTACTAAAATCTTTCCATCCATTTCCCATAGAGAGAAATAATTCATTTTAGGCCATCGTGTCTATAATACAACCAAGGCAATGTTATGGCAATTGAGTTATCTGTTGAATGTTTTCCTCATAAGATCAGCCACACAATTTGGCTGCAGTTTTAACCAATATGCATATTTGTTACATTACATACCTTTTGTTAAAGTTGACGAATCATTTTCCCACTAGAAAGATGGCTGTGTGGGTGGATGAGCGCAACCGTCACAGGTCCTGACATTTCACAAGAACTGCAGTTAATCTAATGTGGCATGTTGTTTTAAAAAGGAAGAATAAAAATTATTTGGGTATTTTGCAGGTAACAGTGTATGCATGTATGTTTTTGCAAATAGAAGGGATACAATGTCTGTTATTCAACACTGATTGTCAAAGTAAAATGCTTTCATTGGTCGTCAAGTAGAAATATGGATCCCGCAAAAGAAACCACATTTGTAATTTGGGAAACCCCAATCTAAGGTTAGGAGAAGGTCATTTTATTGTAACCATCTGAAAAGATTCATGTTTTCAATAAACAGTACAATCAGGACAGCCAAGCTGGCCTGCAGCATCTTTTACATTGGAGATAATGGATCTTAGTCAGGTATGGCCTTCTCTTTGGTCTGTCAATGTACTGTAACTTAATACAGAGCATCCGGAACGTAGTTACAGCCCTTCAGTTTTTCCACAAGTTGTTCTGATGTAGCCATATTTCTAAATGCATTGACCCAGCCCACACAAAAAAAATACACGATTCCATAATGTCATTGTCAAGTGAAGTAATGCCATTGTGGGATCTTACGTTATGACTGTAACATGAAATGTGGAAAAAGAGCACAAGAGAAGACTATGATCGACCATCCAATAAGATGCTGGAGGCAAGCTTGGCTGATTTGAACGTGAACTTTTGCATGACACCGTATCAATCAGTCATCAAAATCGGCATTGCATCATCTTAATCTTTCCCCTCCCTTCCTGTCGTTTGCTGTATGGCGTGTTCCGCCTCAGTCCCTATGGAGTGAGTACGTACGCAAGCTTGCAACTGTGAGTGACATGCTGTCATCAATGTTTGCCAAAGTGAGAGCAGAAAGAATTAGAAGATGGAGAACGGAGACAAGTACTGACTAATATAGATTTGTTCAAGGTCAATTTAAATCAAATTCAAAAAGTTTAAAAAAAAAAGAAGTAAAAAAAAAGGTGAGTGAGAGCCAACGCAGCTTGTGTGCCGAAATGATTTTCACTGGAGAAAAGCATCAAATCATTTTGGCAATGATGAGCTTTTGTGTAATTTCTTTCAAACAATATCTGTCAAAGTTAAAAAGAAGCATGCATGATGGCCAAGCAGCGAACTCCTTCATGGTTTGGAGTTGCTGAGTTCAAATCTTGTTAGTGGATTCCTGTGTGGAGTTTCTGGTTTGGTTTGGTTTTCTTTGGATATAAGATTCAAGCAGCATAGTCCAAATCCTGATTGATTAATGACCTGATTAATTGATTAGTGTGTCCGTACGATAATAGCATCTTTTAGCTAAAGGTGTTTGATTTTCTTAAACAGTTTTTGTTTTTCTATAAAACTTAGCATTGTACATACCCTTCTGTTTCCAACACCCTGATGTTGTCATCCCCCCCAAAAATGAAAATGTGGTATAACTTTGGGCCATGGGAAAAATGTCATACATCAGTGATGCATGTTTTTCATCTCACATCCCTGTACTTTTTCAAATGATGTTTGCTTTTGCTGTGGCTTTACATCAATTTGTTTCCGAGTTGGAATCAATTACTCGTCATCGTCTCCTGCTCTTCTCTTTTCTTTCTCGTGTCAGACTTTAACCGCCGCATCGTTGGAAGGATTTATAGGGCCGAGTGTGGGAGCGCAGAACAGACTGTCACGGACCCATATGTCACGCAACCATTCGGGCTGTACATCACTTTTCCCAAACATTAGGATGGATCACATACACACGTCATACTATACTTCACTTTTCAATGCCAGGTATTGGGCAATCAAATAGAACAGATGCAGTGCTTTGGCGTGCTATGACGCACCTGATGAATCTGCACCAATAAGGTAATGACCGCTAGTATGATTTTTGTCCAAATCCAGGAACTAATGCCTAAATCAACATGGCGATCTTCAACATTAGTCTTCGAATGCAAATCCAGATTTCTGTTGTCATTCTGTGAAGTCAAGGAGCTTCAAAATTAAATTCAGAATGCCAGTGATTTATACTGTGTGGCATTAGATATAGTACAAGTTTTGAGGCCAAGAACTTAGTTGTAGTCTTCTTCCTCTCACTTTCATAAATCAAGGAATAGCAACGGTCACTATTCAGCTGTGTTTTCTTTATTTTTTAAGTTATGAAAGTATTTTCAGAAATTTGGGGAGAGTAAAAGCTTTGTCTCCCATCCTAGCCAAGGATTGGGTTAGGATTTTTTAAAGTCCTTCATTTTGACTCTTTTTATATCTATGTACTTTGTATATGTATTATGTTAAAATAACTGTTTATAATATATGAAGAATTGTAGCCAGGCAATCTGCTGACCTAGTGTCAAAGTCAAAGTCTGCTTTATTGTCAATTTCTTCACGTCAAGACACACAAAGAGATCGAAATTGCGTTTCCTACTATCCCACAGTCACCAGACATATTACATATTATATATATATATATATATATATATATATATATATATATATATATATGTATGTATATATATATTACATTATATTGGTCCACGGACAAACAAAACATTCAAGTAAACAATACAAAAAGTAAAAACAAGAAGGCGCATACAATGAATAAATAAAAACAATGAATAAATAATTAATAAATAAGAGCAACATGGTTGAAATGGAGCAATTGTGCATACAGCAGACAGTCAGAAGATTCTGCATATTCAGTTAACTGAAGACTTTGAATTTTCCATAGTTACCAATTTGAGTGATTGTTTGACTCTATGTGCCAAGTGACCTGTCCAGGGTATGCGTTGACTCTTACGCAAAGTCGGATGGATGAACGGATACACAAGACGACTGCAAATATCGTTATAGCAAAACCATTCATTCGAATTCAAGACGCTGTCTTATTACCACATTTAAAATACAGTACCATTTTGTTTTTTTATACTGATGTGTAATATTGAATAGAGTTGTTTCAGCTTCGGTAATCCAACGGTTATTTCCCATATTTAAAGGTGTAGTTTACATCCACACAGAAGGAATTAGATGTAATGCAATATGTCAATCATCAAGAATATGAGAGATGTAGAAATGCAACCACATGTCTGGATGAAGTATGCTAGAAAAACAGAGTGACACCCAAAACTGTGAGGTGGAGGCATGAGAAAGAGTGAAGTTGTTTTCTTAACATCCATCTGACAACTACGCCCACTTGACGTGTTTGCATCTTACCCCATCTGATATTTCATCAACCCTGTGACAATTTGGGAAAAAGGCTCCAAATGGAATAGAAACTGGAGAGAAAAGTATTTTTATACTCCCTTTTCATCCAGTCAACCAGATTTTTTTTTGTTAAAGTTGGCTTGAACATGAGGTCAAGATTATTTTATAAGCGTGTTTTCATTATTGTCTCGCCATATTTGTTGTTCACGCTACAGTGTGTTTTCTGAGCTTTCTGAACAGATTAGTGTCTGCCTATTTAAGTAACCATTTAAGGATTCTGTAACTTGAATTCACAGATTTCTGTCTAAATAAATAATGAATGAGTGACGATAATTACTGAGTTCGGAAAATTGCAGATGACTTTCCACAGTTACTGATACACATCACAATCATGAACGCACACGTAGCTGCGTCACTTCTGATGCTCCCAGTTGAATTTACATCGCGTCAGATTACATTCGAAAATTCTTCCTGACACAAACCTACAGTAAAATGGGTTTCATGTGTGTCCCAAGCCCAAAATGGACAAACAGGCGACACATGAGAAGCAAGTATGACAAACAGAGTGAAGGTTAGGATCAGGTTAAGGCAATAAACTGATGGCTGAGGTTTAGAAACAGAGCACTTTGTGTAAACTTGAGGAAAGCCGCTGGTCATGGTTGAAAAAGACAAACCTTTGTCTTCTACTCTCTATAAAAGAAGCCCTGGACATTGAACCAAAGTCAGCAAACATGTACTTCTGTGTTGTGGTTCAACGTTGGTACTTTCAGTCATACATACTACATTTCCATGTCAATCAAATGTGTGCCCAAAAAATACCATGACCTTTCCATAATCTTTGCTAAAGTGTAGATGCAGACTGTTGGATTGAACAACTTTTAGACCAACTTCTTCTTCATTCACTTCGGGAATGAGAGGAGTCGCTTTGATTGACGGCAATTCCAGTTGGCTGTGTTCACGCCCACATTGACGCAAATGGCCCTTTGGCAAATGTGCCGGCTTGCTATGTCGGTAGATTTTCGATTTCTGTTTCGTCATGTGTTTGATCAATGAAAATTTTGAAAACAACATTCCCAGAAGAAGCCCTTGCAAGCTCAAGCCATGACATTACCTCATCGGAGTTTCACAGACATTTTACATGAAGTTTATATATCATAGTCCCATAAGGTATCCATGTGCACTTACCAGATGTGTCTGTGTCTGCGTTTGATTCACTAGCATCCAAGCGGTCATGGAGTTGCCTACCATGAGTAATAGCCTGATAATGTTAGTGGCTTTCCTAATGAAAAGAAATTATGTTATGATTGTTGACTTTCCTTGATCATCATAGCTCAACAATTCCTGCGGGTGAACTGTACTAGTTGGGCTCAGATGATGCCTGTTTTGAAATTCCTCACAGTGATTGTCTTTATTTTCAGGAAATTCAAGTGAGGTATGAAAACTTGGAAATGCTTCTGTCTCCCCAGATTTATTTTGGGTTAGCTGAGATTTCACAACACGTGTGAAATGACTACAAAACGTTTCCCGCAACCTTTGCTTCTCTCCATGTTTTTCATGTCGACACCATTCTTGTGTCATGTTCAATCAGAACGGAAATTCTTGCCAAAGCAAGCGAAAAGGTAGAGTAATCCTATCCGACATTCAAAATCAACGAATGCTTTGCTGTTGCATAATATGATGAATAGCGTTTTCATCGTCACGGCGGTCTCAGGCCTCCTGGTGCCGTTCAAGGTATTTGTGTCACTGATAGTCACGCAATCTTCATACTTTTCAGTTTGGCCATAATATAATCACATTTTGATTCATTATTTCCAACTGCTCTCACAACCATCCAGGTTTCTTGAAGAAGTTGGTGACAGCAAAGACAACCACTTATCTCTGGTGACGATTGGCCGACAAAGGTTTGACCTTCAAAAGATACGTGAACTGCAAGTAAAGCAGCAAAGAGTTTTTTTGCTGCCTTGACCACAAGAGTCACCTCTCAATGTCAGGGTGTGAATCACACACTTAGTAAGAAAAAGCAACATGAACCACATGTATACAATTAGCTTCAGGATGCTTGTAAAGTACATTTGTATAGGTTGTACTCATCAAGCAGGAATGCAGAGAAAGTCCATGTAAAATGATCAAACATGAGTGTTGTGACACACTCATACAAAAAGTATTATTTGTCTGGTGAGGGTTTTATGCAAGATGTCCTTCCACTAAGTCTGTTGAAATCTGACCAAAGAGGATTGATTCTCAATAAAAAGTATCCTCATTGAGGTCACGGGTAAGCTGGAAGCTATTTCCGGTGACTTTGGGCAAGAGGCAGAGTACAACCTGGACAAATTGCCAGTCAACCCAGAGCACATGTCGGCAAAGAAGCAGTCACACTCACATCAATGGACAATTTAGTGTCTACAATGAACCCAACGTGAAGGTTGATGCACAAAAGGTCAGCAATGTCATCTGTTAAAGGGTTAAGCATGGCCTCTTGTAAGAGTTTATAAGAAAGCATGCTGTTGGCTTTAGTTGTTCTTCACAGCATGTCTCCCCAACCAAGCCAGCTATTGTCAGCAACATTAAAAGCCAGGACCATAAAAGAACTGCTGAACCAAAATACACAGATTTTGAAATCCATAAATTCCTCAGCAGAAACTATATCCTGAAGTCTTCGAAGTTTTGAACAAACATGACTTAATGCCAAAAGAAACTTTGGTCTTGCTCTATCAGTGATATCACAAGCATGAAGCCTGACTTGTTTTCTTGCTATTGTCTGTGGAAGACATGAAATAAGGTTCAGGATTGAGCAAAGGAAACAAACATGAGTATTAGGATCAAAAAAGTTATGAATGACTGACTCCATCACTGTTACAAGTCTGAATCATTTCCTCTCAAGAGTTAAATTAGGTCATGAATGCAAACAAAAGATGTTTTGGCATTTCCTAATCCATCTAAGCGGATTTGGCCTATCTTGTTTTCATGTGTGTCAAGTTGTCCTGATTTTCCCCAGTTCTTTGAAAAAGGGCTTTGGTCCTTAGAACGCAAGAACTCAGATCTTCCTCTTTTCTCTTTGCAGTTCATTGCACAATTAATTAGAGGGAGATTAGGTTGATAACATTAAACAAAGCAAACATTGCATTATTTTAAATTGAACTAAATTCAGTAATTGCATACCTATAGTAGGAAAATATGAAACATAAGTAACTACAAATTGATTGAGCCACTCAAAGTTAAGATAAACACAGTTTGTAGCTCAAACCAAACATTTCAAACAAACCAAGCATTAAGCAAACTTAGAACTATAGCAAACAAGTCCATTTCCTACCAGTTGCGTGTGAGCAGGAACTGAGGAGTCTCTTAGGGTTCCTTTTCTTTGCTTTCTCTGTTTAATTTTTTTTTTTCATTCACTAACAGGCTTTCCCCTAGGTCTGTAGGCAATATGCCCATCCCTGGCATCTGACAGAAAGTTTGGTGAATTGTGGTTGGGTTTTTTTCTCTGCCCCCTGCAGGTTTGAATGGGGACTAGTGGATATTTTGTCTGAATGATCTCTGCCTCTGTTTGTTGACGTGACAGTGTGCCTGCAAATATAAATAACAAATGCCAAGCATAGCAAAGGCTCTGAAACAATGAGCTCCAGTTCAAATTCCAAAGCCAATCCCAAAGGAAGCAATTGACGACGATGAATTTGTTTTCTTTCTGATTAGTACTCTTTTGATATTGTCAAACGTTTGTCGGACCTCAGAGACTACGGCACTTGAGTGCTTCTTATAATGCCACAAAAATGGAGTAAAAGTCATCTCAGGGGGAAAAAATCTAGAATCAGGCTTCTTCCTGGACTCAGGGCCAAAAACATGTTGCACAAACCACAATATCTTCCCTAACTTTTCCTCTCTCTGCCCTCCCAGTGTCTTCTTCCGTAATTAGGCCTCTTTTCTTTTTTTTTTTTTGCACATGAACTCCCTTTTTATCTCTTTCTCTGGTTTTCTTCTTCTATCCCACCAACTCCTCTAATCACGGCATGGTCACATACTTAGAAACCAGCGTTTGTTCACGCATAGTTTTTGTGTCTATCATGTCTTGCTGGTCTGTCAAACACATTGGCATGGGTTCGAGGCTCAAAAAAGCTTTTTGATCTGATGATATTCAGTGCTGATATGAAAAGAAAAACACAAGACCAAGTCATCCTTGGGTCAGTTTCAATATCAGTGCAGGAGATGGCAAACATACAGCAAGAAAATATGGAACCAATTTCCACTAAACTATGTGGATGGGTGTGGCACAGTCAAAGAAGGAATTCAATTTTAGAGCTGATCCATGACTTTTTTATTGCTGTCATTCTGAAAATAACCATTTTTTTGTTCAGCGGTTTCACCACTTTGCACCTTCAAGATGTCTTGCAGTGGTGTCAGCATTTTTCCATCCTCTGATTGGTTCAGCTAAATAGTGTTTTGTGTTTTTTTCCTCTGCGTTGTTGAACTAAATATGTGCAACAAAGATTGATTTACAGGGAGGATGATGTCGGGCAGGAGTAACAAAATTGTTCATGCTTCTATATTTTCAAATGATCACGTTCACAGCATTCCCTAGAAAATATTGTCTCGTCAACGGTGAGGTATTTTTAAAACAGACTACTCATGAGGTCCTCGGAATATACCATATTGGTGACCCCTATTGTAGAATATTGAAGTCAGGTGAGTGGCTTGTGATGATTCTGGTTAAGCTCCATGTTAATTATTGTGACTTAAACACAGAAGAATACCAGACTGGTATGTGTTGTTTGATAGCATGACAAGGAGCTGATAACTCTATGTAAACATGAGCATGTGTGTGTGTGTGTGTTTTCTGACATAAAGCTATGTGCTCATTAGTGCTGCACTGACCTACTGTTCTTTTCTAACATCTCTCAGTAGGCACTCTTTAGCACCAAGGAAGCGTTATCCTCATACAATTTTCAATCATTTCCTTTGGTACATGATGGCAAGTGGGTTATTCTTATTTTGTGTTACGGCGGCTATCTCCTACGTTTCCGCATCTCCCCAAGTCTGCAGCAACGCCCTCATACCTGGAGCTAAAGGTAAACACATGTATGTTGTTAATGTCTGCTTTGTTTTGCTGCAACAAAAGGGTTCAAGTCAAATGTATTTACTTCCGTTATTATGCGTAAGTGCCTCTATAAACTAGGATTCAGGAATGCAAATACTTTTCCATTCCAGACTGTTAACAAGTTGACTTGTCTCTTGTAAATTGGTTGTTTTGTTAATGTCAGTATGTGGTCAAATGAAAGAGCGAATGGAAAATTCTTAGGAAACACCAAGAATAATTTTCAAGGTCTTTATAGAGTTGTTGGTGAAGGTACCCAGCATGTAATGTCCTGTTGTTTAACAACGAGCTGACTGCTACCCCACAGATTTTTTTTTAGGAGGGAATGCCTTTCCATTTTACAACATCCAGTAGCTTATTCCCCTGCTGATTCAGACAGAGCCAATAAAACACACACCAGGCAAAGTTAAGCAGCATTTTTCTTTCCTCACTTTTGTGCCAAGAGGACACTAACGTAATGTGAGATGACGTGGAGAAAGTGAGGAAGTCAAGACCTGTTTGTGTGTGTGGTGCCACTGAGAAAGTCCCAGTGGAATTGTATGCGTTTAAACAGCTGCCGCTAAACTGAATTGATTATTTGCACAAGACTCCGATTCAAAATGACTCTAGAATTCATCACATGACAATGACCTGAACCATGTTTGTGTATTCTATAGTGTGGTTCTGGGTTAGCTGCGAATTACACAGCAACCACACTTTGTCAGTTTTCTCCATCACAGCTTCTTTTTCAGGCTTCATAATGCCTCACACTTTTACATAGACGTCAGCGTCCTGTTTTTTGAACAGGATGTGTGTTGTGAAACATTTTGTCAGGGACAAAACAAATGTCCCACAATCCTAGAATGACTCAATGCTAACTTGATTTTATTAATTTTATAATATCACCCATAAATATTATGGCTATATATATGAAGCCTCCACTCACCTTGATGCAACACAGTTTTTCTTTTGTTTATTTTTATTTTTTTATTGTGCCATTTGACCCTGGAAGGAATTAATTCACTTAACCGTGTTTCTCCTAAGAACTAGAAATGACAACCACTTGAAAGTCAACCGACGTCAATTGTGTTCACCTTTGGAGGTAGCATACTCAATTATAAATTGATGATGGTACAGTAAGAAATAGCCACACCAATTATCATTTGAGTAAAAGAAAGAAAACAATTCTAAACGAATGAAGGCAAAAAGGCTTTTAAAAGTGGGCATCTAAATATGCCTCAGTTCAAAGATGTTTGTTGCTTTCCTGCCTTTGCCCGGCACCTAGGTTACAAAGTGTCCCTGGCCGCTACGTCAGACATCTCATGTAGCCAAAACCTCTCTTGTACACCTCATTTTTGTTTTGACTCCCAAAAATGATGTCATAATTAATAGTTCAATGGAAGCTTTGCTATTAAAAAAGAAGTAGGCCCTCGCCTGTGTTTTTATTAGCATGCAGAGTCAAAAACACATCCGCAAAACATTAACCACACATTCAATCACGTCCCTCAATTGTGGACTTCATGCCCCAGTGATTTTGATAAAGATATATAATTAAACGGTTTTGAGAACTCTCTTGTGCGTCTTTATCGTCTTTCTGTCTATGCAGGAGACCAAGGTGAGATTGGACATGAAGGAGATGAGGGCAGAATGGGGAAGAATGGACCACCAGGACATCCAGGTAGCACGACCTAATTACTTTTCTCATTTCAATGATTCATCTTGATGCCAACATCTATTTCTACAACCATTGCTCTGCATATTGAAAAATCGTGTTGAATGAAAGCTACAAGTCCACTTCATGGTACAAATAGAACGTATGGAACTGAATATGGTGAATCGTAAAATCCCAATAGACACACATGCCCACACACAATGGCTGCCAGGTTGTTATTCTCCACAAATCTTCATTGAGTAACCTCATAAATGTAAGTACTAAATGTAAACATTTGGAGTGACTTCAGAGCAGCGTAGCCATGAGCCATTATGGTTTCTATGTGTTCACTTACTAACTGTCGCACCATTACAGCCTCCAACATCTCAGCTGCAGTATGTCAAGAGCTCAACAGATGACGCATAATTTCCCCTTTTTAATTTAGGAGATTTTACAGGAAAGCGTGGCTTAATTTTGGAATGTTAAGAGGGACTAAAGAGCAGTTAATGCCGTGGAAACAAAAACAATGCGTTGCTCTTGGATTATTAATGTCAACAAACACACACAACTGAATACAATAAAGGCTTCAGCTCAGGATGGTCGTCACAGTTTGAAAAGCTGCTTTACCGTCTTTGCGATCATATTTAGGTGATTTCAAATGTGTCTTCATAATAAAAAATGAGGCCTTCCACCTCTTTATCCACCAGCAGCTGCATGGGGAATCCAGACGTTAAGCCAGTTGGCGGGTTTGGCCATTATAAAAAGCAACAGCAGTGATAGGAGCAAGTGTTATCTGAAAGATGGATGAACCGTTTAACTGGCTAGTTTGAGCACGCAGAGTACAACATTCATCAACTCGAAACACAGGGAAGGCAAAGCAACACCTCCAGTTTCTATAAAAAGCAGAGAACAATTGGAATCTTTCATCACAGTATGCTCTCAGTGCGTCATTGTAATGTGCAGTTAGAAAAATATTGTTTTTGTTAGAAAGGTCTTTTTAAATACTCATATAGTACTTGTATTTAATTTTGACAAATATTTTGCACTGTATTTTCTTGAGAGCACATAAATTTCATGAGCACTTCTTAGACACCATCAAGAAGCAAATAAACTTGTGAATGTGTGTGTGCCACTTTGCTCTCATAGCAACAGCCCTCTCCAATGTGTCACTTTCTATTTCAAATATCATTCATTTCCAGTGAAATAGTTTCCTGAGGAAATAATCACAGCAGAAGGCCATGGTTTGGCTGTACTTTACTTACGCACACACTTTAAGCCTTGAAATAGTCTTAAGCTGTGGGTTTTGTTTAAAAAAAAGACAAGAAATTTCCCTTGCAGAACATAATCAAGTTTGACTCAGATAGTTTTTTTGTGTGTGTTGACGTTGATAATTACATACTCCATTAAATAACTTTTATGTACTCTAATTAAACCTGACCAACAAAGAGAATCACTCTAATGGCAGTCCAACAACAAATAAATATTACCTTGACTTATTATTATTATTATTATTATTTCCAGGAACATATAAAATGAATCAATTTCAATTTCTTTTTTTTCTCTACTTCCAGGAGCTTCGGGAGAGGTGGGGCTTAAGGGGGACGTTGGTCACATGGGAAAGATGGGACCCAGTGGAGACCAAGGTGCGACATAGAGAAATTTATTAGAATATTGAACATTAACACTATAGACTTGTTTATTGTGTTATTTAAAGTATGGGTCTTAATAAAATTCCCCTTCAAGAGAATACCTGAGTGATCAATAATTATATCCCAATTTATACACACTATTCCATGTCTTGAAATCAGCCTTTGTGCTGTAGCTAATATCATATTACACTTTTCAGCCAGTGTGCTGCAGCATACTAGTGAACCAAGGAGAGACATCATTATGCGTACTTCCGGAAATTATCCAAGTTCATTTTATATTCCCCAAAATGATTACTTATTTACTACAAACAGTATGTCTGTGTTCATATATATTTCGGTGACATTAAGTGACAGGCAGGAAAATTAAATGTTCTTCCACTAGATAACAGAATGGACAACATAAGATCTACCTACTGTCATTCAATACAATTTTGTTTCACTATCAGCAGTTTTCCACAATATATCCTATTTAATGTAACAATATGTTCATTTTATTGGTGATGGAGCTATTGGGTCGTCTGCCTCATGGTTCTGAGGTTGAGGGTTTGCATGTTCTCCCTCCTCTTGCAAGTTCTTCTTCACATATTGCCAAAACCCAGACCATTCATGGAAGACTTCAATATCATAGAAACACTGTTGACTTCACTGATGAAATTCTAAAATTGTACACATTTGTATGATGTCGCCATCTATTGGTAATATTTTGTTAGTACAACAATATATCTGATAAATCCATTTTGTGGTGGATTAGCAAATTTTATTATGTACTGTATTTCAGAGATCATATAATTGCCAAAATATTGTGTCATTGTCAACTGACTGTTGAATTGAATTCATTTTTAATTTGAGAAATATACACTTTTTGTACACTGGCTTTGTTTTAAATCACGCCTAGTGCTAGATATGCCCTGGCCAGAAAAATAAGCACCATGTGTTCCTCTGTAGGGGACAAAGGAGATGCAGGATTGGATGGACCCTTGGGTTTGAAAGGGAAAGCAGGTAGGGCCCTGGAACCTCATGGCACTATGAAACAGTTTCAAGCAGCTTACAGGATTTGTCTTCATGTATTTGTGTTGAAATTACACTCTCATCAATTTTAATATGTTGTAGCCAAATCTTCAGAAGTAGAATGCGATGATTCTGCTCAAAGATTTTGTTTTTCTAGGCACTACATGCGACTGTGGAAGGTACAGGAGGGTGGTTGGACAGATGGATGTCAATTTGGGCAAACTGAGGAACACAGTCAAGTTTGTCAAGAATAGTGAGTTTCTCATTTAAAGATCGTATATACTGTTTTCTAATGCAATAAAAAAAAAAAAAATCTCTTTTCCAGTCATGTTGGGCCTGACAGAAAGTGATGAGCACTACTACTTGCTGGTGAAGGAGTCCAAAAGGTTCAAGGAGGCCTCAATGAACTGCAAACTGAGAGGCGGTATCCTGGCCATGCCCAACAATAGCAATAGTAACCGTCTCATCGCTGATTATGTCAGTCAGGCTGGACTCACGAGGGTGTACATCGGAGTGCAGCCTAATAACACTGACCCGCTTATCGTATGTACATACTTTTTTTGGTTTCAGTAAATCCAAGTTTAATGAATGCTAAAAATAGAGTTCAGGTTAATAATAATAATATTGTTGAAAAAGCCCAATATGCTGAGCAAATTTGGCCACTAGGGTGTGTAAAGACACTCACTGTGTTTTTCACATTTATTCTTCAGCATGATGGAAGAAACAGTTCCCAAGCTGCAGATTCCAACCCACTCAAGGACTTTAGTGCATGGAGTCAAGATGAGGCACTCACTTCAACCAACCACAATGCGACCTGCGTAGAGCTGCTCAGCACAGGGACGTGGAGTCATGTTATGTGTGACATGGCCATGTTTTTCATCTGTGAGTTTCCAAAAAGCAGGATAAGAGGAGAAGGAGGAAGTGGAGGGACTATCGACTCAGCAATTTAAGTCATTGAACAGATTTTGATTTCGTTTTCGGCAAGTCCGACACACTTATTACAACTTCATTTCAACTCAAGACTGCAACTCTCTCTCTCATTTATGTATTGATGTACACACACGCTCAGCAATTCAACATTCCGCAATAGTGTTTATGCATTTACCGAAATGTTTAAGAGGTTTTGCAACAACATTTGCACGCATCAGCAGCACAGGCACCAGCCTCTATGGTAGACAAAATACAAGAGATTTCTATTCATTAGTCGGAAGTGTTCAAATATCAACAGTCCTCTGTGCTCAAGGTTATTTTGTCTCTGTTTGAAAATATTTTTTTTTTGTTAGGGGGTATATCAAGTATGTCCCCAGTTTGGTATTTTCATTTTTCTTCTTCAAAATAGAACTCCTTCAGAGTGTGTGTGCATTTTTTGTTTTACGCTGCAAGTATACATTCTCTTTTTTTTCTGACAGAAAATTAAAAGCTGGTTGATCTTAATAGGAAGTATTTCTTTAACCAAACCGACAACCTGCTGGTTGATAGACAAACACTCAACCACCTGAGCCATGATGCCCTAAAGTGACTCAAAGACTGACATGTCCAAATTTCTGTCCAAAATACTTTTTTTGGGGGGTGAGGCATTTAAAAGTCGAGCAATGACCTTAAATCCATGCACATGAACAATTGTGCTCTTGCAAATTTTTCTGACTTCCTGTTTTCGCAAAGCACAAGTTTGGAATTTGCTGACTGTCCCGAAATCTCAAAGATTCAGACCGCCTTCTACTGATAATGAGAGACAACAAACAAAAGTTTTACAAGTTACTCATTCTAGATAAAAGTACAGATAGTTAACGCGAGTTCCTAAAAACAACAGATGACAGTTCATATTAGGATTTGTATAATACGTATTGATGATAATAAATTAAGACACATATCACACTTATTCCCCCAGATGGCTCCTTTAAATTCAACAAAAGGTGTGGCCATTCATTTTCCCTGATTCAGCAGATGCGTGGGCCTTGGCAAGGACTATTTATTGCAACACTTGGTGGGGTAACAACCAGGAAAGCATCAATACAAATCGGACACATGTCTGTGACATTTAACCGAAACTTAGGGGTGGTTACAGGAGATGGGTGGGAATTAATGGAATCGAAATCAAATCACGGAGGGAGATTTTCTAAACCAGGTAAGAACAATTTAAATGTATACATTTTAAAAATGAGCAAACACCAATCTGTATTTCTTATTTGTGACTCAGCATGGTGGATTGGAGGTGTTGCAGTGTGTTTAGGATTGCTCTATCTTCTCCTGCTAGTTGTTATCATAGCCATGGTGGGCCAATGTGAGTACATGTCTGGACATGATTACAAGTCCCAACATCATTGCACTTATGTCATTGCTGTAGTTCACCAACACTTGCTATTATGTGCTCATTAATATTCCAGACATCAGACCGAGCCCTCTGACAGACGCTGAACATCCGCCCACCGCACTCACCACCTGTCAAAATGTGACTTCACAATATTTCCAGTTGCAAGGCAGATACAACACCTTGTCAGAAAGCAATAAGCAATTAGAGACTAAGATCTGCTCTCTGACCAAAGAGAAGGGCACGGTCGAGGGGGAACGAGATCGCCTTCAAAATCAGCGAGACGCCCTTCAGAACCAACGAGACGTGCTAGAAAGCGAGCGAAACGCCCTCCACGATGAACGCGACGGCCTCAAAATTGAACGAGGTACTATCAGGACTGAGCTGGACACACTTCATAATGAGCAGGAGGTCCTCACAAATGAGCGAGACACCTTCAAAGTTGAGCATGACGTCCTCAAAATCGAAGAAGAAAAGCTCAAGCATGAGGTGGACACCCTAAAGAATGATAAAGAGACACTTGAACAGGAACGAGACACCCTTCAAATTGAGCATGAAGTTCTCAAAAGTGAGCGTGATACTCTCAAGATAGATAAAAGCTCTCTCCACAAGGAGCAAGAGGTTCTCAAAAATGAGCGAGACAACCTCAAGAATGAGAAAGACATCCTCCAAAAAGAACAAGAAGCTCTCAAACGTGAGAGAGATGGCCTCAAACATGAGAAAGTTACCCTTCAAACAGAGCGAGATGGCCTCAGGGCAGAGCGGGACAACCTCACAGTTGAGCGGGACCAACTGAAATCAGTGTCCAGCAACCTGACCAACGAGCTGGAGGTGCTGCAGAGCCGATTCAGCAAAGTAGTTGCAAGTCGAGACGGCTTTAAGGAGGAGGCTCATGCGTTGAATAAAGACAGAACAGGCAAGTACTGCACACACACAAAAAACAAGTTGGAACCTAATTGTAAACACACATCTTTCCTTCTTTGAGATTCCCGATAAGCACAGTTAAATGGGCAAGATAAAGATCACATGAAGATAAAAAACACTTTCGCTTCACTCTCCATTGAAATAAAACTGAAAGAAAAAATATATTTATCCATCCATCCATACACCCGTCCGTCCATCCATCCATCCATCCATCCATCCATCCATCCATCCATCCATCCATCCATCCATCCATCCATCCATCCGTCCATCCGTCCATCCCTCATCCACCCCGCGCTCTCTCTCTCTCTCTCTCTCTCTCTCTCTCTCTCTCTCTCTCTCTCTCTCTCTCTCTCTCTCTCTCTCTCTCTCTCTCTCTCTCTCTCTCTCTCTCCGTCTATCTGTCTATAGATATCTAAATTAAGTAATTTTGCTGGATTTATTTTTCTCATAAATTATATTCATTATTAATGTATTAATTACTACATTGCATTAAAATATTATAATGTTTGTTCTTCTTATAGAAAAACTGTGCCCAACAAATTGGGTTAAATTCAAGGAGAAATGCTATTTCATCTCGGACAAAGGCGACAGCAATTCATGGAGATCGAGCAGAAGAAAGTGTCAAGACCGAGGAGGTGACCTGGTCATTGTCACCTCAAAAGAAGAGCAGGATTTTATTGTTACATATTATGATCGAGTGTGGATCGGTCTGTCTGACTTGGCGCATGAGGGCAAGTGGAAGTGGGTGAATGGAGACGAACTGAACTTTGATGGATTTTGGCAGAAAGGGGAGCCGAATGATGATTCCAGTTCCGAGGACTGTGTGGAGTTGTCACGTTCAGGGCAGGGATGGAACGACTTACCCTGCAGCACTGAACTCGCTTGGATTTGTGAGGATGAATGACTTTAACGTACAATCCATTTTTTCAGTTACATTTTAACATGCTTACCTGTCATACGAGTGTAGAACAAAGTCAACCACTGTGCTAATAAAGAAAAACAAAATACAAACACTGTACTATCTCTTTTTTGATGCCACGTCGTTTTTAGGAAAGGATAGATAGTCTTGGAGAAAGTCATGTTTGGCTCTTAAAAACCATGGAATGGTAGATCTTCACAACGTCCCTTGATTCACTGGAACTCGTCACCACTCCTCTTCCCCTGGGCCGGAATGCCCTTTTGGAGGTTATGTCAATATTGGTAGTTGTATTCCATATCCTAGCTAAATATTAACTGCAGCATGGCAGTCTTTCTCATTCTTTCTCTGTTGTCAGGTTTAATTTGTTTGACTTATATGGTCCTGCATTTAGTTAACCAGCTTCCACACCATTGTCCCTTCATTCAGTTTCTTTTCTTCTCTTGGTCACTTATGAGTAATCAATGAATGACTTGGTTCATCATTATCTTTCTTCTTACAAAAAGGAATACAGTGAGTCAGTGTTTCAATGATTAATTGCAGACTTGTTGCCTTCAGATGTGATTGGAAGAACCACAACTCCATGCAAAAGATATAATGATGTTTTAATTGAACATGTTAATTTAAAAGTAAGACCAGACAAACAAAGCATCGTTGAATGCCGTCATCAATATAAAATGGAATTGAAGTCCAAAAACAATGCACTCCATGAACTCGGTCATGTTGAAAGGGGATAGGGATTAGATTTGTTGGTGGTTCTCTACATAGTCGTGTGTATAATTATATAAAAAATAGATATAATTTCGAGAGGATGAAAATAGGATGAGCATTTTTATTTGATTGTGTTTCTCCATATCTCCACACATATGGATATATGAGGAAGCAGTACAATGCATTTTAATTAATTTTCTAATTTCGTTATTATTTGAATGTAATTTACTACCTTAATAGATTTTTAATAATAATATTTATACATATTTTGCAGTACTTTCTGGTATACAGCCTGGTTGCCTTCAGAAACTATCAATTATAAATTGGATTATGATCTTTCAATAACATTTGCATACACTTGCAGCCTTTTTAGTTAAATACAGTTGATGTACTGTAATTGAAATAAGTCCTCATGAAAGCGACCATTTTTCGCGCAGGCTATTTGGATGTGGAGATTTCCGTGAATCCGCGATGTCTATGAACGCAGCATCACGGTTCCAAAGGAGTGGCCGGTGCACCTGTCCGACCTGTTCTGTTGGAGAGACACATGACACCGGAGGAATTTCGCCCGAGTCTCCTGTCCTTTGTGCCAGTGGCTGCCCTGTTACCTCAGGGGTGAGAGAGCGAGAGAGGAGGCCGAGAAAGAGCGGCGAGAGAGGCGGACAGAGAGATGTCGGAGCCAGCCACCAATCCAGCTGCCACCACCTTCTCAGCGCCCACAATTTCGTTACCTTTGGGACTGGAAGTGTTGAGGACTTATTCTGGGGCGCTTATCTGCTTAGAAATAGTAAGTGTGGATCCTGAACTCATGAGATCACTCCTGTGGTTGTTTTGCATTGCAACATAGTAAACTTGTTGCAACCTCATGGTCTCTCCTGACAACCTTTAGAACTTGCAAGGTGATCTCACGGTTCTTGACACCTCTGAGCGGTTGCTTATTTTAACCCTTTCTCTCATATTTAAACTGTATTTGACATGTTTATATATGTATTCTTTAATTGCAATGTTGTGATTGTGATATTCCAGTCAAATATTGTTGAACCTGAATTTGTTATACAATTATAAAAACAATCTGAGCACTTCTTTGCAGTCATGCTAGAGTAACTAACTTCAAATTAAGAAAACTATTAACCGTTTGTATAGGGTTTACTGCAACTAACACATGTTCAGTATAATAAGCAATGTATATTGAATGGTTTATTATTTTGGTTATTTGATTAATTGAATTTCTCCATGTTGTGATGACCAGCTAGTAAACCGTGTCCTATGTTACCATGAGTTGCATTTCTGGTTCTGAGGTATTTTCATAGATATAGTTTCCGATTGTCAAACCGGCAGTGGCTATATTAAAGTACCGTTTATTTTTGCTATCTTTCTCAATGGGTGTATTTTGAAACGTTGTGTTCCTTTGCCTTGTATCTCCAGATATTTGGCGGCTTGGTATGGATCCTGGTAGCTTCCTCCAACGTGCCAGTCCCTCTGCTGCAGGGCTGGGTGATGTTTGTGTCTGTAACTTGCTTCTTCCTCTCCTCCACCTACCTCCTTTTCCTCATCACCGGCCTGGCTGACCGCATAAGTATTGACTGGAACTTTTCGGTAGGTTGTATTTGACTCTGTCGTTGGTTTACTCATTTAAGCAGTCATCTAGTCATGTATCCATTGAGTTAGCGGCTGTCATTTTGTCTCTATAGAAGATAGAAGTTGAAATGTTTTGCTCATCAGACTTGGCTATAGCAGTTTTGATCTGAATAACTAATCACAGGGTAAAAAAATACTGATGTTTGCATGGCCTGGCCAGCAAATCTTGTTTGGCATAACCCAGAAACCAGTGCAGTTTCTGTGAAGTGTGACCTGCAGCCTTGCTCTAGGTGCTAAGCGTCATTCAAAAGAAGCCGAACGTGCTATGTTTGTTTTCATCAGAACAATGAGCGACATGGATGATGAGCTCACAGCAGAAGACAACAAAGACCTCGCTGTTGCTCTCCCAACCCCTTCAACACAAACTCCCCCTTTCACTCTTTTGTTTTCCTCTGTAATGCAATACAATCTCGTTTTTTTTTCTCTTTTAAATCTGCCCTTTTCATTTCGCTATGTTTATAGTGCGTGGAATTATTGATACACTTCTGCATGTTTATATAAACTTTACAGTTAGTTGAATTTATTGACACATGAAACTTTTAGAATTATCTTGTTTATTTTGTGTGCTGTGTGCCGTCCTAATACGTCCCCTTTTCTCATTTACAGGATGTTTTTTACCATTTTTTAGCTTTGCTTTTCTATTTTGCCGCCTTTGTGCTGGAGGCGGCAACAACGGCAGCCAATGGAGGAGCCATCATCACACCACTGCCAAACAGTACAGGAACTGTAATGTGCATCCACTACCCTCGGGGAAATGTATTCACTCTGCTGACTGGCAACCAGTACAATATTAACGTGGTGGCCACAGTGAGTATAGTCTTTTTCAAACACCTTTCTAATTGTGCATATTTATATTCAAACCTTCAACCCTCTACAATGTGTCTCCACTGACACAATAATAATGAGGATCCTGCAGACAGGTGACGTTACACTATATGGCATATATGTGGGTGGGCGGGGGGGGCATCAGTCTACTGTTTGGATTCAAATTCTCCTCAAATATTTGCGATTGCCAGCTTTCCCAAACATGTTATATCCTCTCCATAATCTGTTTTGTCGTCACAGATATTTGCATTTGTGGTGACGCTATGCTACAGCTGCAGTTTGGTGATGGCCTTCAAGAGGTGGAGGATTTAACCTGAAACCCGAATTTTGCACCTGATCTCCACCAACAGGAGAAACATTCACAATACTACAATAGAATAGCTTCATAAATCATGCTGCTATTATTCATTGTGAAATTGGAATGCCCCTTTTCAAGTATGATCAGCTTGTGAATTTTATTTTTATTTTTTTTGTGGACTTTATTCATTACCGAATGACCAATATTTGTTCTAAGGTTATTAACATCTCACACATGTTGAGTGGTGTCGTAAATTGATGAGACAACATTGAAAAATGTTGCTATTTTATATTGCATGTATGTTTGTCATGTCCGTGACACTTATGCAACTAGTTTTTTATTCACACAAACACTGACTTCCTTATTCTACTGGATTCACATCCTCTATGAAGAGAATGTTTCCCAATTCCAAAACTTCTAAATCTCACTGAGTCGTGCTACTTTTGTTTCATGCACAAAAACAGAAACTTAATATGCTTGAACATTTTCTTGGACAGGCCCTACAAAAAAGGGGTGCAAAGGGAATGGAAACTCACCTCACAAGTGACATTATGTTATTAATTTTTTGAAATATGTACTGATATGGTATTTGAATTTCTATAAGAAAACATTTTGTTCGATTACATCATTGTATAGCTTCTGTTCAACAGGTAAGATTAAACACACAGATCTCCCAATATTGATATTTTAAAGAATTTTAACAAACTACACAGTTGGTTTTATACATACATATGACATTGCGTACCTTCTCTATAATTTATAGGATTAAACACTCAAGTCTACCAATATTAAAGAATTTCAACATAACCTACGCAGTTATTTCAATGGATAATAATAGTTCATTTACATTAAGAACAAATCATTATCATATTAAATTGTTGATTGATGTACCACTTTACAGTGATTAGTTAGATTTAGTGTAGGCTATCACGGTTTGTATTACAGTAGTAAATTATTACTAATTTAAAATAGATTGTTTGAATGCTTGTGCCTTTGTTACATTTTAGGACATTTTGCGAAGTAATGAAAAGTGAAACTGCAATAAAATCCTACAAAATGCCATGTCATTTATTTGCTGGATACATATATAAAGTCTTCACACCCCTATTTGTAATGCCAGGCTCTTTGTCATGTTTTATTTGAATAAAAAGAGAAGACAAAATCATAAGTTTAATCACTTTAAAACTGTCGAAGGACACAAACAAACAAATGACCCAAAATACACCACGGATCCGGTTTTTAATCTTGAAAGCTGAAACATAGTCTCCGTTTAAAACATGTCTCACTGTCAACCTCTAGTGGCTAAACGAGAGTCTTGTATTACAGACATTGAACATGGAGGGGGGGGAAAAAATCAGGATTACAATAACTAATTTTCAAATGCAATGTGTAAGTTAGTGTATGGACATCCACCCCCTGCCTCAAAAATGAACGAGAAATAAAATTAAATGGTAGTGAAACATTTCGTTACTGGCATGCAGTGAACAGATTGATTGATTGATTGAATATTTATTGATCCCCAGGGGTGGGGAAATTCAGGCCCCAGCAGTATCCATACCACAGAGTGGGTATACAAAAGACACATGAGCGCAACTCAATGAGCTCTCAAAAGGCTGCCACACAACGGCGCCACAAAGAAAGTCAGAAAGTGCTCAACATAAAAGCCATCAAAGCAAATCAAAGCTAAAAGACAAAGGGAAAAAAAAGTAACAGCGGCCATCCAGCACCCCTCAATACAAGAGAACACCCCAAAACACACAAAATAGCCTCCACGGGGTCCATTGTGAATTTAAAGACATTTTAAAAGTTTTTATTCAAACTGGGACATTGAAATCGATAACCGTAACGCAAGTTAGACACTTTTATTATTTTTATTATTTTATTATTTGGGGTAAATGTCATCGTCTGTTGTCGTTCAAACATCAGTCGCTAGATGACGCTCATTGACTGACATTCGGTACATGTTTTTTTTTTTAAATCGTGGAACTTGATGGTACAAAATATTCTATTATGAGAAACTGTCAGTTATTTATTCACAGACGTAAAGACGTGTTCTTAAATACTTCTTTTCATTATTTTTTCCAAACATCAAACATCCAAGCTAGTTCTGTTTAACTGACCTCTTTCATCACGGTAACGGCCGAGTCTTCACATTAAGAGTGAAAAAAAGTCTTAAATAAAATTTAAAAAACGCTGATAGATATTGAATATATATTTTCTACAAGATAATGGCGTCAAATAGAATGAGGGGATAATATATAATGTATATATATATATAATATAACTATTATAAAACTAAATATAACACTTTTATTTCTGTAAAAAAAAAAGTTGAATTGTACATTTTACGCAAGAGAAACTTTAGCACGTATTTTTTTTTTTTAATCCATCTTCAAAAGCATTTTTGTCATACATCTGCTTAGGAAATGCGTGTTCCTGTTAGTTGCACATCCTTTGTTATTGCTTTTATTTTGTAAGCCAACCGGAAGTGCATTTCTCCGGGTTATCGCGTGCTTGTCATGTTTTCGCTCTTGGTGTTTTTCACCGACTCTCTCAGTCGGTGTTTTTGATAGAGACGATAGAATACTCTGCCGGATATCTCAACTGGTTTACCTGTCAGTATCATCAGAGGATCGTAGATTTTGATAGTTTCTACTTCACTTGAACTTTCTGTTTTAACATGACTATTAAGCAAACGGCGTGGAGACGACAGTGGGAATTAAATTTTACTCTCGTTCCAACAGCCTCTTTGAAGTGAACGGTACACCGGGAGCAGTTTTTTTTTTCTCCTCACAACTTTGTGGTCGAAACGCCTCTTGTTGTTGATAACTCATCATTGGATATCCCAATTACAGCTCTTTTTTGTTTGTTTTGAATCTCTATTTTTGTTTTTCTTGTTGACTCTTCCGCCCTCACCTTCGGACCAGAGGTGTTGAGCTCAAGTCGAGGGTGACCACTTGGAGGTGGTCCTCTGAAAATGGAGGCTGTTATCGAGAAGGACTGCAGTGCACTTGGAGGACTTTTCCAAACTCTTATCGGAGACATGAAGGTAAGATGAAAGAAGTTATCGCACAGCTTCCAACAGACTACCATCTGAGTGATTTACTTGAGACGTGACTGCTTAGTGAAACTTGTTAGCGATGATCCATTTTTTAGACACAAGCAGGTGGAACGTCTTATTTCGCCCTCTTTTGACAGAGACGACTTGGAGAGACAATTGGCTGCTGTCTCAGCTGTTGTACTTGCCCCGCAGGAATGGAAAGAATGTGACCGACGGAGTGTAATAACGTCCGCGGGGTCTACTTGCATAGGGGTTGACGTATGGGGGGGCGCGCTGCAGGCATCGGTTTGCAAAGAAATTTGAAAACCTTTACGCTCCGGTGTTTAATTTCATAGTCAATATTGTCTCTAATATCAGTTGGAGTGAAATGGAGGCGAATATTTGGGAATTCCTTTTGAAATTTCTGCAGAAATTGATCATAAAACGTGACATGGTCTTCATCTAAATCAAAGTTAGAATGAACACGCTGCTTAAATTAAAACAACACAAACAATGATTTGTATTTTTTAAACAACATAAACATTTACAGGAAGATACGCTTGGATTGCATAACTGATTGACCCTTTCTCAGGAATAACGTCCAAGATTCCTGGGATGACTGGTGTGAATAGCTCCCTTAAGGTCATGCCATCGTATCTCAATCAGGTTGAGATCAGGATTGGTTGTAAAAGGTTACAAAAGTTGGGAAAGGGTACAAAAGTATCTTTAAAAGTCTTGATGATCATAGTGAACTGTAAAAGAAGTTATCTATAAATGGAGATGATTCAGCACTATTGCATCTCTTTCAAGTAGTGGCCATCTTGGAAAGATGATTGCCAAAACAAAAAAAAAGACCCAACATAAAACCGTCAGCTGATGACTTCACTGGCACATGCCAACATCTCTCTTAACAAATCTACCATACGCAAATCATTAAACTATCATGGGGTTCATGGGAAAATCCCAAGGAGGAAGCCATAGCTGTCTAAAAAAAGAAAACATTGCTGTGTGTTTGAAGTTGGTTAGGGAGCACTTGGGAGGAACACACAATGCCATGTGTGGGAAAAAAATGGCACAGCACCCAAACACCAAGACCTTATCCCAACTAAAGTGTGGTGGAGAGTAGGGCTGTCACAAACAAATATCTTTATCATCAATTATTCCATTGATCACACGAATAATTTAACATTACCCCTAATCAGTATTTATAGTCTTCCCTGGGCCGTATGAAAAGTACAAACGCATGAATGAAGCAACGAGCACAGCATCCTTTTCCGTGCAACCTTTCCTTCTGCAATCCTCCTCTGCTAGCTTTCTTGATCCATGCTGACGTGAGAGAGAGAGTAGTCAGAAGACGGCAAGAGCTTCATTGTTGGGTGTAATGTTTGACAGCATAACATAACATTCCTAAGGCACTTGACAGTAGTAGCACATCACTGGTAAACATTTGGTCAAGCCCTCGCTCTCTTTATCCTGTGCCGTTCCACTGCTGAGTTCCATTTCATAGCCTGCAGGCTCAACTGAACACCATTTTTTTTTTTTTTACTGTCATAGTTTAGATTCAACTATTTCAAGCGGTGGACCTCAATTTGGTAAATTTAGAGTCCCATTAGGTGCCGGGCTCATTATGACATGGTATTAATAGTTTTGCTGTGAGGGGACCGAAGAAGCCAGTGACCCATTTTGCAACCGACAGGACATGATGGTAAATATCTGTGTTCATAAGTGTTCTGATCGTTTTGAAGGTAAAATAATCATTTGAAGAGTAATTTGTTTGGGCAACAGTTTGCACATCTCTTCACCTGCGATACTAGATGTTATATAACCGGCGATTGCTAAATCTGTCTTGATCGCAACAAAGTTTTTCTCGTTGACAGAGCGGCTACCCGATTTGGGAGGACTTCATCACCAAGGCAGGCAAGCTGCAGTCACAGCTCAGGTGAGCATTTGCATGATTACATGGCTAATCTTTTTGTGGAGCTACATTCATACTGAATCAATGACTCACCAATGACCCCTTTTATATTAAAAATAACAATTCTATCAAAGATGACTTTTTACCTACTTGGTATAATATGTATGTCCTTCCAAAATTTAAATAAACCTCTCTCAGTCCTTTCTGCCCTTCCTGTCTGTTCATGTCTCAGTCCTAATTGTCTTCTTCAGGCTGTAAATTTGTGCACCTCCTGCCAGTCTTCTACTAACAATGTCCGCCACTTCTCGCCACTTCTCTTGGGCGCCTTTAAGTGGCCACGTGTCAGTAGACAAACAACTTACGACAGCTGCGATAAAAGCTTATTGTTCCCTATATACTGTCCTGCCGTCTTGAATGATCTTTGATTAACAATGTACGTCACATTTCTTGCCGAAGAAGTGTCCACGTGTTCCTGGACAGACTCATCGTGACAGCTGTATAAAGGCTCAGGGACTTAACAATAGCATCCAGAGGCCACACTGTGTTCCTTTCCTCTGTTTTCTCAGTGTTACAACTGATTGATGGTGATATGTTATTCGACTGTTACCATCATTTAGGGGTTAAATATGTGACCCTGTCATACTTTAGCTCAGGGGAGCATTTGTGCTCTTGTTGCTAATGACTCCCAATTTGCTAGTCTTAGAGTACATTGCGACCACTGACCGCTCTGGTGAAAAGGTTACGACGGAACGAATGGAGAGGAATCTCCATTTGACATAGATGATCCAAGTCAGGAGTGCAACAAGCGCTATTTATAGTCAGACTGTTGTGGGATTTCAAAACTTTGCCCCGATTACTGGACTTCGACTCTGCCATAGGTGGCAATCGCCCTTTCTACTGGATCACTTCCAAGTTTTGAGACTGAGCTCTACGAGTGAGCCTCTTGCCCTAATGGTAAACCACGATCGGGATTTTTTTTGGGTCCGCTTTAATGTTTTCTATAGCCACTTCCAATTTGGCACAAGTGGCGGTTTTGACCACAGCATAGCCAGCCCACACCCCATCCACCCATGGAGCTCTGTAATCTGTTGTGGGACCGGGTTGCATAAAGGGACACACACATGGTAAAACAAACACACCCACCTTCCCGCTTTGGTTCCGATAAGTGGCTTGCCAGCAGTGCTTGTGGCATGTGTCTATGTGTGTAATGATGTCCTTGGGGTACTGCTCTGTAATTTAGACCCTCTGCACCCCTCTCACAAGGCACCTAGGAAATCAACCAATTACAGTGTTTGGCCATTTTTTGGTCCATCAATGGCCTTTTTCCTTTCCTGCTAGTTTTGGTTTGAAGTATGGTGTAGAATAAAGGCTAGCTGATTTCTAATCATGGACTTTTTTGGTCCGTTTGTTGGCCGATGCAGCTGTGTGTAGGGATGAAGAATTTATTCTGGGTGGTGGAAAATGAAAGAAGCCCCTCAAGGCATGAATAAAATCAGTTTGAGCTCGGTTACTTAGATTATGGTCAATGCTTGCATGCAATGGCTTAAGTACATTTGACATACATACTCATCTGAAAATTGTTGGAATTTAGTGTGTCAGAAGTGGTGTCGAATTCACCTTCTTTCCAGGATGCAAATCAACCACAGCTACATTCCAGTTTCTGCTGCACTAAGAATAGATGGTGGCAGTCCATGTATCATTGTCGGCGGCTGAGCACTCAGTCTATAGGGAGTGGAGGTTGGCTTGGCCAGGCTTTCCTCAACTGACAACAATAAAATTGAATCCCTCACATTAAGGACAGGTGCTTTTTGACATCTGATACCATTTAAGAATGGTTTTACAAATATTGTTTCAAATTGAAGGAAACTTTTTGTCAGTGAATAACTTGAGCTGACTAGACTTTGGGAGAGCTTTCGATCCATGAGTATTGGATAAATGATCTGCTGGCTGGAGCTTCTCCATTGCCAGTGCTGTGCTTGAAATAGAATGGAATCTGAAGAGTGCCCACGTTGTTGTTTTTTTTCCATGGTCAAGCCACACCCTTTTTTTTCCATGGTCAAGCCACACCCTGGGATCTTTTTTCTAAATTCTTCCCCCAAACTGCTTGTTAGCCAATGCTACGTTTTATGAGATATTTGAGTGATAAGAAAAGTGGTGTTTGTTTGCATACAAAATCTTAAGACATTTTTGGCACTAAATTGTGGAATCCAGTTGTTTACGTTATTAGTTCTGGACTGTCATACCGGTAAGTTAATGAAGCAATAGTAAAAACTGTCCCCCAGTTTAGTGCGAAGGTTCTCTCTCGGACCCTGGAAATAAACAAGCATTGACAAATTGAATCACAGTTCAAAAGAAATGTCTTATTGTCATTTCTTGATTTTCATTAGATTTTCATTTACTTTTGTCAGATTTTGTCAGAAATGTACCGTAATTTTCGGACTATAAGTCGCACCGGAGTATAAGTCGCACCAGCCATAAAATGCCCAAAAAAGTGAAAAAAAACCCATATATATGTATATAAATCGCTCCTGAGTATAAGTCGCCCCCCCACCCAAACTATGAAAAAAACCGCGACTTATAGTCCGAAAATTACGGTAAGTTATTTCTTTGGCCACTTCGGGCTTTTCTTTTGTTAGCAGAAATGTACCAACAATTTTGTTCACGTGTGTACCTTCACTCAGTTCATGTTACCAACACATGGACTGCAAAATAGGATGTTTGTTCTGTAAGGATCGATTAATAAAGTGTTTTTTGTAACTGAAGCTCTTCTTTTTTTCATCTTCTAGAGCCACAGTGGTTGCTTTGGCTGCCTTCTTGGATGCCTTTCAGAAAGTGGCTGACCTGGCAACGAATTCAAGAGGTAGGAATCAAATGAATGGCTCCGCGCCATTTAGTGCAGGTGCTTTGGTCAAGTGAAACATTTTCGCTGCAGTTCAAAATCAACTGACACCAGTTAAGTTGTCCAGTTTGCTGAGAAGTATTTCTTAAGGTTGGTTTCTTTAACATATGGGTAATAAATCCATTATTTTGCTGTTTAAAGCTTTGTTTTGAGCATGCTCCCTCCCCTGATTTGAAGGCAGCTGCATTTGGACTAGCAGGGAAAATATTTGTGTGTGTTTATGAATGAGACATCAACTCCTTCCCCAGCACTAACCTGAGCCATCCCCCACCCCCCTCTCCTATAAATAGCAGATGACTTTTTGTATTTCGGTCCTAAATCAACATCATTCCACTGCCCCGTACGTTACCTAATGGATGCTACTAAACACACTTCAGATTTTTGACAGATTTGTCACAACTATAAAGTGATGGGAACAAAACACAACGCACATTTTCTCAAACAACGAAAACCGCCCCTTGACAATTAGACAACCATGCTACACATGGGTAACCATTCTAACCGAACCGCACCATGACCTGCGGATTTGTACGAAGTGTGAGAAAAATTGAAACATAACTATAAAGTAGATAATCGACCGAACACGTATCAATTTTCAAAGGCACCAGCCGCCTTTGTAGTTGATGTCGTAAAGCCTTCACGTTGTAAAGATTGACAAGTTGATCTATCGACTCTGGGACAGCCGTCGGTCTCTTATGTTTATACTGTAGTTGTAAAGAACTTCAGATGTAAGTCATTCCTCTGGAAATGTTATCAATGGTACTACTAAAAAGCTGAGACGGATTGATCCTTTTCCAACAGACTCATTTGAATCTGTTAAAACTTTGGGGTGGGGGGGGATCGGGATGATCGTCTTTAGTGCAATAAGCAATTATATCATCAATTACAGTTACATTTTGCAGCGTTTCACATGCTCCAAGAATGATTTCTTTAAATGCGTGCTCGAAAAACACGAGCTGCATAAGAACATCCTGTGTTAGTAGAGTGTTAGTGAGATGCACAGTTTAACAATTCACATGACAACCACTCTTTGAGGTTAATTCTGCCGTGCTTAATGAGGGTCCATATTTGGCGTAAGGTTTTGCAAAGCAGACATGGGAAAGTTGAGTTAATGTCCACTAATAGCTCTGAGTTCATTAAATGTGGCTGACGAACAGCGGGGACCAAAACTCTAAGAGGCATATAGGAGGTTACTAATGAGTGTGCGTCTGCACCAAGTCCATAAGCTCTTTGATTTTACAAGAGTCAAAAGGGGGCAAAAGAATGACCATTAAATCCCATGCACTGAAGCACACCGGAACCTAAGTGGAGACATGTTCACAGCACAAGTATGTGCATTCTCATGTGTGCATAGGAGTTAGCGTGTGCATGTGCGTACATTTTGCCAAGCACACGCTAAACACATCTTACGTTTGCCCAGCGATGTGTCCATCATTGCCCCCATTGACCCCGCCGTTGTTCCCTGTCACCTCGTTTTACATCATCATCATTCTGAATGAGAAAACACACTGCCTAGTTTTGACATATAACTGACTCTGTTGCCTATTGAATGACGCTTTTTTAAATTAGAAATGGAAAAACTGGGAAATCTTATCATTCCTTTTGTGCAGTGACGTATTTTTCGGTGCTCTCTGTGACCATAGAGGAAACTTTGCTGTGCTCAATTCATGGCTCGGCTTCTTGGTTACAGAGCAGCCTCACATCCTCAAGCGGGCCACTGCCTCAATGCCTCCTTTGAAAAGTCTGTCCTCTTTTTCACTTTTAGCCGTAGCGTGTACGATGTCTGTCCTCTATCCCGCTTAGAATCCTGTTCTCTGTACAAGTTTGGTGGATGGCTCTGAATTAAGTCTCTGTTCTCCCAGTTTGACCCGACCCCATCCTGAGAAACGTACAAATAGCTGGAGCCAGCAATTTAACTACCTACCAATATGGTCAAAAAGACACTCTGCCATTTACAAGTTTGCACAACCTTGTGTCTGCACAACCTTGTGTCTACACCCCCAAGCAACACAGCAGTTGATAAATACAGAATATATTAAATCCAAATAAATATTTAAAATATGCACACTTCTCTTTTTGACACACTTGATGACACGTTTTACAACTCTGCCTGTCATGAAAGCACTTTTTTTTTAGGGCATTCTGTAAAACCATTGCATTTTTTTATGCCACAATTTTACAATACATTAATGGGAAAATGATAATAATAATTCAAGTAAAAGAGCAATTAACATTTAACCTTCAAAAATCGCAAACATTGGCATTAAAATGTAGAACAACAAATGAACTATGAAAAAGTTTAGATAAATAAAAGAGCCAGGGCCTAGTTTGAAAAATATCCTTCCACAAATATTGACACACATAACTGCATCTTAAGTGTCAGAGTAAAATATTTCCATTGAGCGTATTTTTTAAGCAATACGTACTAAAGTCTACAGCATTTCTTGAAACGCTGATCTCCTCAACACTTGAATGGCGGCATCTCTTCGTCGATAACACCACGTAATGCCATCTGTGAGGCGTTAGAAATGCAAGCTGTCGCAAAATGGACGGCCAACCATGTCCTGCTGTGTTTTTTGTTAGGATTGATGATCGTGTTTAAATGGACGGTGAGGTTTGTTGTATTGCGACTTATACAATCGCAACATCCCAGCTTGGTGATGTTAGCTCGCCTCTCCGTGTTCTTTTGGCTTGAAACCAAAATGTTGTCATTGGCCTTTGGAACTAACTCCATTTATGCCACTGAATCTTGTGTAGTTGTGCAAGTGCAGCCATTTGAAAACTTAACTTTGAATATGCTAATCTTTTTTCTCCATTTCCATGTTGTTTGCACAGCCTGTTTGAATGAAGCAGCGTGACTCAATGATGACGACATATATAAACAAACTTTATTGGAACTGAAGGCGTCAATTTAATAATTATTGACAGGCATGTTAATAACAATAAAATTACTGTTATACTAGGTAAGCGTTAATTTACATTACAGAAGAAATAACTACCACATTTTTATCAAGAAAACAAAATAGGCTTAACAATCTCACTCTTGTCGGAGAAAGAAAGAATCAGTGTTGCACGTGTGTGTCACCAATGATGTTTGTGGGTGTTGTCTTTGTTTGCACTTTGTTTTTGTTTAAACATGAACCTGGCCAGACCAGTGAGTCGTGTCGGGAACGCGGTCACAAGGCCCCGTGTTTTCTAAATTTAGTTTTTCCTTTCTTCAACAAGCAATGCTGTACTAAAGACCACATTCCCCTTGGACCTTGGGCTGCCAGCCAACAATCCATCCTCTGTTCTATAGTAGCACGAAGGCTCTTACATTCTCACAGTAGGTCTCATAGATATGGAGCTTCTACCTTACCGGAGCTTGACTGAAACCCAAATAAAACAAGAGCATTAATCTGGCCATCGTTGGTGTGACTTTGACAGGAGCTTTGGCTTTCATACGGGACTACAATGAAAGACTTCATATTTTTCAGGGACTCTTTTCGCACTTCATCAAGAACGTTCTGTCTTAATTTATTGCGCTCTGCAGCATTTTCTTGCTTCTTTGTATTGGCATGCCTATCTACATTCATGACTGCCAAGCCAGGTGTTTATCTGCTGGTCTGTCAAGCAACACTAAAATGTTATTCGCTTCATCATGAGGATTTGAAAGCCAAAGAGGGAGAAGGTTGATAGGACTCGAGACAATAAAGTAACAAGATAGAAATAATACAAAGTCAAAATAGCAAATTTGTCATTGGGGCAAACCCTGATTGACTTCATAGTTTTGTTTTGGAAATTGCTCAATAGTTGCCGCTTTTGAAAGCGACCCAGCGAGTTGAGTGGTCCTGATTGTTCCTTGTTGTGCCGCAGACACTTCATGAAGCCCTTTCAATGAATGATGTGCTTGTGTGAAGACCATGTGTATGTGGGCGGGCGGATGGATATGGGGTGACGCCGGGTTGGATAATGTCACCTCACTTGCTCGTTGACAGTATCAGTGGCACATGTACACATGTACACACACACGAAGGCACACATGGTGGGTGTAATCTGTTGGTCATTATTTCGGACAAAAGCAGTGTTGTGTTCTAGTTGGAAACTGCTCAGTGTCTTCTGTTTATCTGGTTCTAATGATCACCAGTAGACATGGGACTGATGACTGGTTTGACGGTTTAACGTGGTTTCAAAAAGTCAAGGTTCCAATTACCGTTAAAACGCTCCATCACTGGTAATGTGCTTTTGTTTTGTTTTGTTTTTTTAGAGGACTTGTAAGCAGCTGCAATATGACCAGCAATTATGTTGCGAGTCACCGATAATAATCGGAATTAGTTGACTGATTGGGTCATCACAGCAGATTGCAGCAGCAAGCAGTTGTCTTTAGCAATGTTTGTGTTGTGAAATTTTAGGTATTACTTAAGTATTCATGTCATGTCTAATGCCTTCACTGTTTATGTAGCAAGAATGTCTGTGGTGGAAAGGAACATCTTGCAGCTTTTAAGATGTTATCGCGGGTGTTTTACGAGGGGACATACATACTGTCGTAAAATAAGTCTCTTCTTAAAAAGTTGTTTTGCTACCGACCGGGTACTTTCCCATGCAGCAATCAGTACTTTGCCCTGAATATTTATTTTGGTCCTGACTTTAGCCAGTCATTGAACCAGACGATTGTTTTCTAACTGGGACAAAACTCAGACAGCAAGTAAGCAGCAGGACACAGCCTACAGAGAAACAGAGAGCAAAGGTTGAAAATGAATGGACAATAATATATTTTGATTTTGACAGAAAGTATGCCACTACCATAACTTTAACATGCAAATATTTTGGTGATTGCCGATGCTGTTAATTTAGGGAAGCTGTGACAGAAAACTTCCATTGGATTATAGTCTAATAAATGTATCTGTACTACTCATTTGCATGTCAATTTCTAAGATTACACTTTGTTGAAAAACACTATGCATTCTTACTATCTTAATTGCGTCCCATTCATTGCATTGGTTGATAAGAAACATTCAGAATGCCTGGAATGGAGCTCCTAGGCATTGACCCATTTAATAATTTGTTAACAAAAATGCTATTTGTCAGCTATCTTTTCTTGTTTGTCCGTGCTCCCAAGACCTCGTTAGCATCCAAACTGCAAAACCACACAGAGGCGGAAGACTCAAATTACTCTTTGCTGTCATCTTTACTCCCTTCACAAATAACTTCCCACCTTATACTTAGTGTAGAATGTGTTTTCATGGAAGTATTTTCTGTGAGTATTGATAAGCCCCTACACAAAATTGTTACCATAACGATCTTGGAGAAATTCCACATTTTTAATTTATTTTGGCCGTTTGAATGTGTTTTTGCACCTTCTACCACTCTGATCTCATTTCTAACTTGCAATAAAATCAAGACATTTGTCTGTGAAGCATTTTCACAAGGAAATCAACTTGGATGAATGAGTAGAAATGAACTTTTTTTAAAACTGAACCATTGTGAACTCCAGTCGACGCCATGGCATTTAATTCCGTCACCAGAAAAAGGACTTTTCATTCAATGCTAATGTTCCAGCCTCTTATCCCCTCCCCTCTTTTTCCTTCTGTGTCAACAGCTGTTGATAGATGTGTTCGGACATTTTTTTTTTTTTTGCATGTCAGCACCCGTTGCTTTGCAGCAGGTGTGTGTGCGTGTGTTGCCCACAGCGGTTCTTTTGTGGCTTTCCACTGAGGCTAGACATTCTGACTATGGAGTATGTAGGTTGCCAAAGTAAGACCGCTAAGGACGCTGGCTGGCTGTCATCTGATCTATTAAGAGAGTGGCACATAAGCCCCCCATCATTCAGGAAAAACTGATAAAACAAGCAATTATTCGAAAAAAAACGTCCTCATTGATGGGCTTGCACCTCTTGTTTTGGCTCTTCTGGTCTTCCAGTCTCAGAATTGTACCCAACACATATGCTAGAATGAATAAAATTTTATTGCATAGTTTAACGTCAATGATGGCCGTTTATTATAAATGAGAACTGCTATTGCTAGCAAATTAAATGTTGCAGTTTTGCAAAAACAACACACCAGTAAAAGCTACATTTACAAATTATTTCCACAAAATTTCAACCATAGGTGAGTCATCATTGAAATTTTCATTTCTGATTTTTCTTTGTCTAAATTGCTTTTCAAAAGGATTTTATTCACACGCGTGACCAACTATGTAAGTGTGAATGCATTTGTCTGTCATATTGAAAGACTGATTACACAGGCACATAAATCAGTGAATGAAACACGAGTGCAATGTGGGTGGCTCAATCTGGACATACCAACAGCTCCAAAAGGAAAGTGTGTACCACGGGAATATTTAAACTATGGCCCGGGGGCTATTTGTGGACTGCCTCCCATTTTTCAGCAGCCTGTGTACTGTGTACATTGTACTAAAAATATTATTTCACTTGGCCCATTTCACAATTTAAAAAAACAGTGGCTCTTGCATTCTTCAAATTTTCTGTTTGCGGCCTTCAGAGAAAACGAGCTTGGACAGAATTGTCTCGCAGACAATGTTTGAAAGAATATTTAGATCCTACACCGTGCCACAAAAATGTCTTTTTGTTTTCACTGATGGAAGTTGTATTTGCAGTAAGCAAAATGTACTATTGTTTGAACATTCCTGCTGCATTTTTTTACAGCCATGCCCAAATGTACACCTCGAAGCCAACTCCAATTTGTTCTGGGCATGCTGGTTGACCTCTGAATTTGAAACATGGTGTTTCCCATCAGAACATTTTTTTGCAGTTCCTGAGTGCAAACAGTTTCATGATTCAACCTCAATCAAATGTACATGGAAATGTACACCAATCCAAGTGGAGGCCATCAATGAAGTCATTTTAATTCTTCAATCATCTTCTGTTAGTGCAGCCTTCTTGTTTTCTCTCGTGCTCTGATTTTTTTAAAGCAGAGTACCCTGGACCAGCTGGGTTAGTATATATGCGTATGTTTGAATCCAGCTGTACGGTCTCCAGCCTCTTATCAGTGCAACCACTGCCCCCCGCTTAACAGCAAACATGTGTTACGTGGCACACTGCTGGGATTACAACCTCTGTGCTCTGCAAGAAACTCAAATTGAATGTTTGCCTAAATTTCTGGCCATATTTTACCCATCACTCCAACAAGGTCCTTGATGACCTGTGACAGTTTGTCTTTTACCATTTTTAGCTTCACTCTACTGTATTATTGAATGTGCTGGACTTTTGTAAAAATGCGGAATTACGAAAAGGTTTCTTATTTCAATACTAATTTGTTTTGAATCTGTTACTTTGTGAACATTTATGCTATAATGCAATGGGGAAAAAAAGTTGTCCAGTTAGGATTATTGTTCACTAGAATGTAACAATGAAGATTATCTTGTTTCTTACAATGACCCCCCCCCACACACACACACCCCAACTACTTAAATGTTGAGCAGGTATAATTACAAGACTGCAAAACTGCATGTCACAATGCAGCTATTTCTGCAGACAGCTAGCTACAGCGCTCCATGTACACACTTAAAGCACTTTGGTAGGCTCGTCTGCTTTTGAGGTGCTCCGAGCTTGGTTTCATGTGCTTGTTGATGTGAGCCAGACAGCGTGTGTGGCACCCAACTTGAATTGTGTCTATTTGTGACAGTCACATGATGCTAGCCAGAGTAGATGCACTGTGGATAACAGTTTTACCCAGAAAGGACCACAACGGTTTTACAACAAGAACATAGGAACGTTCACATTTAGCTAGGCGAATTCTCTCATTACAGCTATTGCACAGCAGAGAATGCATGACTGTGAACTTTGGGCTAGGATTAATGAGAATATTGTTGTAGCCGTGAAAATGAAAAGAAAGTTGACATTGGCTCGAAGTAAGTTTTCTAAAAACAAAGAGCACCTAAAATCATATGAACCAAGCTGTAAATTTTATGGAAAGCCAGAACATGAAATATGCACAGCCACAGTATATACAAGCCTCTTTTACAAAAAGTGGCATGCCAGAACCATAAGAGAAGATTTACATTTATCTGGCCTTTCCTTTTACACGCAACTGAGCAAAGCAGGCTCGTGCAACACGGCATCCCGCTATCACATCATTTGATGCGTGACATGTCTAGTATGCCATATGAAATATTTGTCGGACAGCAACACAATAGGAGAAATGTTTGAGCCGGTGTTAAGTTACCCCCCCCCACCCTTCTACCGCCATTACAGCATTCCCTTCTACCTTCTGTCCTGCTTTTGTTATTGCATCCGTACTACCTTTGCCCCTCCCTCCCAACTCATCTCCCAAGCGCCGTTTATAGAGAACAGCCTCCCAGAAAAAAGTGATCAAAATGCCAACGTCAACATAAAAGAGGCTAGACGTGCACATGCAGTTTCCATGGTAACTGGCAATTGTTGCCGAAGCCACACGTTGACTTTTGCCGTAGGGGGGTCAGCATCATCAGTAGACACCTTTGTGGCAATGCCCATCGTGTTTGGCTGCATGGGTCATTTCAGATGAGACTTCTCCATTCAATGGGACATTGTTCAGACAAAACAGATTGCAGGTATTTCAGTCACATTGCCAACCCTTGACAGAGGCACTCTTGTTCCTGCTTCAAGATGACTGCGGTCTTTCCATATGCTTCATATCAAATCCAGATGTACGGGTGTGGTAGAAAAAAAAAATACATTATCAGCTGAAACCAAACTCTTCCCCTGACAGTACTGACTTGAGCTGCTGAATTACCGTGCAATGAAGAGATTTTGCCAGTACTAACACTTTCTTGGACCTTATGGCCTCCCTGTGGTACTCTTGACATCTGTTAGCCCCACCCTCAAGAATAATATGTTGTCTAGTGGTGAATGGATAGATGGATGGATGAATGACAAATAAGTGAAGCAAGAAACAAAAGAGCATCTTGTATTGTAGTTGTTAGTATCATTCACTTGCTTAACACGTTCTGGCTCACTCATTAAGAGAGAACAAACGTTATTAAATGTCCATAGTGTCTAGCAATAAAAATAATAATATATGTATATTTTTTTGTTGTTGTTTCCAGTCTAGGCGTGCAATCTGCAAAAACTGTGCTTACTTCACCAGAGCACAGTCCCACACATCCACACATAAGAACTTTCTGGCCTCACCTTTTCCCACATGCAGACACAAAGTCGTGCAAAGACGAACTCGTATATAGACACAAACACATGCAAGAACAATCTCACACAGAAACCTGAGTCATGCCGAGCAGTCAAACAAAAGTCCTGTCAGTCACCTTGACGTCCCGATGCAGACATCCAGTCTGAAAGACAGCTGCTGAGCCTTCAGGAAAGAATATGACACGAGTCTTTCGGGCCTTAATATCATCGTGGTCTTGTCTCGGTATGAAATAATAAGCCATTGTGTTTGAAGTTTTGGGCACGTCACATAGCCTGGCTGCTACAGCCATGGCAACAGAACTATCTCGAAAATTGTTGATATTACAATTTATTCAGTAATAAATATTTACTGCAATTCTTATTGTCAATTTTGTAGCTTTGTGTAGTGTTTCTGCATTCCAGTCCTGCCGATCTCCATCCGCATGAACGCATTGGTCACCTTTCTTTGTGATCAACTGCCCAAAACATAGAATGTAATTACGAAATACGTCTCGGGCAGGCCTCAAGTATCCAGTAAGAGTTTTAATGACAGCTTTGTGAAGTCATCTTGTTGTTAAGGTTTGTTGCTGAAATTGTTTCAACCTAGGCGTAGATGTTTTTGTACAATTCCCATATTGTGACTTTTTTTTTCCCATTTTACTTTTTTCTCATCGCGTTTCGTCTTCCCTCTTTTTTTTGTCATCGTACTGTGAGAGCGAGACTGTCACGTGGAAACTGATGTCCTGATCTTTGAAAACATATATCGTCTCTCCAGTGAAGCAAACACTGACTTTGTCACTGATTCACTCAACTCAATTATGCCTGTTTTTGTTTTCTATGTTTGTCTTTCAGGAGGCACCAGAGACATTGGATCAGCTTTGACCAGGATGTGCATGAGACATCGTGGCATTGAAGCTAAATTCAAACAGTTCTCCATGTAAGGAATTGAATTTGTGTGCGAATGTTTGGCACCTATCTTTGCTCAAGTACTGCACTACTGACATTTATTTACATGCCAGTACTGTTTTGGTCAGCACTTGACGGGAATGTATGATTGCCTGGTTTTGCATGTACAATCAAGCCTGCCATCCTGGAATATGTCGTAACGCGACACATTTGATGCGCTTCGACCCTCACGAGGCACATCCAATAAACGTCTTTGCGCATGTGGTGTCACTCTACGCACCAAGTGTTGATGTCATGTGCGAGAGTGCCCCCTGTAGTGCTGTACTTGTGCGAGAGACGATGCGTATAGCATTACGCATTAAGAATGTTTTAACGTCGACCCTCACACATGTCCACCGCATATCTGTCGCCATTTCACACACACACACACACACACATTACCCAGACAAGGGGCTCTAATTTCAAATGGCATTTCAGCGCATTCCTTTTGGATCTCCATAGCATGACCCTGTAGGTGGCAGCTACACCCGCACACCCACCCTCTGACAGACAGACAGACAGACAGACAGACAGACAGACAGACAGACAGACAGACAGACAGACACACAGACAGACAGACAGACAGACAGACAGACAGACAGACAGACAGACAGACAGACAGACAGACAGACAGACAGACAGAGAAATGTCGACAAGAGAGTGTTGCAGTCTAATTTTAATCGTAAGGACTAAGCCTGCAGCTGCCGAGCCCTCGCAGCTTCTTAAACACAGTCACATATGCACAAATGTCTCTCGACTCAGTGAGGTAATGATTGACAGATATGACTGCACAAGCGTCTAACATCCCACTGTGACACAGTTGGATATAAACACTCTTGCCCGGGTCGCCTGCCTATTAATGATTGACAAACGAGACGTCACCTTTTGCCAGTTTTCGGGCAAATATGTCAATAAGGTCTTCATTGTGGTTGTAACATAAAAATTAAACGTGAAAATATTTGCCCTCGTCAGTCTCAATGAAATATACTGAAAATGTGGGAGGACCTGTAAATTTTAAATGAACTTCACTAATAAAATAATAATAACTATGATTTTTCTGCAGGACCTTCCTGGAGGCTCTGATCAACCCCCTACAAGAACAGATGGAGGAGTGGAAAAGAGGGGTCTACACTTTGGATAAAGACCATGCCAAAGGTAGAACAGTCATAGGTCACTCACTTAAGCCCGTCACCATAATTACTTAACCATCCTATTGTTCGATAAATAAAATGGGCATCGTAGTTTTTCCCAGACTCGATACATTTTCTTTTCTTATATAATTAGCATTCTCGAATTTGCTTTTTCTGATGTCTTTGCAATTACAGAAAATTGGGCAGAATCAATGGAACTCATTTCGTTCCAAAGCTTTATGCCACAGTGGTGGTAATGTCTTGGGTTCAATCCAGATGAACACAGTGGCTGGCTAAAGTCAACAAGCTGGAATGTCGCATTTGTGTGGAGAAAGTTGCAAGACAGTGACCCTTCAGTTAAAAGTCCATTTCAAACACAGCCGTCCCAACCAATTGTAATGCCTGACATGTAGCGTGACTGGCTGTATAGAGAAAGAGATATAGCCATTTAACACTTGTTGAGACACCTGCATTTAAAGGAATGCTGCTGACGTTTATTAGGCAGCACAAATCCCCCTCCTAAAAAAAATTGCCATTCCAGCCTTATACAAATAGGTGATCGGTAAAGGAGATAAAAGTTCTCAGGAATCTCATTTTACTCTGCCGCTACATATATGTAGTTTTTTTTGGGCATGTGTTACTATTTAAGTGCATTTTTTTTTCCAGAGTCTGATTCTGTTTTATTGTAGATATATATGGTATTTGAATTGTTCTATATTTTAATGCCAAAGTTGATATCTATGTGAATCAAAAGTTAATAGTGCTTGAAAAAGATGTAACCTTCTGTAATATTAGCAGTGACATTAAAAAAAAACATGCTATTGGTTATGGCGGGTTTCTGGGAAAATATGTCGTCATAAAAGAAATGATCATGTAAGGCCAAGTCGCTGTCATCACTTTGAGCAAAGAAACATTTGATTGTAAGTCTGCTATGCCATTGAGGGACATTTACTAAATTCTTGCACACTCTTTTACTGTTTGTCTGAACTAGAGTACAAGAGAGCTCGGCAGGAGATCAAGAAAAAGTCATCAGACACACTGAAGCTTCAGAAGAAAGCAAAGAAAGGTAAAAAGACACTCTTAGTTTTGCTTTAATGCCAATGTCTTGGGAATAAATACATGACAAAGTAGGACCACAGTGAGACGTGCAGAATTACTTTGTCCTGACTGATGAACACTTGTGCAAATCTGGTACAGCTAAACATTGCCTTACTTGGTAGCTTGCATTGGGCAGTTTTTTTTTTCCTCTCTCTCAGGTTCTCTTGGCTCAGGATTTACAAACACATGTACCCACACTTGGATATATTGCTATGTTTTGGGATGTTTATAATTTGGCGTTTTAAAACATGACGTCAGTTGAACTTGTAAATCAGATTTGGCAATCATTCCTTGTTGTTCTTGAACAGCAAGTCACGATGAATACGCCGGCTGAGCGCAATGCAAACACGTTCTTTCAGTTGACTTTGTTTCTCTCCTTGTTCACATATGGTTCTGATAACCATCCTTGTCTTCCCGGAGCTGACACTTGGGGTAAGTCAGTCAGTGTCAAAGTGTCAATACATGGGTCGATATTTGTAATGCTTTGTCAAGTGATATGGAATATCAGTTGGCTAACTCTACAAATGTCATCTTTAATTTACGTTTCGGGGTTGCTATGGGTACATTGATAGTATGCTACTGGTTTAGGAGCCATACCCTAGGAAACGGAGACGCTTTTAATGTGTCTTTCCCTGCCTTTGTTTTTTCATGGCTTTTCTCGTTCAAGCTGTGCGGTTACACAGCATGTTGAATTAAACTCTTCACTCAACACTTTCCCTGGCTTCCAAGCTCCGTATTATTAGTCAGCACGAAAAGAGCAAGTTTCTCTATCTGGCTAACAGCAGAAAAGGCAAGTGTAAAGCTCATGGATCGACACTCGTTTTGAAATAAGGTTCTGGTTATTTTGCACTGATGTGCAGTTCAGATGAGATTTGTCAGCATACGGACTAAATAACAAATATCGTCTTTCTAGTCGTTTGGAATACAATAGATGAGCCACAACTCTAAAGCAACCAAGAAAATAAATACAAGTTTCTCATCCCATCTACGTAAAGTCCTAAGACGAGCAAAGTCAGTACACACGGTTATAACAAACAGCCCATGACTGTGGCTTAATGTAATCACTGCTCATGTGCAACCTGGAGAGGTTAATCGTGCATGTCAGATCACATGAACCGCACGTACACAGGCAATGTGCCAGTTAACATTACTTGGAAGGTAAAGTGAAATGTTTTGGAGGCTGGTGTTTTAGATACTTATTTAGCACTCTTCAGCAGTAAAAATCTCATATTTTGTCTATAATCATTTGATAATTTCATTATTTTTCCTGTATAAGTGACGAAGGTGATCCACATAAACGTGCATTTGTGTATGCACACCATCTTTTGGATCACTTCACTGTGAACTCTGTGAACGATGTCTTATTTCTTTGAAGACATAAGGAGTGAGGTGGTACAAATGGACTTGAAAACAAACTGTTCTATCGGAGAGAGCCAGCCTTCTCTTGTGGCATCACGACAGTAACATTTCTACTGCTCCATGAGAAAGGTCGGGCTTTGAAGTTCGAATCATTGTTCCACCACTTATTGTAGGACTTTCAAAAATGACTTGTTAAGAATAGCATGAATCGCAAATTGGACTCAATGTCACATTCAAACAGTGACAAAAAAAACAGATAGTGCGTGCTGGAGTAAAGAATAGCTCACAAGTTTGGTTATGTGGTTTAAGCCAAACAAATGACATGCACACTTCGGCCGTAGTTCCCATCATTCCCTTTGTACAGTCTCACGAGAAACTTGTGTTTGCCATTTAAGTGAAATGGAACTGCAACTTACCGTAATTTTCGGACTATAAGTCGCACCGGAGTATAAGTCGCACCAGCCATAAAATGCCCAAAAAAGTGAAAAAAAACATATATATGTATATAAGTCGCTCCTGAGTATAAGTCGCCCCCCCACCCAAACTATGAATGAAACCGCGACTTATAGTCCGAAAATTACGGTATATACCATATGTTGTCATGAAGTGCTGCAAAATTTCTCAGTTTATTGTAATTGGGCATTTCCTTCCTTTGGGTACAGGCGTGATCAGTAATGAACTCCATTCACTCAAAGCAGCTGTGAAACTTGCAGTGTGTATTTGTTGACATCATTCGTCATGTCTCATTGCCATTGCTTGTAATTTAGTCCGTCATGTAATGATTTTTTTTTTTTTAAACTTGACTCTACATAATGATCTAGTGTAGCTTCAGTGGACTACTATATACATTGAATTTGTCATCACGTTTGTGTTCACTGAGAGTTTAAGCATGGTGTGTCAGATTTTGCAAGACATTTTATGTGCCAGCTTTGGACAAATGCCAACCTTTGCACCTCCATTTGCAAACTCAGGATGGCTGGATTTGGGTTCAATGTATTTGGTCACCCCACACGTATGACACGATGTTGAGTTGTCACATTAAAAAAAAAAAAAACTTGCTACTATGGCGAGTGAACCTTCCTGTTCAGTATTGTAAACTCCTCTTCATCTTTGTCTTCTGTCCATAAGGTTTGCTAATTTTGTGTGTGTGTGCTCATTCTATCTGGCAGGTCGTGGTGATATCCTACCCCAGTTGGACTGCGCAATGCAGGATGTCAATGACAAATACATTCTTCTGGAAGAAATTGAGAAAGAGGCCCTGAGGAAAGCACTAATAGAGGAGAGACAAAGATTCTGCGCCTTTGTAGCCTTGCTGCGGCCTGTAGTGGTATGTAGCGTCTGGGTTTTCCTTCAGCACACCTCTTGATTGCTCAAGACTAAAAAAAAACTTAACTGGGTCACACTTTTAATACACATTTGGACAAACTAGTTAATTGTGTCAATACATACTGTGATTGCTACAAATTATTTTTACAGGATGAAGAGATTTCAATGTTGGGAGAGGTTACCCATCTCCAAGCCATCTCTGATGACCTCAAATTATTGACATCTGATCCTCACAAGCTACCCCCAGCCAGTGAACAAGTAATACAGCAATATTTAAAGAATTTTTTTTTTTTATGATCACTTTCAAAAGGTACACCATATGCGCAAGTATTTTAATCTTGTTTGTTCCTTCTAGGTGATAATGGATCTGAAAGGTTCAGACTACAATTGGTCATACCAAACTCCACCCTCTTCTCCTAGCACCCCTACGTCCAGGAAGTCCAGCATGTGCAGGTGACAACACACTATATACACAACAAAAAAGAAAATAGAGGACATAGATGTACATGATGGTATGAATTCACAATTATGGCATCAGCAAGGTTTTGTAGTCTTGTACGAAACATCTTTAAGTTCTGCCCTCTAGTGGTGGATATTAGCAGTAACTTGTGTTTTTAATGATTCATTGTGCTGTAAACGCTTGCTAAATATTTGTAGTGATGACGGAAGGCGATCCTTTTTTCATTAAATGGCAGTTCACACCTCTCATTGATTCAATGTGTCTTGCAATGTATAGTCGTTTTACTCGAACTTGTGTGCCAGCTAAACATATTTAATCCCGATAGTCACAGTAAGCAACAAGCTCGGTCCACCATATGCTCGGGAAGATCCATCTTCTCCCGTTGGCATTTCAGTCATCCTTTTACGTATTTGGCTTGTGTACTTTATAGGTACGCCGATTATGTTTTGACTCAAGTGGCCTCGGTCATTACCAGATGTAGTACATCACCTTGGGCTGCTGTGTTAATGATTTCCTACCTTGTTTTCTCCACGCACCCCGATTCCCTGCCTTCCTCATTTCCTCGTTTTCCCGACTCTTGATGCAAATCCCATCCTTTTCTTCACCTCTTTGGGTGGTTATCTGTTCTACCGTTGACTGTCCCTTCCTCCCTCCCTTCTCTGTCACAGTAGTCTGAACAGTGTTAACAGTAGTGACTCCAGGGGATCAAGTGGCTCTCACTCTCATTCTCCTTCCTCCTCTTCTTCCTCCTCTTCCTCACACCACCTCTTCCACCACCATCAACCTCGCCAACGGTATCGCAGCTCCACGCTGTCGCAGCAGGCCCCGGCTCGACTCTCCAGCATCTCCTCCCACGACTCTGGCTTTGTCTCTTCATCGCATGATCAGTGCACATCCTCAAAGTCATCGTCACCAATGCCGGCGAAAAACAAGGTGAGGGACATGCTCTTTGCTTAACACTTGTGCACCATATGAAAATACAACTGTGTTGTCTGATTTACAATCCGAGTGGGGGATCTAGCTGTTAATTCTCTACCTAACGAGCATTTTGAGCAATAACTTGATGTGACTGTGGTGAGGTTGACTGCACAGGAAATTAGTGTGCTTCCATTGTAGCCCAGGGCAAAGCAGGTCAGTCCCGTGCTACTATTAAACTCTCCACCGCTGTGAAAAAACGGAGTTTGCAGAGGCTCAGACATCCTGAGTTAATATCTTTTCCAAATGTGCATCTTAAAAAGTAACTCACAAGCAGGCTGGAAGTCTTTTTTTTACTGTTTCCTTATTCACAGGTCTCATTCTTGAAATTCAATAAAAAAAAAAAAAGTGAGAATGGGGCTAGTTTACGTTGATTTTCCGCAGGGCTGGAATAAATGAGTACCAGACCTCACTCACCAAGTTACCCACTAGAAGTTAATAATGTGTTAATATGATGCAATGATTGTGCTTTACTTCAACACTTGTAGTTGCTTGAAATATGAATAAATTACAAATGTTTATGACTGTTCTTTTAGCTCGCCTATAACTGCCTTTTTTTATTATGTTTTTTTTAATGCACTTCCCGCTGCACCTTCTCCACAGCCTGTACGGGCACATGAGTGCACATCTGAATAACTGCTTAGAACTATGGAAAAGGTGCCCGTGCTGTCTAACACACCGCTCGTCTCGCTGTCTTTCTGTCTTTGCCCTTGCTATTCTGTCCGTTTGTGTTTGTCGTCTGCTACCATCTTTTGCCTCTCCTGCTGCTGCTATGCTTGCTGCCCCAGCCTTGCGCCGGTTCCAGCTCTTCTGATGCGTCAGAGTATGAACAACTTCACAGTGACTTGGGCAGGAACCCCCCTGCTGGTGCTGCGTCTCTGCATACTGTTGACAAGGTGAAACACTCTTCCACTGTCTGCTCCAAATTAACCTGCATCCTTGCCCGCATCCTGCATCATACTGAAGCTAATACTTGGCTGAACATGATGTCAACATGGCTGTTTTTCCCCTTCACATGACAATAAAATTCTGATGAGCTAAAGGAAAGTACGAACCGTCCCAAAGGACTCCATATCCAATGTCATTTCCATTATTTGTCTCCTCAGTTAAAGCATTTATTTTCTTTTAGCTTTTCTTCTATGTTATGTAATTTTACAGAGCCCTGAAGGTGACATGCAAGAAAGAAAAAAACGAGAAAGAAACTTTGCCTTCCCTCGCAAAGTGAACACGGTTTGTTTTTCTTCCATGTCACCTTAGGGTCTTTGTACCATTTTGATATTTGTACAGGGTGGGTGAAAAGTAACTAGGCATTAAAAATTGGTCTTATAATTTTCATTCCCAGTACGTGGAAACAAATGTTATGCTATTTTATTACAATCAAAGAAGAATTGAAAAAAAAAAGTAAGCTGCTATGTATTTTAGCTCACTGGGTCATTTTTAGAAAATCAACAATAAGACAAGAAGAAATCCCCATTAGTGCTGTCTCTTCAAAAAAATATTTTGTAATGACGTCAGCAATACTAAAAATTTTATTTGTAATGTTACTGTGTTTCGCCCACACTTGTTCTCTCAGTTAATGTTTTTTTTTTTGGCTTATATTTTCATATCATTTATCATTCCAGTAATTCATCCCATCGTTTGTTTTTGTTGTCTCTTTTTGTTGTAATCCACCAACATACACAAGCAGCTGTCCAATGGCTTTGACCACTACAGCCCAGCCAACTCCCCTACCAATGGTGGGAGTTTGAGCTCAGGCACCAGCACAGCTTTCCCCTTCTTCCCTCCATCCTCCTCTTCCTCCTCCTGCCCATCGCGATCATGGTCACGTCCTGCCTCAGCGCTCCTGCCAGACTTCCCTCACAACTGCCCGATGGGCTCTCCCATGATGCCTTCCTCTCATGTTCCCAGCTGGAAGGTTTGTCCTAGAAAAATTCCAGGGTCTGATCAAAACATGCCATGCTTGTGTTTTGAAAGAAAGGAAAGAAGTGTACTTAGTTTGACAAAAAAAACAAATGATCAGAACAATGAGTTATGTTTCTTTCCAGGACTGGGCAAAACCGGGCCCATACGACCAGCCCATGGTCAATACATTGCGAAAGAAGAAAGACAAGGGACCTCCAGTTGTAATGGAAAGTAATGGAGATACAGGCAGGGAAAGCAGCGCACCGCAAAGCCTTACGACCACTACTCCGGCTCCAGCTGACCTGCATGCACCTCAAAAGGTCGCACTGGAAGAAAGAAACAGGACACCACTCAAGGTTATTTTCCCCATATCCGCTTGTCTCCTCAGGTAGTTTAACCATGTTAAAATGTGTCGATGTCTCCAGCCTGGTGATCTTGAGGCCCATGATGAGCTAGCTCTGGCCTTATCAAAAGGCCTGGAACTGGACACCCAGAGGTCCAATCGGGACTCAATCCAGTGCTCCAGTGGGTACAACACTCAGACAAATACACCCTGCTGCTCTGAGGACACCATTCCTTCACAAGGTAACACAAAGCACGCAAGCAGCAAGTTGAGTTTGGTCACTAACCTTGTTTTCCCCCCAACTTCTTTCCGTTTCAAACCCTCCAGTGTCAGATTTCGACTATTTTTCGATGGCCGAGGAACAGAATCCTGAGCAACAGCAGCCCGACTTTGACAAGTCATCCACCATCCCTAGAAACAGTGACATTGGCCAGTCATGCCGACGCATGTTTCAGACCAAGCGGCCCGCGTCCACAGCTGGCCTGCCCAGCACACCTGTGCAGGGGAGGTACCCCAACGGAGCTCCTCCCTCAACACCCACCCACACACCTTCTGGGCCTTATCCACCGACTCCGACAGGTTGGTACATCCCACGCGTGTACCCTCACCTCTCCCTTTGAGTACAGTGGTACCTTGACTTAGGAATTCAGTGAGTTTTATGACCAAGCTTGTAAGTCAGTGTATCACACTACCTGAATTGCTTCATTTGTTTTTCCCTTCACTCAAGTGGCATAACTTAATTTCAAGACAGGTAGTATTACGTCAGTTCGAAGACATTACTTATTGTAATCATGATTTTTTTTTGTGTGTGTGTGTGTTACTGTCCCTACAGGTTGTTTGAATCAGGGCTTTTATTCTGGATACCATAATGTCTCTGGGTCCTATTCTACAGGCCATGGTCCAGTTATTGTCACTCCAGGGGTTGCCACAATCCGCCGCACCCCTTCTTCCAAACCTTCTGCCCGCCGCTCAGGCTCAGTTGTCGGCGGAGGTCCCATTCCTATTCGTACACCAGTCGTCCCGGTTAAAATCCCAACAGTTCCTGACATCTCAGGAGTGGCAAATGGGAGCAGGAGCGGAGAGGAGATCAGAGGGAGTCCAGATTCTTCCACGTTCCCAAGAGGAGACAATGCTGGAGTGCCGCCTGGGGTGTCTTGGAGCGGTCAGGCTTCGATCAATCCTCCCACCGTCCTGCCGGCCAACCAACTGGCCCAGCAGCACCCTCATAGTGAGCGAGGAGAAACCGAAGCAGGAGAGGAGGTGGATGGCAACATGTTGGTGGCTATCCGTAACGGAGTCAAGCTGAAGAGGACCCTCACCAATGACCGCTCGGCACCACGCATCGCATGATTACGACAACACAGAGAGAAAGGAAAGAGATTGTGACATGACATTTTATTCAATAGGAAAATTTCGGTGTGTTAGGATGTCTTCCGACATGATCATCGGTGTGATCACTTTGACTCGTTGCTGCTTTTTCATTTGTTTTCACGAGTTTTCTCGCTCCCACTCTTGCCTGGCTAAATGTTTGATTTATGCCCGTGTTGCTAAAAAAGCATTTTCCTGCTTTTTACACTTACTTCCTCGTGCTCTTACACAGTGCTTGACACTTTCAGCATCACCCTTTGAACAAGGATGTGTAGCACATAAGTCTACTATACAGGAAAATGTGTACACACACACACACAGAACATTTTTTGTAGCATTTATTAGCAGTCATTAGCACTGCCTCATACTGCAGTTATTTGCGCATAGACCTTACTAATGTTATGTAAAAAATATGTTAAAGATTTTTTTTTAATGAAAGTTTAAGTTTAGTAGAAAACATAACAAAGTGTTTCTTTTGCAGCACTGTGTATCATTTATTCTATCACCTGTAGACAAACTGGTGTTGGGAATGTTATGTCAGTGGCGGCATTGAAACACATCCACTAAAATTTGTGTTATTTAAGAAATTTGGTTTTATTTTACAGTTGTTGCAGCAACATGAGGCCTTGTGCCGTGTTTTGTGTGTGTTTGCATTTCAGTTAAAGCACTGTGCGATCGTTGTGACTGCATATGGGCCTTGTAAATATTATTTAGCTTTACAAACATCTTTATTTATTTTCTCCATTTTGCAATGTTTATATCTTTTAAAACAGTGGTATTGACACCCATCCCATCTGATTTTACGGCTTTAGTGCCATATAGTTTTGGTCTATTATTTCACCTTCATTTCCAGTAGAATTCATTTTCATTTTGTCAAGGCTGACTGGTGAGAAAGCTGAAAGAAAAAAATCAAACAAGTCCATTGAAGGTCCACACAAGCATTACCGTATTGGCTTTGCGATGAAAACCCTTCATCAGCATTAATATTGTTGATATAGGAATACATTTAGTGCAGTCCCCCCTAAAAAATATCTTATTGTTTCATTTGTGTTGTAATCTCACCCGTCTTAACTAAAATACTCTTATTTCAGCTGTCCACTTGTACATAATATGTATTATCCACCATGGACTATTCATATTAAATGGCTAGTATAGCAGTTATATATTATATCAGAGTTCTGTATCTAGTGACTTAAGAAGTATATACTCTTCTGTTCTGAGGAGTGGAAAGTCAAGTTGTTTTAGTTCTGGTGTATAATTTCACACTCACTGCGTTAGACATATCTATTTGTCTGCACAATTGAACAGTTTGTTCCCTATCGTACTTTTGTGCAATGACCATGTCAGCAATATAATAAAAACAACAAAGACGAACGTGCTCCTTGTGCTTTGACTTTGCTGCTATTTTATTAATCTTTTTATTTTATTTTCGGAATTATTTAATTACTGCATTTCCTTCCTTTCAATTTAGGAAAATGATTGTCTGCAATTGAATACTGCGGTTTCCTGTCAAATTACAAAGACATGCATGCGTGTTGAGTAATGTAATTTACTCATGCGTGTGCATCGTTTTGGCCACCAGGGGTCAGTGTTGACCATGCTTTTTACGACACCGCTTTAAATGAGATTGTGATTTATGCACTTTCGTAGAAACATTATTTGGTGGAAACCTCTCACTTGATCAATAATCGTGTATCAAAACAAGCTGAAGGGCTTATAAACAGATGGACTTATAAAGGGCGCTTTGTTTTTATGTTAACTCTCTTAGAATGCACCACTGCTACCACTGCATAGTTTTCCACGCAGTCATCTTTTTCTCGAGGTGTGGAATTCAACCGGCACAACACGTATGTAAAAGAGGCAGGAATGTGATCACGCCCAACCATGCTTGTAATACTGATAAAGACTTAGCATTTTAACAATTATTATGCACTGTATGAGCTGGTTTCCTGTGCGTTTACAAAATCAAATTATTGAATAGTAACAAAATACTATTCATTCAGATTATTGTCTCTATGAGCTTGATATATCATTAACAGTACAGTACAGTAGTATTTTTATATAAATGTACTTCACCGTAGTATACTGGTTTTCCTGAACGTGCTTACGTCGACTGTGACGTCACGTTAAAGAAACCTGCCCCCTCATTGGTCACGTGTGGATGCTTCCAGCCGCTCCAGTCCGCCTCTCCCATCCGCCTCACAGCGTCCTGTCAACCGAAGGTTACAACGACAACAACCGCTTGCTAATATCATCATTGACGCCCATATTATCATTCAAAAATAGCATACTTTGAAGCTTTTTCTCGCTCCCATTTCCAGTTATCGTGCGGCGACTGGAAAAAAAGACACATATGCGCCGAGGCAGTCGCTGTTGTTATTTTCCGTTTTATTCCGGAGCTAGTTGGACGGGACAGCCGAGCATCGACTGAGGTGAGACAAGTTGCACAATTTGGACCGTTATCGCCTCATTTTGTAGTTTTCGTGATTGCCACTCCTGTTGTCAGCCTTCGAATGACCCGACTTGTGTTATCATGTGACCGCTTCTGAAAGGAGTTGTTCATGTGGGGCTTGTTCCATGACCCTGCAGCTTCCTGAGCCATACCCACTTCCACGGTCGTCCTCCCACCCGAGATGTTGCCCTGCCTGCGGGGAGTTTTGCGGCCCGTCCTCTACCTGCAAGCCGGTAGAAGGTCGCTCCAAGCCGAACTCTTGAGCCACCAAGCCGAACCTTTGGCAGTGTCGGCTGCAGAGCTCCCGGTCTCCGCGCTGGTTCAGCGGCGTCACCTCGGCACACACCCGCTGAAAGAGCCCGTAGAGCCCCTCAACTCGCCACAAGGAGCCAAGGAGTTTATTTATAGCCTCCATCCGTCTGAACGAACCTGCTTGCTGCGGGAACTGCACAAGTTCGAGTCCATCGCCATAGCTCAAGGTGAGTGATAGTGTCCAACTGGGAGTGTAAAATCCTTCCCTTTGTTGTGAACACAACAAAAATCGTGAAAGCATTTTTCCTCACTAGTTGTGCAATGTAAACATTCTACTAGGTCAACTACATCTTACTAGTAACATAATGAAACCAAAAGGCTACACTAGTGCATAACACATGCCACAAATGTTGCATCTGTTGCAATGTTAGCATAGCATTTGACTAAAAAGGTTTAATTATATACTTGTAGGCCAAGAGGGAAAAAACGTTATTGGTAAAACTTAGTCATCACTGTGTCACTGAACAGGCCTGGCTTTTAAAGCACCCATTCAATGCTGCAGTAATGTTGTAGAATGCAAGGATGGCAATACCAAGTGGACAAAAATAATACATATGCATATACTGCATGTTGGAATTAATATGCATAAAGCTTTAAGATATATGCCAATAGCAAAATAAACAGTCAGTGCTTTGTGGATGTCATCACTTGCAGGGGAAGTTTGTAATGTAACCCCTTGCAAATAAACAACAGACTAGTGTGTACATCTCTTTTTTTATCTTTTATGTGTGATAGTGTGGCGTGACATTTTCCTAATGCAAAATATGTTTCTTGGTTTAATAAAGGTTGAGAAACACACATTTATACTTGTTAGTGTAGCCTTAAAAAAGCATAGAGCTTGTTTATGATCTGGACAAATGAGCAGTGGTGAAACTGAGAGAATATAGAAAATCAATCAGATCCATGGAGCTAACATTGGCTATTGCTAATAAAACCATTTGGAGACTCCTGGAGAAGAAAGAAAACCCTTAAGAAACAGTTGCTTCATTTTTCCTTGATGTCATCATTCGGCATGAATTCATTTCCATCTCTGATGTTTGATCGTTGGAAGCCAGAGGAACTCTATATCCAGTCACACCGTCTGAGTTTGCTACAATGGATTAAGGTGATACGTTTTAAAAGTCTGGTTTCAATCGATTCATTGCCTCAGTTTTTTTTTTTTAAATGCCTACACTGTAGATCTACTGACTGACTAATTCATGCTGTTACAAGCTTCATTTCCAGGTAGCACTCTGCAATAATGAACTCCCCAGACACTTATTTAAGTACGCCTTCATAATGGATTGGTAATCTAATACAAGAGCGGTATAAAATTCAACATTAATAATGAATTATTTTGTAATTTTATTATTGCATTTGCAGAATCTCATTATTGTTATTATTATATTTGTGGCTCTCATTAGAAATTACAGGTGTACCAAATGTCAGTGTGGGAATCACACGCACCAGTTATTGAATCACTTTACCCCCCGGGTGCCGTTTTGCCTCAACCGCAATCTCTTACCTTCGACTTTCCTGCGTGCACAGGAAATCATTTATTGACGAGGATCAATTGGTTATGCTTAACCCCTGATTTCTGAAAGCATCAAGCAGTAGTCATTTGTAACACATTTTGTGTCTGCTTGGTCACGTCGTTCAAATTTAATATTTGATATGTGACAAAGCTTTCTGCTTCATCCTGGCATTGCAAGCTCAGCAACAAACTTTAATCAGCAGCCTTACATGGAAATTATGAATGTCAACAAGCTCTAATCTTCAGTAAAACAAAAAAGTTCTCATTTGGTTCATCATTTGCATTATCGCACCAACGCTTACGTTATACAATAATGAAAACAAATATTAACGTTGTGCGAAGAATTTGTAGAATACTGCTTTCTAATGAAGCGTGATGCAAATGTCCTTGGCACAGGTAAGATTAAACAAGCCTCCTTTTTGCTGCATAAATATTGACCCCAATTTAAAACTCCCATGAGCTCAACATTTTTGCGTCAAAGTAAAAATAAACTCTTTAATGTGCAAATTTCTCCCCAGTTTTCCGTCTCCCCATCCCCACTCCCATTTTGAAACCTTCAAAGCTTTTGACTGCTGAATGTGTTGCTCTCAATAATCCCCATAAAATCATTGCAATGCAGTATATGTTAACCTCAATTGTAACAATGAATAAATTGAGATGTTGAAATTAAACTAAATTAGCTAACAAATGTAGATGAAATTGTCGTGTCAATTCCAGCCTAAATGCTTGCTTGTTTATATTACATAGTACATTACTTTGAATATTGCTCACATATATCATTGTCATATACCATTAACATTGGTGACTGTACCTACTGAGAAAACCGTTATGCAAAGATCAGCTCTTTTTATTTCTTCCCATGACCTGCCTGGCCAGTTTCAAGTGTGATGACATCCTCACCTTCCCCTATCATCTATTTAGAAGCCCTCAGAGATTCTCTTACCGGGTGCCTATGCAGGTTGCGGAAGAGCTGAATCAGTGACTACTGAACCAGTTATGCGACAGTGGTTTTCATTTTTTAATAAACTTTGGATATATAGCACCTGTATTTAAATGTATTTACAAAGAATCTACATTTCCAATTCAATTTGTTATATTAAGATCCTAGACTGTCATTGGTGCTGCTCACTTTATTTTTAACAGGCACCTGCATTGAATATTGAATACTGGCGCTCTCTGAATGTTTTTTTTTTTTTTGTTAGAGAAAGCGAGAAGTCTCACCTTTTCATTTCTCCATAGTGCCTGAACTCATCTTCTGTATTTCACACACAGCTGTGCATCAGACAACCCATAGTGACACAAACACTCACGCACGCACACATCATTACAGACAAAAGAGCACCGCTGAAATTCATCTTAGCCTGATCTGAAACAAAAATGATTCTTCCTGAATGATTTGACATCATTTCACACTAGACAAGTCCAAACATGATTAATATTTATTCCCACGTGCAACAACAGTCATGCTAATTTATATTAAATTGCGTGAACATTGATCAAATTGAAGTAGCTCCTCTGAGTTAAGTAGCGTGGTCACGTTTGGAAATGAACTAATCGATTCATGTCCTCCAACTGGCTGTACTCAAAATGGAAGTGGCTACATATGGCAGGTCTTTATTGAGAAATCAGAACAGACAGACCCTTGTATAGATTTAATTATAACCGTACCACACACACTCAGTTAATGTGATTCCTCCAAAAATCATAGATGACTCTATATTCATGGCCAGAAGACGTTTTTAACATTATAAAGCATCATGGAATTCATATCTATGATGTACTACTTGGTGCGCTTCCAAAACTAAGATTGTTTGGCCTTGGCAGAGCTGTTCAAGGCTGATTTGCCAAAATTGCATGAAAATATGGTAAATATCGGTTTAAGTGGAAAAAAAGGGCAGATAAATCCGAGATTGGCCAAACTCATCAAAGCAGCTGCTATCAGTTTATCCTCAAGGTGCATGTCACACTATAAAGTCAGTTTCCTCTCTAGTTTCACCCTCAAGGTGATAAATGGCAAGGAGTGCGCCGGCAAGGGCAGGGGCAGGGAGGCCAATAACAATCAATCATCAATGCCGACAGTGATGATGCTTTAAGTAAGTGGGCGTCGCCGCCATGACGTGACTCATCACTTAGAGTCTAAGCCTAGCCTGTCTCACCTTTTCTGCCAATCCCAACATATACATTTGAATTGTGCGAAATACAACTTGAATGGGGCAAAATCAGTGCGGTTGCTTCCTGCAAATGAATGTTTGACGATATGTTGAATTGAAGTCATTTTGCAGCAGAACGTCTGCTTTTCTAAAGCGTCATTTACTTTGGCAGAGGTGAATATAACAACTCATTAACCACAAGTGCTCCATTCGGTCCCATCCGGAATTACTACACTACAAATGGATGTGAATGGTTTGGCTGGCGACTACCCTGTCTCTTGCCCAGAGTCAGCTGGGTTTGGTTTTAGTTGATCCGAAACCCAAATGAAGGTGAAGGGTATAGAAATCTGATAGCTTGGTGGTACTGTATAGTGATTTTGTCTGATGTGTTTAGGTTTGCTTTGTGCTGTAGCATAAAGAAAAAAACAATGACAGAGGCAAATTGGTCCAAGTGGAAAGGCCTTTGTCCTTTAAGTTTTGAGGTAACAATCTAAAATTAAATCTAAATTGAAATGGAGGTGAATTAAAGGTGTCTTTGAAAGATGAACTCGGCCTTACTTTAATTCCTTGGTACGCTGAAAAGCATAGTGTATTGCATTGCTTCATCGAGAGTGGAAGGCAATGTGCGAGAAAAGTATTTCCTGGCATGGGTTACATTGACTGCAATCGTGAGCAGATGGTGTCTATCAGCACTAAAATGGATGGAGCGTGAGATCAAATGTGTGCGCGGCTTCATCATCACCATCATCTCTGAGGAACTGTAGTCGCTTCGCTTTATGCTCAACGTGAATCCACTCTTTAGAGTTATTTTCAACAGCCCAATTAAAACCGCCGATTTCCCACGTCCTGTCAGGAGAAAGCTCGTTTTTCTTCTTCTTGAGGTTTCCTATGACTCTGTGCTGACATCTTGGGCAAACCAGCGAGATTCTCCTATCCTTGTATTCAGTTGAATTCATTTATTAATATTATTCCTGTAATGGGTCTTACATTTGGACTCCCTCTTTCCTAATCTCTGTTTCTGTCTCTCCAGCTCACATTTTTTGGGAATCATTTCTTGTGTTCTGTCTCATGAATCATATAAAAATACTGCAATGCTCTTAGCTTGATGAATGTCGCTCCTCCTGTACTGTGCTCTATTGATTTTGTAGATACGCAGGCAAGCGGTCTAATAGGCTGCGAGGAGCTCATCCGAGCAATTTCTTGAAATGATTGTCCGCACAAAAAGGAATGCCCACCAGGAGAGCAGCCACATGCCCAAACAGCAGAAGCATATGCGCCCACAAATGGGAAATACACTATCTGCTAGAATTAATGTGTGCTGCATCTCGCTGTTACTCAGCGAGGACCGATTCCTCATGAAACGCGATTTTCTATCACATCCCGAATGGGCGAAATCCCACACAGGGCGCAGCTTCAAAGTCTGAGATGAACAACGGCTCTGTGTTTAGTTTGATTTGCTCCCCATGCTAGTGAGCCAGCATTTCAGATTTTTAAAAACGTATCCTACTGATATTTAGTCATAATAAAATAAAAACAATAACCATATTACTCATACTTAAGATCATGTCATGTAAAAAGCTACTAATTAGCCACTAAAACAGAAATCGTCAACCTCGTAAAACAAAAAGACTCTTGGGCGTGTCTCTTTTAAACGTTTGCATTATTACCATTCAAAGCGTTTAACATACATCATAATTGGATCCTAAAGTGGCAGCTTTGTAATCATTTGAATGCCTTGGATTTGGGAGAATTTGGTCTGAGACAACATTCACCTACCGTATTTTCCGCACTATAAGGCACACCTAAAAACCTCCAATCTTCTCAAAAGCCGACAGTGCGCCTTATAATCAGGTGCGCCTTATATATGGACCAATATTGAGCCACTACAGCAGGCGTGTCCAAAGTCCGGCCTGCGGGCCAAATGTATATATCTTCTATATGGACAAAGTTTTAAAATGGGCCATTCATTGAAGGTGCGCCTTATAATCCGATGCGCCTTATATATGGACAAAGTTTTAAAGTGGGCCTTTCATTGAAGGTGCGCCTTATAATCCGGTGCGCCTTATAGTGCGGAAAATACGGTACTCTAGTTTATGACCTTTTAAAAATGCCATACAGTGTTAATATTATCCTGATTATCAACATATACTGACAGCTATCTTTCTGGTATTCTGAGTGACTGCATCAAATATCACCATACCCATCAACTGGGGGGAAAAAAACAAATAGAATCAGACATGAGTAGACTCTTAGATGCTTGCACTAGTGTGTGTGCGTGTGTGTGTGTACGTGTGCACTGCTCTGCTTTTAATAATCTAAAAGAATGTGTAAATGCTGCTTCAGGGTGCTGTTGGAGCTGACAGCCCCATTAACAAATGTGTATTTAAAGTTGTATCCATCAACACGACGCTAATCAGCAAGCAGTTATCTGCTGTATTGCTGCAGGATGGGGAATGCACCATCAGGGAAATAGGACGTGGCTGTCCCTGTTTGTGGCTAACCGCTCATCACAGTCCATTAAAGGCTTCCCCCCCCAGATCCTTTCTGCTGAGCCCAATCCTGGCAGTAAGGCAGCACTATGGGATTTTAGATGCCACACAATCAATACTTTACACTAGAAGCCTTTAGTGAGCCATGTCAGCCAATGAATTGGAAGGTGAGAAAAATCTTCGAGAGCTTCTACTACTTTGTTTGGCAATTTCACAATGATTTATTGTTTTGGAGTGGATTTGCCTTGGAGTTAAAGATTAAATGCCAAGTGGCATCACTCGAGTCTGACTAATGTGTGACTTTGGTGTGAGGAATGTGCTGTTATGAAACTCTCCCTTTATTGTTCTGTACAATAAGACAAAATGAGTCATGTGACCCTGCATCCTAAAAGGAATGGAAAGCAGGATATGAAACTAAATGTGGAAGGAGAAAACTGACTGATATAGCGCTTACAAGCTATCCATTTAACCTTATTATATGAACATGATTTGATTAAAATGACAAAGTCACAGTTTAAAACAACGTTGTCTTCCTCGAGGTGAGCCGGAATGAGTGACAGAATAGAAGTCAGCAAATGGAAAATCCGATTCCAATTTCCACAGACCTGAGTGAAACAAATCTAATTTCACAGAACCCGCAAAAGGGAACCGTTTTCTTGCCCTCGGCCTTTAAAACAACTGGCGTTAGCCAAAGAGGCTACATCGCGCAACTGTGACAGGACAACTGAAGTAACATTTAACTATTGCATATTCTTGACGTGCCCCCTGGCATGGCCTCCTCGGGAGCACAGTTGGATCAGCCGACGGGGGTCGGGAACTCGTCTACTTTTAGACACTCACCTTTCTGGGTGAAGGAGTCATCAAGAGAGATTTTCTACTGATGCACGTTTATCATATGGTCTTTTCTTTTTCTGTTTTGTCATGTATAAGCAAGCATAACATGTTCTCAACTTTTGTGTCAACAGGGCAGCTGGAAATAGCGCCCCCTACTTCAGCACAATTAAGATATGGTAAGAAGTAAATTATTTTTCCACAAATATTCTTGATGTTGTTTACAGAATGTTTGTATTCTACGTGTTTCCTTAGATGAACAATATCAGCCATAGATAGTTATTTTACCTCTGTACAAAACACATCAGATTTGATAAATTTTCTACTCTACCAAATGGATTATTGATTTACTGTTAAGTGTTTATTTTTCTTGTTAACGTAATTTGTGTGGTTGTTATTTTTCAGTTCTCCTGCACAATGCACTCCCTTTTGTTGGATTTGGATTTCTGGACAACTGCATTATGATTGTTGCCGTAAGTTTCACATACAGTAAACGCTAAAACAACTCCAAGTAGATGACAATGAATTATCTTGACTTTTTGCCATCTGCAATTGTTTTCCCGATTTGATTATCAGCACATCTCTACACATACATATTTACACCAAATTTGATTGGTTTGATTTGATTTGCCAGATTGAAGGAAGGTGGCTAAAGATAACTCAAATTAAAATTGAGATTTTGCCCTCAAATTAACCAAAGAAATTAAGTATTAAAATGTATCTAAAGTAATTAGACAGAAAGGCAACACTCCAGATGGGATTGTGACACTTTCTACTCAGTCATCATTTCACACTGTCTGTCTGATCTTGGTGCCTTTCTCCATCCCCTAACATTCTGCATCACATCTCACATTCTTCTTTAATCACCACTCATTAATCTTCCTGAAGGTCAAACAAACAAGATGGAAGAATGAAGTCTAATTTTTTGTTAGATGATGCCACGACTCAGTCAGATACTAATATACGTACATAGTTGACATTTATTACAGCGCCTTAAGCTATGATTACAGGATTTATGATCTGATATCATTTTAAGCTTTTGCAATGTCACAACCTTCATCTTGGATTTTGTATTGAAGATGTAAAAGTTTGATCAATGGCTAAGTTTATTGAATTGAACATTTAATTAGCCTTTAACAAATTGTTCACTATCAACAAAAAAATTTAGGTTTTTTTTTTCCACCATTAATCCAAGTTGTATTCACATGCTAGTCAATTAGTTCTCAAGGCAAATTTTATTATTTTAATCTACAAGCCAGCACTTGACCCTTTTGTTATGAGTTATCATCACCACTATATGTCCTTACAGTTATATCAATTAGACGTGGAAAAAAAAAAATGAAATAGCTTAATTCAAAGAAGCCAAGAAGAGCCTTGCCATCATTTCTGACACAGAAACAAGCAATGCCCCCTGTGTGGGGATAGAATATGAATTATGTATTATATGTAAAAGAAGAAAGTAACAAACAGAAAAGAACTTGCTCGCCGCAAAACAATTTGGACTCGTTATTGCACATTACGTAACTCACCGCAGTATAAAATATTGAAGTCATGCTTGTAAAATATTTACTATTTTTGTTGCTAGAACTAATTGTTTATAATACTTCAAGAGTTGAATGGATGGATGGATGGATGGATGGATGGATGGATGGATGGATGGATGGATGGATGGATGGATGGATGGATGGATGGATGGATGGATGGATGGATGGATGGATGGATGGATGGATGGATGGATGGATGGATGGATGGATGGATGGATGGACGGGTGCATGAATACACTGCAAGAAGTAAACACAGCTCCATCAGTAAAAATGCAAGAAGTATCACAGATTAACCTGTGTTATCATACTTCCTCAGTGTATTTGTTTCCCCCCCAGGGCACACAGATTGAGTTGTCTATTGGCGTGATCCTTGGCATTTCAACTATGGCAGGTAAGAGCATCACTGCTTCTTAATACATAATTTATTGAAGAGAAGAAAAAGGTGTCACCATGGCTGCCCTGTGGCAAATAAAGATTAGCTTTAGTTTATAACATTTCCTTTGTCTGTCTTTAGAGAGGCGGTGCCTATTGGCGGCCTGCCATTTGGTACCGGGTAGAGAGATACTGGCCGGAAAAAAGGGTTGGGAATCACTGCTTTAGAGAAATGATTATAAATGATAACTATGACAAAATATGGCACAACAAGGTAGACTCTAATGAGCTTTTAATGGCTTACTTACACTTGAGCAGTGTGTGTTTGTGTGTGTTTTCATAAAAGGGGCCATTTGCATTTTAACATGATGACTAAATGTGACTTTACAGTGATTTGCAATCCTATTCCTTCAAATGGACCTACGCATTCAGAAGTTAGATTAATTGGCATCATTCGGTGTGAAGGGATTTTTTTAAAGGTGAAGCTTTCTATTGATTTTAAATGCTGTCATATCTTCCATAAAATGGGTCGTTTCAGGTTCAGATGATGTTCCTCTTTGACCCAGTCGCAATCATGAAGAAAAACTTTCTCAAACACTTGTGATGTATTGCTCGACGACAGAGAGAACTCTTTTTGATTAACATTGAATCCTGTAGGATCTGTCCACTGCCTGTCAGGTCAAGAAAGATTAGTGGTCAGAGCTGAAGACTCAAGAGACGTTTTGATGCAAGCTGCTGATTTTTAGACATATACTGACTCTTATCTTTGATTGTAGAGATTTGCCCACAAGTGCGCTGGAGTTTATTTCATGCTTGAAGCTCACATTGGTGCCCAAAACTAGGAGATAGGAGCAGCTTCTTTTCCTTTCTGCCTGACATTTTCAACTGTTGAGATGCCATTACAGCCACTCTGGTGACATTCAAGATACAAATGGTTCCCTGGGTCACGGCTGCTTGGCAGTGATTTAGCACTCGTGTCAAGACTGCACTCAAGTCTCCCCAGCCAGCCAGCCAGCCAGCCAGCCAGCCAGCCAGCCACCCATCACTCCTTTTCTGGGATGCAAATGTGTGTAAATGATGACACGCACCATTGCTGATGGAAGGTCCGCCATTCCAAAATAATCTATGCTGTTCAATATTGCTGGAATAATAAGTGACAATTTGGTCAAATTAATATTTCACCCACACTTGTGGGTTTTATTTTTACAATTCATTTAACAATCAAAAGTGTTGAAAATGGCTTAGTCTCTTTGAGAATACAATGTTTGCCATTTTTGGGGTCTCCTGACGCGTGACTGTTTTGCAGGTATAAGGTTGGGGCACGATGCCAGCAATATCTCTTTTCCATTTGTTCTTCAGTGTAAAAAAACAATTTTTATTATTGCTTTTGAAAAGCTGCATGTATAATGCTACACAGGACATCATGGGTTAGAGGATGTTATGACCAATAGCACGCTCTGATTTAAGTTCTTTTCATGGCTCATTTATTCACTAGTTTTATATGTGGTGGGCAATATTTTTGGGTCAAGACATAGATCTGTATTTGCATGCCCAGCGCATTTCTAGCATGGTAAGATGTCTGAATCTGTACAGAGGCGGCGGCTTAGACCAATTTCTGACATCAAAATGTCAAAAGACCCGCCTTCTGTATCCCTGAACGCCCACCATGGCACAGAAAGTTGAACCAAATCCCCAACCTGGTGCGACAAGGCGAAAATTACGCCACAATTCACTTAGGCATTAAGCCGTAATTAATCATTCACTAAAAATACAGTATATACAATTTGAATGTTCTGCTGGCTAACTCCTGTGCTCCTCCCCTCCCCTTTCGTACACCAGCTTCTCCAGCACCACTACATAATGACTATTTTTGTCAGAGTGCAACTGCACCAACATGTGGAGGCGGACTGAAAAGTAAATGTTTTCATGTAGTAGCTGTGAGTTGCAAGCAGGGAGATGTGTGCCATTTCGTGCAACACATCTGCTCATTTAACAGTTTTCAGGATGTGCTGGCACGCATTCATTTCACTTAGCTAAAAATCCTCTGTGGCTCTTTAGCCCACGTGTTCAGGTGTATCATCCCAAAAAATAGATGAATAACCCTGGAAGGCTTACTTGCCATCTTGAAAGGCTGCTGGAATCCAAATTAGAAAAGCGGAAAATGGATACACTCACGGGAAATTTCAATTAAAAAAAAAATGTTATCTTTGGCAGTGTCACTCAATACTGTTTTGAGTCTTCAACTCTAAAATGGAAATTTTACTCTTCCCCAGCTGCTGCTCTTGGCAATTTGGTGTCCGATCTGGCAGGACTCGGGTAAGAAAAAGTTCACACTCAGTCATACGCACGCACGCACACACATACACACACACTCGCCTCCAGACACACTTAAAATACACACACAGTGACTTGAATTGAGATTTGTGACTCATGAGGTATGACTTGTGGCAAAGTGCATTTTATTATTAAACCTGAACTTTATAAAAGATAATGAGTGATGAAATGATATTTTTTTCATTTTGTGCGGAAATACTACGCGGAATTACACAGTGTAACAAATTTATTACACTACTGAGACTATATTTGTCTCAGAGGTCAAGTAACTTAGTGACTTTAGTCCAAAAAACAACAACTGGTTTCTGAAGCAATTTTGAAGCTTCATTTTCCCATCACAACCTTTGAGTGCCCAAAGTAGAAATGTGCCATACCCATTTGCCAAAAATAGTAACGGCAAAATGCTACTATAGCAGTTGAATTATTACGTTCCATGATGCAGCCATGCTGTTGTAATGAAGTCATGATCAAAAACATAACACATAGATATTGTTTCATGTTCAGTAGCAGGTCTACCGAAGCAGCACACAGACATCAACAAGGATGTGTTATGACCCCATGACGGATGACTCGTATTGTTATGGCCTTTTTACACACAAACACACGCCCTCACGTGTGTGTGTGTGTGCTAACTCTGTCACAATTAGACGGAGAACATCCCCGAGGTGTGTTGTCAAGATGAGACCAGATCAGGTCAGATATGAGAAACCAAGAGCTGTTGCTGTGCAACAATGGTGTCACACTTCATGTTCACTTTCATCAACAAAATGGAGGAAACCACACTAATCTAATTTGAAGTCCTTAGAGTCAAATAACCAGTGAACCAGATAAATGGTTAACATTGTTCAATTGTACAACGATGTATCGAAAAGCAATATAATACATGCCCATTGGTCTCTGTGATTATTCATAGAGCTCTGGTGGGAATCATTTCTTTTCCAGGGTAGGCCAGATGCCGAATAGCCAAATGTATGCTTGCACCCATACATTTGCATGATTTATAGAGTGGCCTTTGCTGCTCTGCCCAATTCCAGGCAGACTGGGTAGAATATCCATGAATTAGTCAGTCGTTATTCCGACCAAAAAGCCTCATGAAAAGCTCATCGATTGATGTTTGTTTTCACTCCGAGTCTCAGATTTGGAAAGCGTGGTGTTAAAGCTGCTGCATCACAGTAAGTCCCAAAATCTTTGGTCTAAATCGAAATTGTACGACGAAGAGAGCCTTCGGCTTAAGATGTACAACTACAGAGAAAGAATTTTGTGTGCTTGCTGAATTCAGTTAATGAGAATGCATTAGACACTCATCCTTTACCCCAACTAATGCATTTTAAATAGTAGCGGCAATCTCCCAAGTCAACAATTCCTTCCCATCATATCATTGCCATTTAATGTAAGGTCAGAAGATGAAAGTGTCTTCACACTGTTTTCGTCTTGAGACTTTCGCTTTAATTATTTTGTCGGCTTTCTCTTAAGTCAGTGCGTGAGCTGTACTGCTTTTTACAGTTTTTTTTAAAATGTGACTCATTTTATGGAGCTTGCATGGCACATTTGTGCCCATAGATCAAATGTTCTTCACCAGCTGTCTCGGCTGCAGTTTTTCTTTTTTTAATGGGCCAATTCATCTGGTGCTTCCTAGTACAGCACAGAAGGACCGTCTATAACATATACTAATTGGACCTAGAAAAGTTAAAGGGAAAAAAAGAAACAAAAAAATGCGTTTTTTGCCTCCAGGGGGATACGAGTGGAGAGAAATATATCTGCGCTCACCACGTTATGACCCACAAGCTGACTGTAACGCAAAGCTATGATGCATTATCATCATATCCTGCAGTTTATCCTCGTTCATCTCGCCACAACTCAAAATGTTATCTTATTTATCACACAAGCAGCCAGCTTCCATTTCTTTGACCATAAATATAACTGTCATTCAGCCTTAGCATACATATTGGTATTTGTCCCCCCCCCCCCAAAATTGTTGCTAACCAAAACAGCAGCACCCAAGCATATTGACAGTCTCACATGATCTGATGTTAGCCTGTCTTGCTACATTTCTCCATTACAATGCTTTTTATTGTCTTTCACTTCTTTTAGCCCAATGAATATTATCCTAAAAGACAAACTAATACCAGCCTAGATTCCCTCCATAGTTTCTGTTCCACTGTGTTTACAGTCATCCTGCAAAATATTGTCTTCACCCTTCCTTCCTGAAATATGATATTTGTCATCGCTCAACCTTGCTGATTCCACAGTCGGGTGACACGGAGTAGCTGAGCAGCCGTTAAATGTGTCATGTAGTTTTAACTTAAAATGTTACAAATGCATTTGTCACACCGAAACTGCACGCCGATGAAATATGATCGGTTTGAGTAGCAATAATTTTTTTTTTAACTGCTGTACATAAAAAAAGAAATGTTGCGAAAAAAGTCAAAAGGTATCCCAGTGGCCCCATATTCCCTCTGGTTTCCTTTTAGTGATGAATGACTTTGTAGCAGTTCAATTTTAAAATCTGTCACAAGACCCCAGATGATTCATTGATGTTTTTTTTTTGTATTTTGCACAGTCCTGACATTTGTTGCTCTGTAGGAGCCTCATAATCATCCTCATTTTTAAAATTATAATAATCAGATGGTCATTCATTGGTGTACATTGATTGCCGATTGTTGCTGGTTACAAAATGATAATAAGTGTGTATTGGAGTCCCGGAGATAGAAGGGCTAGGGGTGTGATTAAAGTCGTTGGCGAGAAAAAGGGGATTGTGCTGATATTTTGTGCAGTGTCCCTTGGGAGAGAGGGGACGTGAGCACAGGTCAAAAAATGATTGATTTATGGCGCGTCAAAGATGTTTTGGCCTCCTTGGCCGCCTCTTCATCCCCCACCAAAATAATAAAACTGTCAAAATGTTGATGACTCCACTTGTTGGTTGGGGTGACAAAGTGCTCTTCATGCTTTATGGGTCACAAAACAACCAAAAAATGCATAATGCATGTCATTTCAGGACGATTCCCAATCGCCACATGCAGACAGCCGATCATACCTCTGGACAATTTGGAGTCTTCAGCCAACCTAACGTCTTTTTGTTTATTTCTCTTATGAACTTTCCAGGCTGGCAGGTTACGTGGAAGCTCTGGCATCTCGACTGGGGATGCAGATTCCTGACCTGAGTCCAAAGCAGGCCGACATGTGGCAGACCAGAGTCAGCTCCCACTCGGTTGGTAATCAAGTCAGGCAAACACTTGCCAAATGTTGCTAAACTATGAAGCAACAATATCCAACAAAACAATGCTCCTTAAAATACCTGCTTAAAAATCATTCTGAATCAGCATGGATTGGTAATAAGACCCCATAAGTGGTAATGGTAATGCAGATGAGGGTTGTGTGCGTTGTTTAAAATTTGCAATCTATTGGTTGACTTCATTTAGTTTCACAGACACATATTAATTTATGTTTACCACAGTGATTAGAATTAAATAGCCCTTTCAAATTGGTAAGAGATGACTGGAGCAAATCAAAATTAATTTGCATCATTATTGCCTTTCGGTGCTTTAACTGGGTGCTTAAGCAGCTGCAGGCATTGATGGCTTTAATTTGTCTTGTTAGGCAAGTCAGATCTTGGCTTTGTGGCCTTTTAATCGCTCGATATTAGAAAGAAAATTACACTTGAAAGATTTTCAATCGTGCCTACCTGTGAGGTGTCATTAGGTATGACTGGTTTGATTTGTTTGACACTTAAAGGCGGACTGCAAAAGTTCACCCAACTCTTTTGTGCTGCGCTTTTCCGAAAGTTTTGATTGAAGTCAATGTTGTCCATGAATAGTTCCTGCAGACAAATCTCCCGTTTGCCGATAAATCCCCTTCATGGCCTACATCATGATGATATCACCGTGTTAGCTGGAGGCAAAAGAAACAAACATTGGGGGCAAGAGAACACGCCAGGAGTAAACCTCACTACTTTTATGTGAAAAATGTCATCAAGCAAAAACAAAAACTTGAAATTCAGCCACATCCCAGCCCAGGCTGTGGTTGAACGCGATTAGTCGACTGGACTGAGAGTATCATCAAGTATGCTCGCGTTGGCAACGCACACTTCATATCAGGTAAGATTTAACATGAAATGTACTCACATGAAATTTTGAAAGTTATTTTGTAAATCTTGAACATGTCCATTCAAGATGTAGTCATAGGCTTCTAATGATTTATAGGCCTCATTTTTTTTCTATGAGGTCGGTTTAAATGTCCGGTCATTGCACTGTGGGCAGTTCTGTGAAATGGCCCATCCAGTAAGTGGCGTAGGCGTTGAAAATAAAATAGCGAAATTGCTTCCCATGATGGGACTCCCATCAGCCACAGTCAACTTTTTAGAGTAACATTTATGGTCGTGTCCAGCTAAACCACTCCCGTAAATGACATCACATTGTTTCCAAACTTTGAAAGGGTCTAAGCAGACTTTGATATGACGTTAAGTGTGATGTACTGTTTATGACAGTAAGGCTGCACTCAATTCAATTCCCAGTAACCTTTCACATTTTTACTTGCAGGGCAAAGCCATCGGCGTGGGCATCGGTTGCATCCTGGGCATGTTCCCCCTCCTCTTCTTCAGTGACGACGATGACAAGAAAAAGGCAAACAAGGACGCCAACAAGGACAAGACGCAAACGGCTAAAACTGCCAATGACGGCAAGTGAGCTAAGTGCACTCACACTTTGGACCAATGGACCAAAACAGATAGCCAAATAGTCCAAGGCTTTAGATCTTATTGAAGAGCTTCGTGAAAGTGAAGCACATGGACATCTGCTCCAGACATCATCATCATCAGCTTGCTTTTGGGAACGAAAGGAGATAGACTTGGTTTTGACCAACATGAAACTTTAATTTAACATCATTCTAAATATAATTTTAAAGACCTCTAATATGGTAAAATAAAATGTTCTTTCATTTTAAATCTCAACTATCATGAGCTGTATGTGAATTTATTCCCAACTCCTATTGAACAGACACATTTTCGACATTAGAAAAAAGAAACAAAAATGTCATTTAAAGTATCGACAGTATAGTGAAAGAATGACGATCTCAGTTCACTTAAGCCTTGTTGAGCTTAACACAAAGGTTGGGTGAATAGCAACAGGTCGATTGTACCTTCTTCCATTTAGTGGAAGAGTTTTTAATTACTCACTGGCATAAATAGATGAACATTGATTGTAGTAGATAATTTGTTTTTGGACCCGGTAAGTGAAAATGGATAATTTCTCACAGGTCCTTGCAGTGGTTGGGAATGAGGGCATTCTTTTATGTCTCTACTGCACTCTGCTGGTTAAGATTCTCAACTTTTCAGGTCACATTATTGGCTACACTTCCACCCCTCTCATGAGCTCAAATCCAAGAGCTGAATTAACAATTATTTCCTTACAAAATATAATATTCACTTTTCAATTAAGAGCATGTTTAGTATTGTGGAAGTGCAACTCTCGAGCAGACAAAGTTTCAAATCATTTGTCCCTCATGTTGCTCAATAAATATCAGAAATAACTACTTGTCAGTTAAATCTGAGCATTTTTGTTATTGTTATGATGGTGATGTTTGAAAATGAGCAAGTGTGACTTCTGCCATCCTTTATCTTTTAAAATGTACTTTCGTTGCATCTCAGCAGCAGAACAATGTTCTCTCTTTTTGGGTTTTCGCCCTTGAGACACTTTTGTGTTTTAGCTGCTTTGCATTTCATTTCCTGCATATATAGTGTTTATTTAAAGCTGCCCATTTGTAGGTTGACATACCAAACGAGATGAAGTTTTTTCATAAATGTGACGGATTAATGAAGTTAGAGCAGGATGAAATAGTGGCAAAGTCAAGCTTTTTTTTAGCTTGCAAATCTTGATGCAATATGATAGAACGCAATATACAACTAACAAGGCACAAGTTGAGTTGAACATGAAAATATCAACATGATAGTGATAAGTTGTCATTTTACTCACATTTATCATTTATTTACTCACATTTATTTATCATGTACTTGATGTTCTTATTTTTAGAGAAACAATTGTAATATGACTGCAAAGATTACTTAAACAAAAGCAGAAAAGATGATGACACTTATTCAACTTGATATTTATTTATATAATACTTGTATTAAATGACTGTTTATTTGTTTTATTTTTGGTTGGTTGTCATGATGACTGTTATTTTGTGGGAAGTTTAGAAACGCATGTACTGGACTGTATTTCTTTCTTTCCTTTATTAGTTTGTGTTCCAGCTTGAGAAGTGGTTCCACGCCGCATGCTAATGCCAGCATGGGTGTAAAGGATTTGTAGGTGATGATTTTTCATTTGATCTGCTTTTATTAAACACTCTCCCAAATCAGATTGTATACTCTTTCAACTTGTGATACATTTGTTGTGATAGATAATGCAGAAAATATTTGTTTCACGGGGAATAGCTGTGGTGGACCTGTGGTCAAAACAGACCAAAAAAAGCCCGATCGGACTCCTTCTTCAGCCTGACAGCTTCTTCCTTACTGCTGGTGTCCAGTCCAAAAGTGTGAGTTGAAAATTCTCAGTTTTTAATCACCATTGGGGTGTTTGAGTAATATTTCTTTAGTCCCTCACCTAGGACCTACAGTATTTGCCATGGCAAATCCAGAAAGCCCAAATCGTTAACCCCCAGCATCACTGGCAAACACAAGCCCCTTCTCCATGGTAAGGTGACAATTTTAACTCAGCTCTAATAAGACCAATATTAGTAGAAGACTGCCAAAAAAAAAAAAAAAAAAGCTTGGGATGTTAGACATACAAATAGTTCCTTTATGGGCAACATAAAATAAATGCTAATATATATTAATCTTATTCAGCAATGTTTGTTGAAAAAAAACAAGTTGGTCTACATGACTTCATTAACACAGTGTCTAAATGTGACTAGTAGTTTTTGTTGTTTGCTTTTGTTTACACTGAAGTTCCAAAAATTCAAGTTGTCAGGAAGCTTTATTGGTTAAATTTCACGCAATTAAAAAAAACATGTACAGTACAGTTTAAAAAAAAGAATAGAAAAAAAAATCACTCACTCACAGTATGTTTTATATCGTGTGTAAACCAAAAAAAGATAAAAATCACACTGAATACGTTCTCTAACAATCCAGCCATACTGTCCACTGACATTTCTCTTTTGACTAAAACCACCCAACATAGGTGCATAATCACGTCAAATGGCGATATGTTTGGGAGCAACACTGACTCTTTTTTTTCCTCCATTAAAAAATTCTCAACGTCTATAAGTAGGAGCAATATTTGCTGTTTAACAACACATACATAAAATCAGTGTCAATATTTGTCGATTCAAGATTCATCATTTTACCAGCACTTATGCCTCCAGAATTATACATTTGCCTTAAAATATGTCAATTTTAACATACTTAAAAAGAGAACAACAGTTTTATCGTAAACCTTCTGACAAAAAATACATTCTCTGAGCCAAATATGAAAACAAACGTGCCACAGGGGAGACATGTTGTCAATTCCTGGGAGAAACACAACACCTATTTTCATCCTATTAGAACACCAATACATAAAGCTAACAGTGACCCAAAAAATACCCAATACACCCGGTGACCTAGTGATAATGGATTTTTTTTCTCTCAAATTAATGTTCACCTGTAAAGCAATACATTTTTCAGCACGTTAGTGTAACACGACTCAATTGTATGCTATTGACTTTTGCATGGGTTAGATGTGCTTAGTTTTTAAATATAATACATTAGCATTTAATCTTAAGAAGTGTGTTTAAAATCTTTATAGATATAATTTCCATTTAACTTTTAAGTAGATTTCAATTAAACCAATAAAGTTGTTTGTGCTCTAAATATTACTGCAGTCATTGCTCAAATTAGTTAATGTCTTACAATAATATAAAACAATTGCAAGCCACTGCTTTAAATAAACCTTTACCTTCAAGATATTGGATATCAATCGCCATTATTTTTTTTTTATCATCATGATAAATTTATATTGAACAGGCTCACTTGTTTGACTTGCGACATGCACACATACATCCAAACCCGCGCACACACTGGGGAGTGTCTGGTAACAGTAGGTAATGCAGCTCCAGTCACACAACAACAGCTTTGTGCGCCATCACAGCCACAATGTGCACATTTGTCCTCTAGTGTCTTGCTTGTGCGTGTGTGGTATTTGAGTCTAGCATGTGCGCGTGTTTTCACTCTCCCACTGTGCTGGCCAGAGTCCCACACCGAGACAAGGCGCCTCCAGTCAATCTTCTGTCAGATGCACTGGCAACACAATCTTGGCTCATGATGTCAACTTGACGACTAGATTGTCTTAAAAGAATAAATAGCACACTACTGTTCTTTCCTCTTTTTGGTTTGCCTGGAAGCCAATCGGGGCCTTCAGTGCGTTTTGTCATTGTTGTTACAGTGGACAGATAGACACTGGGAAAACGAGATGTGTGTGGTGGCCTTTGTGATGGCAGAAATTACTTTGCTCTTGAATTTGGGATGCAGGACAATCACAGCTAAGATGCTGAGGATGTGCATGTGGAAGTACATGGACCTGGAACACAGCCAGAGTCAGTGTCACAAAAGCTCCCAATAGATCTTTGATTTATTTTTTTTCTGTGGTTGTACAGTTGGAACCCTCTAGAAAACTCTCTTGAACCTCAGCTACAACACGTCTCCCTGACACATAAAGCTCTTAATACATCATACTTCCTTTACACCGATTACTACTTTCCTAATGGCCAGGGCCTTAGTGCCATCCTGTAGCATCTTACAGAACATTAGAAAAAAACAGTGGAGTATATAAGTACAATATAATTTTTAAATTTTATATTCTTATCTTGCATGAATACTGTTTTTATGTTAGAGGCCACAAAAATGATGATGGATTGAAGGTACCTGTAGTAGACCATGGTGGGTTCTACTGCCAACAGTAGAAAGGGCATGACCATGTAGCAAATGGCCAACTGAGTGGAAGCCCACGTCAAAACGTCGTAAGCCAGCTTTAAACTTCTGGAACCCAAGAAGTAGTGACGGAAGGATTTTCGTACCTTGTGGACAAAGATTGATGGAAATTTAGGACTATAGTGGTTTAATGTAGAAATTAAAAATTTACTGAACTCACAGCTCGTGCTGCCAGCGTGAGCGGGATGGCAGTGATGAAGGTGAAATAGTATCCTGGGTAAATGCCGTGCCACAGGGCAGACAAGATGTAAGTCAGGACCAAACGGTGACGTGGCGCTCGATTGTAACACACCCTGATGAGTGGCAGAACAAAAGGAAATAAAAGAAGAAAATAAAAAAAGAAAATACTAATACTGTCTGGAAGTATCCCACGTGATAAACATGGATTCACGGTATTTACATTTTAAGCCAATTTCCCGTTTGTATGTTCCAGTTGTCAATGAAAGTCTTGAAGCTGGTTGCTGTCTGAAAAAGACAAACAATCAAGTGGAAAAGGATTATTCATTTAAATCTCTCCCTCTCTCTCTCTCTCTCTCATGAACTGCACACTTAAGGGCATGGAAAGTACCTCAACTCGCATGATATTCAGGTTACTGAGGAGGTTCCAGGTAGCTTTTCCATGTTCATCCATTCCTGAGAAACCAAACCCGGCAGCGTTGTTGATGACATCACCTGACATGATAGAAGAATGAAAAGCAAATTTTAGATTGAAGCTGCAAACTTAAGTTAGAAGCGTTTCACAACAGGCAGCATGAGCTTCACAATGGGGTCAGAACCGCTAAGCTGAGTCAAATGTCTGGTTTCTTCACGCCCCAGCACAACATTTATGTTACTCACCGAGGGTCCAAGCAAAGTAGAATTTGGGTCTTGCAGCTTGAATGGAAAAAAATGCGTAGGTGAGTCGGGTGATGAAAGGGGCGTGGCTGACAAAGTGGGGGTGGGCGTTGTACGTTATTGGCAGCGACCGTGTGATGATGAAGAAGAAGAGCATGCAAAAACAGCACACCGATAACTTTTGACAGACAGCGTTCTGTGGAGGTGATGGACACAACACAAACAGGATGATCCTACCTACCGTATTAAAACAAAGGCGAGAAATCAAAGAGTGCATACAATAATCAAGAATGACTGTAATTTGCCTTAAAGACACATTCAAGTCAAATTCATCCATTTGAGAGCGAGAGAGAGAAGGGAAGACATGAAAGGAGAATCTTACCAGAGGTGACGGGTCAGGACATTTGTGGTAGGCATTCTTGCCGTTCGTCATGCTGGCGCCTTGCTGCTCGAGCTTGCTGCTGATGTGTGTGCCCTCAATGAAGTTGATGTAGTCCTTGTAGTTATTGAACGGACCCACCAACACGCTCAGGAAGTTGAGATTGTAACTCAGGTACTCGACAAGAGTAGGTTTCACACTTCACATAGACCAGAACAAGAAAAGAAAATGAAAAATGAAAGAAAAAAACCCATCAGAATAGTGTAAGAGCTTTAGATGAAAGAAGAGAATGCTATTTGGATCAAAGATGAAAAAGAGTTCATAAAAGTGTGATCAAAAATGATTTCTTGTGATTGTAGAGGCACTGTAGCGGAAGTTGATCCGCATCAGAAATGCCATTTTTTGAAATAGAGATGGATACCCAAACTTATAGGACACACTGTAATAATATCATCATGAGAATAGTCCAAAAATATTTCTTCTGAATGTCATCGTTCCCATGCAAAATGATATCTCAAAATAACACAACTCTTTCCTTTCCACCACAATTAAAATGGCACTGTTAGTATTGAAATATTTACACGCAAACTCACGATATTGCCAGTAGCTTCTGTTCTGCGGTCAGTTCGTCAGCTTTCTTGCACATACCTAGAATGAAAAAATATTTTACTATATCGCTATCATTGTTTCAAATTTACACATTCTGACATCCCACAATTAATACCTCTTTAATTCCACTGCTAAACCTCACATACAAGGTGTGTGTGCGCGTTTTCTTACCGTCATGGAGCTGGAATGCAAGTGAGGTAATCTTCTGGGTCATTATCATCAGTGGCCTGAGCAGAAAATAAATATCGAAATATTGTTAGACACTATCAGTGTTAATTTACTAAGCAGTTTAGTCATGAGCGAGCAAAAGCAACATGGACCATGACGGTGATGAGGGAAACCTAACAAGTTATGTGTTGAATCTCACTCATTTCACAGGAGAGCATGACGCAGTAACTAGTTGCGCACAATGAAATTGATTTAAAGTGATTCACCAAATCAACTCCCTGAAAACTGAACACAGTCCCCAAAGTCATGTGATGGGAGCTCATTGGCACGAGAACTGAGCTGATGAGCAAAGTCAGCTGATGTACATTTATTGGTGGAGCCTTGCTCAGCAAATGCCTTATTCTCTACTCATGGCCAGTATAACTACTGCTAGCATCTCCAGCATGCGCCTGAATGAGAGTAGGCTGTCCCATGTTTGTTCGAATTATTAATTTAATGCATTTAGTCTTGTACTTAAATTTTTATTCATTCAATAATTGAGGTGGGATACTTGAGTTAGACTTGTGATTTGCACAGCGAAAACGTGACAAGGCTTGACTTGACTTGGTATTCATGAGACTTGACGAGTCCTTCCTGTTTATCTTTGACAGTTACATTCTACAAGTCAATGTGTCATTTGTTTTGTTTTTGTTGTTCCTTCACAGTTAAGCTCACCAATAACTAAGCTTCATGTAGATTCTGAATATAATTGCGAAGACAAAATAATAGATTGGTTTGGATCATTTAAAAAAAAAAAAAAAAATCCTATTGTGTACGGCTAACTCTGAGAGAAAAGTGGCTAATATGACTAAACACCATCGTACGGCTTCACTTATGATGTGTTTAACCCAAGTTATGACTTGAATGACTTAAATTTAGTGGAGCCCTGACTTGACTTTCTGGATGTTTGACTTCCTCTAACCAGTGTTGCACAATAAAGCGCAACAGTCCATGAGTGATAACCATGTAGCTTATTTCTCTCGTTCCTTTTACTCTCTTTATTCTCTTTTGAGTCCAACAAAAAATAAGTAAATAATGAAATGCCACACTCAGGAGTGTTCTTTGTTTCCGAATTTTAAGTACCAGTTGCCAGGGGGGCAATATGAATTCCACCTGCTTAAACAATGTCACACAACAAACAGTGCACACACACTGCCTCCTTTTAATCAGCCGCACTGTATTTACTGAAGGCCGTGTCACTGGTGACTGAGTAAGCATGTGGAAAAGTTAACTGACAACATGCAAAGTGAAGTTACTAATGGACTGTCGTAGTAAAGGTGTAGCAAAAACTGTTTTCTCACCCGGAGAAGTCAGTGGACAGTATTTCATATTTAAAGATGAGGACTCGGCTCACTTGGCACACAGTCAGGTATCCCATCGCCACCACCATAGAATACCTTGGAGGGAACAGAAAGATGTTTTTGTGAGAGTTTCAGTTGATTATTGATTTTTGTGAGGTTCAGTTGATTATCTAGTCTAGTGCAACACACGCGGAATCTGGTTCAAGCTCAAATGAGCAAATGCTGTAACTAACAAAGCCTGAAGAGTACAAGGTCATTTAAATTACCATAATTTCCTGACTATAAACCGCACTTGAATATAAGCCGCACCAGCTAAAATAAGGGGAAAATCCTGCAGGTGTTTTAAATGAAATGTCCTCATTTCTATTGCCTGTATTACCAAAACAAATCATCCTACAATATCATAGAAATCATGAAAAATCCATTGATAAACAGCACCAGACTATAAGCCGCAGGGTTCAAAGCTTGTGCAAAAAGTAGCGTTTTATAGTCCGGAAATTACGGTATAACGAATATAGTGTCTATGCAAAAACATGGACCTGTGCAAATATATCTATATAAATGGGTTATGTTTAAAATGAGACACAGCTGCACCAAGTGAACCATACAGAACAATTCCAACACAGCCTTCAGTTCTCTCCTGTCTGTTTTTCTCCATTCACTCAGGTGTCACAACAAACTGAACCTGACTTGTTTGGTCTCATTCCTAAATATAAACTTGGGTGAAAACCGCAACACTTAAATTGTAACAGGAGCAGTCAAGATTTAAACAGGCCCTTTAAACACATGCGCACACTTTGTTTGTTTTTTTCCTTCTCTTGATTCAAAAGACTGATCTGTTAGGGCTGACGTTCCCTGGACATGTTTCACATTGGTGGCATACTTTCAATCAACCGTTTCTTCACTCAGGCTCCATCCGGAGCACTGGAATGTGCTTTGCGTCAATCAACTACTTGACCACTATCATGACTTAATTCACTCGCCGTAGTATCATTCCGTCCCATTTGTCATTATGTTGTCCCTCGGACTGGTCAGTCTAGTCGAGAGACCGCATTGGCTAGTTAGGAACAAAAGAGCTTCTTCTATCTAAAAACAATCTAGAGCGTCAGAAGTAAGAACCTGCTGCAGACCGGTAGACCTGATAGTTTAACATTTGTGCAGATTTAATCACAGACCAAAACATTAATGGAGAGTTGCTCAACAGGTACAAATCTAAACACAGGCCCCTTTCCATATAGATCCAGATGTAATATTACTTAAAACAATAGTGCAAAAAAAGTGCAAATTTGGGGTGTTTTACACAAGTCTTATTCTAATCATAGCGTTTCTGGTCACTACAGTACTATACAGGAACTACGCTAAAGAGGTCAAATAAAATGCAACTCCTCCCACATAAAATAACTCGGCCAATCTAGTCATTTATTCCGAGTAGCTTCACAATCAATCAGTGGCCCGCGGGCCGAATCTGGCCCGCCAAGCCATCCAATATGTTGCGGCAACAGCTGTTGTGCAAGCGCTACATAAAGACGTATTGTAATGTATTGTATTAGTAGTTGTGCTTGGCAGTGTTGTATAACCGCGCTGTCTAATAATTTATCCCTTCTGTCTAGATATATAAGACTTCCAAAACATAAGCAAATATTTTTTTTCTAAGAATCTCAAGAAAAAGGCACCAATTGAACAATGCGGCCAGTTTGTACTTGAATTGAATGGATCTCACAAACAAACAAAACATATTTACCTGTGTACATTTGTGATGTCAGCTTGGATGATAATAAGGTAGTTTGCAAGCACCACAGCCAGGAGGTGAGTGGAGTACCTGCAAAGAGGGACACATGTAATAAGAACTACATTTCATAGTCACCTGTGCTGGACTATGAGAAAGCATCAATTCCCTTTATCAACATGATACTCATCTCTTGCCAGACTCTATGGACTTAAAGGCCAACTGTACTTTTTAATAGTTGAACATATATGGGTGAGTGTGATGTGAAAGATCCTCTTACTGTACCATCCAAAGCAGAAAATGATGAATATGACACCAAGCAGAGCAGCCACCGTGTGCCTCACCAGGGGACTGCTCCGTCGAGGACTGAGGTAGAGACGAAACCAGAAGGCAAACGACAGAGCGAATAGCTGACACGCCAGAAAGTTCACCTGAGTAGCACATACATTTTTTTTTTTTTTTATTGCGTATTGTTTATATGTTGTTTTAGCCTTTTACTCTAGTCAGTGCACGTAAATCTCAGCTCACTTTGGGTCCATTCTGCAGTGGACTGTTCATCTGCCAGTCACAGGGCACTTTGACAAACAACCGTTTACACTCACAAACAATTATTACCGTAATTTTCGGACTATAAGTCGCACCGGAGTATAAGTCGCACCAGCCATAAAATGCCCAAAATAGTGAAAAAAACCCATATATATGTATATAAATCGCTCCTGAGTATAAGTCGCCCCCCACCCAAACTATGAAAAAAAAACGCGACTTATAGTCCGAAAATTACGGTAGTCAATTGCAGGGCACGTGGGAGCTGAACTCGCGCTGTCTGAGCCAAAGTCAATGTGCCACTACACCATCAGATTTAGAGACTTCGATTAACCCGACATGTATGTGTTTGGAACATGGAAGGAAGCTTGTATTATGTCGGGTCACTTTCAATGGCCTACTAACAATGGATTCATTCGTTTTCATTTATTCATAGTTGTGCTCGGAGGTTTGGGAGATTTTTGAAATATTGGCGATTTTTCATGATGATTAAGCATGGACAATCGAATTTTCTTTACTGCTATGTTTTGTTCAATGTTTGCGCTATTCTGAAATGACTTATAGTTTAATTTGCATTCTGTTAAAAATTATATAAACACCTCAGCACTTGTTTTCTTGAAAGAATTGCACTCATCTTACAATTCTGTTAGTTTAGAAATAACATGAACCCATTCGTCCACCTGTTGCCATTCAGACAGCAGAAAAGGAAAGGTTTCCTGCAGGTTTGTGATCAATTGCACAGGGACTGATTTTATGATGAGTACGTCATTTGTGAGTAAACTGAGACAAGATCATATGGGTATAATTTTTTTTTGGGGGGGGGGGGGGGGTAATTGGAGGTGTGAGGATTTATAAATCACGACGCGTCTCTCAAAACAAGTACATGCATATATGGTAGAAAACCATTGTGACAAGGTTAAGTACTACAGCAGTGTTCTTACCAGTGCGAGAGGAAATCCCAAATATTCAGTAACAGGCAGCAGCCACTGAGAACCAGTGGTCCGATATACATTGTCTACGCGCTCGGCCATCCTAAGAAATAAAAAACAACAAAAAACTTGTATCTAGACTACCCGTCCTTTTTTGCCCTTTTAAAACAAGGCAGAAACTACTTTGGTTAAGTGAAATACATCGTGCATATAATGGATCCCGTGACAAGTCAAACCAGTCCACGGTTTGGTGAAATCCCAAGCTGCCAAGCACGCCCGGCGGTATCTTGCGCCTTCCTCCTTCACCGCCTCTTTCAATCACTCCACAACAGCAGTTGGCAGTGCTTTTGGAGTCTGACACCAGAATGAAGATGAGCATTATTTCCTTATGTATCTTCAAAATAAAAGCAATTCGACTGCTGTCTGTTTAACTTGTTTTTAAAATGCTGTTAACCTCAGTGAGTTAATCCAATCAAATTGAATCAAAGAACATTTATGTGGCTTAGAAAAAGGGCTACATATAAACTGGTAAATTTTACGGTACAATTTTAAATTCTACAATTTTTTTTAAGCTTTTGTGGCAATCTGTGTTTTGTCCCACGTGACGAGTAATGCTTGTGTTTCTTTACAGATGGTGAATTAATAATAATCAACTTTGTGTTTATTAGACTGTACAAGTGTATCAATTTATGTTTTCCGTTGTAAATTCCCTCTTTAAATAGGGTTTATCTGCTCTTGAACAGTTTAGTCTCTGATTGCTGCATTAGTCACATCGGATCCACAATCATTGTTACACTTTTATTTATTTTTCATTAAGGAAGAGCTAATGAGAAAATTATCACACTGACGTGCCAACGCTGAACAATTTCAAACCCATGCTTTAATTTATGAAAACGGATTTATTGACCCCCCGTCTTTTTTTCCAATGCAATATCTCATTGAAATAAAAAACACACAATTATTTTCCAAGGAGTTCTAGGCAGCAACAAACAAAAATAAAATCAGTTTCTTTTACTTAGTTTTACTAGCATATTCCATGAACAAAGAGCAACAAAGAGTTTTAATAATCACAAACTGCACCTATATTCAATTTTGTAGTTAGTTGCTAGTGCCATCTAGCGCCCTAGTTGAGGATTACAGCACGTTTGCAAGTGACGTCGGCTGTTTACAACTGCCAATGAGCACGTGGCGCACGGGACTCCGCGATGTGATTGGGCAGATTCAGCAGAAACAGGGCGGAGACTGTCAACTAATCCGCCAATAGTCTTCAGTATGTAAATTTTGTTTGAAATCTTCCCGGGAAATCTGAGTTTCGCGGGAGGGCTCTTGAGCGCGTAAACCGTATCCCTTCATTCATCAGGCCGTTTCCTGAAGCCATTTCTCGACGGGCTAAAACGAGAGTTGCGCTACTTTCTAATCCATTGCATCTGCCTAAATGCACGTACACGAGGCCAAATACTTTTCGAAAGTCGATGATTCAGACTTTTATCTTCGCTTTGGTCTGATTATTTTTGTAACAATTGCGCTGGATTAGCAAGCGGAGCGGCTTGAAAGTGTCGAGACAAGAAAAGGGGCTACCCGAGAACAAGATGAGAAGAGGGATCTCTTCGGCTCCGGACAAAGTGATTTTAGCGGGCGTTGGGGGCTCCCATTTAGACAATAATATCATTTTGACAGCGCTCTCGGATCGTTTAAACCCTGTACAAGGCAACGCTACTTATATCCAAATAATAACGACACCGCCGCCTTGCAACGTTACCCAGACCTCCAATGTATGTTTATCCGAGCCCTCGATAAACAACATTTACACAACACCCCAACAAGCTGCAGCAAATGGAACAGGACATCGACCCGCATTGGGGAGACCACCGGTAATCCTCCCAAAACATCACGTTTGAATGCATTTTGTGTGGTACTAACAACCCGAAACACGACACAAGGCTAGCCTGCTAAGGTTAGCCGAGCTTGTTGTTCTGCCAGCTAGCTGCTAGCCACTTAGCCGGTCCCACGACCCAGCTTTAGCCGGGCAGCTAACTAACTACTACTAGTTGTCCAAGTGGACCTCTGTTGGTTTGAGGGTGGGTCAGATAAGAAAAACGACCATATAAAATGGCTCCATGTTGACATTGTGTACACTGGTGTGCGAACAGCTCGCTGTGCTAACTTCGTGATGCTTTTGAGTTCACCCCAGCCTCGCTGCCAGATGGAAACATTGGTAAGAGATGAGCAACGTTAGCGGTGGCCTAGTGGCTGCTCTCTTAGTCCTTAAATTTGGGGGGGTTGGGGTGGTATTCGGTTGTTTTTGCTCCACGTTTGCACATTTCGACTCTTTAGCTAGTTGACGTTTGCCTTCCACTTAATATCCTCGTTCTTGACAACACTTTAGATTCACCTCAGTTTTATCACCAGTCGACAGCGTCAAATCGTCGATTAAGATGCAAGTTGTATTGAAGCATGAAAATGAGTTAGCTGTCATGGCTAGTCGTAATGTTGACGAGGCGGGGACTAATTCTTCTTTTTCGAAGAGGTTTTAACAAGTTCCAACAAGTGGATGTTTACTGACTCCACTGAATAAAGTGCAACATGATGATGCCTTTCTTAGTGAAACCCGAGTTTGTTGCCTTTAGTGTTACTTTGCATATTTCCTGTACTTCCAGCATGCATAAACCACACGGAAAGTGTAAGCTTTATTCGGGCGTTGGTTATTGTAACTCTTTGCGTTGTAAACAGTTAATTTCTCGAGGTGAACTCGCGTGTTTGTGAGGCCAAAGCCATGAGCAGACGGGGTGAGGGGAGCTGCTTGCTGATATAAAATGGCTGACATTTCGATTGTCAACAGGGGACGTGGGACTTACCGACTAGTCTGAATAAAATGTGCAAGATCTGTTGTGGTATGATTAAAAAAAGGATGTGTCTTGTATGACACTTTTTAGGTGGGCTGCATCTTCGGCATGCTGCATTGCCCTGCAAAACATACACCAAAGTGGACTTGCTGTCTGAAGAAAAGTTTTGGGAGTTTGTTGAAAAGTCTAAAAATGTTGACAACCTTAAGAGTATTGTTGGGTTTGTAAAGCTTAAACAACATAAATTGGTTCGACTTAAAATTTGATCAGACAAAGTCATCAGGTTGAATTCAGTAGTCATGTCTGTTTCAAGGTGACATGATACTACTAGAAAAGATTCAAAACTTCAAATTGTAGCATGTTAATATGATTGTCTAAAAAAAATGATAATGGGGCTTGAAATCAGACAAGCATTTTAAGGCCACTCAGTCCATCAATGCATGCTAATGTTTAAATTAAATTTTCCATTCCATATCCTTCTTGAAGGCCAAAAGGCGACTGGCTCTTGACGATTCAGACCACCAGTACCAGTCGGAACCACCAAGGACTCCAAGAGGCAGAGCTACAATAGCCAATGGAGCACATTTAAAAACACCGAAAAGTAAATCCTTTGTACATATTATTTTATACATTATTATAATTGTGCTTTAAGTCTGGTGAGGCAGCCGGCACACAAAAAAAAGCACTTTCTCATTGAACAGACAATGGCCATGTTAAAAAATAACATTTAATCTATTTTGCTTGGAGGAGGCCTTTGTTAGCAGAACAATTGTTCTTTTTTTTTGGGCAAAGATAGTGTCTGATAGATATGAGATTTACTTTTACTGTTTCTCAGTAAGAACACATGGAGAAAGTATTTTTTTTTCAATAGATTTTTTAATGTGCCATGGCTGCTCTGAGATCTTTTTTTGTGCACACATCTCAGTTATATTTAGACAGTCTTACATTTTTATCTTACAATAATGGGGTATCTCAGTGTTATTCCAATCAAACACAAAAAGGCTGTTTAAGATAACTTTGTTGCAATACAAATGTTGAACATTTATAGTATGGCCAATGGGTTATAGTTTAACATGTGTTTTTCCTTTGCAGCGCCCAAGTCTCCGCCAGAGAGGACGCGGTATGACACGTCCCTGGGCCTCCTAACAAAGAAGTTTGTGGACCTGCTCGCTCAGTCTGTTGATGGGGTTTTGGACCTAAACATTGCTGCGGAAACGTTGCAGGTACGCCACGCCTCAAACCAAGGAGCTGCCTATTGATGCTACTGTAGATCTTCTAGCAGCCACATTAGGTGCTGGATAGGGCTAGGCGGTGAAATGACTTGGATATATATCGCGAAAGAACACGCGACATGCTCCAGAGACTTCCTTAGATTGCAATTGTCCGTGTTTTGAAGGACAGTGCGACTACCCAATGATGACACATTCTCCATGCTGAACCAATTATGTGGCTGGAATAGAGCCATGCCAAATTAGGTTGAGACACACACACAGCACAGTAACAGACACAACAGGTGCTTATGTTTGTGGCAGTGGGAGACTGATTAAAAAAAAAAAAAAAGACAACAAAAATGGAATTGTGATAGATGACAGCCCAAGGCACAATGGATTTCGAAACGTATGCTAGTGTGGAGTTGTTTTGGCTTTTTAAATGTCATACATGTATTTGCTCTGATTCTCAAACTGTGGTACTAGTACCACCAGTGGAACACTGCCTCCCTCTAGTGGTATATGAAAAAGTGTTCTGTTGTATTTAACCTTATGTTCAATATATTTGCATTCAGTTTAAAAAAAAAAAAAAATTCTTGATGTATTCGCTCGGGTACACTTTTAAAACTTTGTATGCAATAAAACACATTTTAACATAAATTGTATTAATGTTTTGTGGTGAAGGGTATTTGTATGGCTTGTCTTTCCTCCTGACTTTAGGTGCAGAAAAGAAGGCTGTATGACATCACTAATGTACTTGAGGGCATTCACCTCATCAAGAAGAAATCAAAGAACAACATTCAATGGATGTAAGTTGACATGCCCCTTTTATCTTACTGTGCTACTTTTCCCATTGCGTGTATTCAACACCACGACTGCGGGAGAAGCGCGTTTCTAATCGTTTGGCGCTCACAGGGGCTGTAGTCTGTTGGAGGTTGAGGGCTCACTGAACCAGAGACAAAGACTGACGGCAGAAGTTACTGCACTGGCGGAAGAAGAGCGCAGACTCGAGCAGCTCATCCAAAGATGCAGCCTGGATGCGAAGCACATGAGCGAGTTGCCGAGCAATGAGAAATATCCTTTCTTGTTTTGTTCTTCGGGTCAGTGCTGTGATCTTGAGAGGTCCGGTGGCACTCTGTCAGCAACACCTGTTTTCTCTTTCTGCACAAACATTACCGGCAATTAACAACTCTAACTCTCGGCAAAGTCTAAACTTTGTAATATGTTCCATGTGCCCCCACCAATCTAAAAATGCTATCCTGGAATGGATGAAAAACTGAATTCTTATGCCTCAAATGCAATATTCATCAGCTGGGGGTATATAGAACATGTTATTTCAAACAACATTTTAGATTTGAAATCTATGGTAATGTTACAAATAAATGATCCATCTGTTTTACTAGATTAATAGCTACAATTTTCAGCTATCTGATGCGTCACATGTAGTTTTTAGGTGTGGACTGCGGGTCTGGGCTTGTATCTAATATGAAGCCCTGTAGTCAGAACATGTGAATGTACCATGCATACTCCCTGAACAGTGTGGCTTGTCCCTGTGTGAGTAAAATAAGCTCAGAGCCATTTTTACACTTTTCATTTTACCCCTGATGGTACAGAACCAATATAACCTGCATGTGTGTTTCATCCTAATTGTCCATAACAGTCTAAAATTCATCAATTTTCTTTGACCATCCGATTACATTTGCTTATGTCACATATGAAGACATCAATCAGATCGGGGACCTTCATGATCAGACTGTTATTGTTATCAAAGCGCCCACAGACACGAAGCTAGAAGTATCGGACCCTGATGAGGTATGTGCTCAGACTGCAGGCGATGCCATTCTTGCACTTCTCACGAAGCAACAAGCGCAGTCGTCTTTTTTGGTGTAGCCCGACATGAGTGCACATTTTGGAATTGTATGCATTAGTGGAAAAATTATATTTATACAGTGTTCTTTCTTTCAATCACTCTAAAAATTCACCTCTCCACCACCTCCCCATTTTAAACAAAATCTTTCTTTCCTCAGAGTCTATCCATCCATTTGACCAGTACCAGAGGTCCTATAGAGGTTCTGTTGTGTCCAGACGAGAATGATCACAGTAGTCCGGTGAAGAATGGCGGCATGGACATCAATGGGAACTCGCCTTTCCTCAAAGTCCCTCAAGGTCTGCTTAAACCCCCCCCCGACGACCACCAATAAAAACCCGCATGTCGCCAAGATACCCGTGCATGATTAGTCAATTTATTGTACGCTGCGTGTGAGGTGTGCGGCACTTGGGTTTGTCGTTAGCTACTTGGACTGTGCCCGCCCAAAATTATGACTGCAGCTGACTGACATATTGACAATTGTGTGACCAACTTTAAAATGCTTGAAACCGGTCAATCAGTCAAAGTGATGACTAACTGATCATTGCTCTCATCTACTACAGAGCCCACCGTCCCGACAACGTCCACTGGCACCTCCGCCACCGTGTCCGTCACGACTCTCTCGCCCATCTCGTCACAGTACACCAGTCTTCTCCAGCAAACGGAAGACCAGATGCCCTCATCGCTGGGGCCCTTTTTGAACCTGGGGCCACCTCTTCTAGAGCAAGATGACTACCTGTTGAGTTTGGGAGATGACCAGGGAATCAGCGACCTGTTTGACACCTGTGACTTTGATAGGATGCCATCGCTCGGCCTGGACGACCTCCTGGGCAGCTAGTGCTCGCTGATGCAGATCCGAATCAGTGAGCTGAAGACGCGGTGAGCTTGGAGGCTGACTTTGTAGTTAGTACAAGTCAATCCTTAATACAAGCAGGTTCAACAAAAAGGGCTGTTTTTCCCTCCAGTTCCCAGACAGACTAAAATGCCACGTGTACTCGTGGTGTCCCAAAAACAGATTCAGGTGAAGATGTCCCATCTCAGGCTCTGGGAGGACTCCTGTGACGCTTAAGGGAGATACTAGGTACTTAAAATGCTTTAAGAGAAATATTAGCCTTTGTAAATGATTCGAGTCAGACCGGCATCAACAGAAGACACCACTTGGGTTGTGAAGGGAAGCTAGGAAAGAGTTTTTTTTTTTTTTTTTTTTTTGCCGCAAAATGAATGCACATGTTAAGATGACCCCTTAACTTGAACTAGAGGGAAGTCAAAGTCAAAAGTTTTTACAATGTTGTATGCGGTCCCTCTAGTCAAATCAGTATTCTGATTAATATTGCGTTTGTGGAAGCCACCCGTTTTTATTCATCTCAAGAGTTTTGCCACTGTTCACTTGCTTTGGTCGTGTAATGTTCACAAGCTGAGCCCTTACGCACTGTGGGGTCATTTTCAGTGAACAGCAAGTAGCAACAATCGATGGGTGGGTGAATTTTGCTGCTTAATTCATAATCCACAAATCAGTATTAATCAGAATACCATGTTTGAACTGGTGGGTGCATAGACTATATTGTAAAACAAATTCAATTTCCTCTAGAATTTTATGTCAATTTGGATCTTCAACAATACTTTTTGGAAATGAAAGTGGTCCCTTGCACCAGTCATTTCTTAAATATATTATTAATACAATAAATATGTCAGCCTTTACAGCCGTCACATATTTATTCTGGTTGACAAATCTGGCCCTTTTTGGAACATCTTTAATCTTAACTGCTAGCCTAATAAATTTAAGTAACCTCACCTACACAATGCTCATTTGGCTTTGTGTTCCTGTCATAGTATCCCAAAGCTCTGTCTGGGACAAAAAGGTGACCATTGACCACCTTCATTTGACATGTTTTCTGCTAAGCAGTATGACACATGTCTCGGTGAGTAGTATTTTTAGGTGATTTATTAGGATGTACTTTTACCGGATTTTAAAACCGTTAGAATTAACTAGTAATATGTCAATCGCAAAAAAAAAAAAAGCAACCACATTGAACATCATCCCTCATTGAACGCCACTGCTCCCTCTCCCTCCCAGTGGCTCAATATTTTGGATGAAGTACTGAAGGTAAAACACAATTATCTGAATCTCAAGCTCGGGAAACCTGCGGCTGCAGGTCGTATTGCTGCTCTTAGTATTCCCCCTTTTCCCCCCCGACCCGCTAGTGTGTTTGTGCAATTGTGCGCGTTGACGTCAGATCTTGCTTGCTCTAGAGTAAGCCTGCCATGTGTAAATGGATGAATGAACGGTTTTTCTACAAATTGTTCGTGCACAAGGTACCGTGGGCTACCTCTCAAATGATTGACAATACAATAGTAATTGGGCATAAGAATAAATGTCACCATTGCTTATTTTGTCATGGAGGTTACCTTGGTATCAGCAGTGAAGCTTTCTTGTACCCGTCTCACTTGTGTCCTATCTTTATATCCAGTAGAGAGTACTTTGGTATGGACACATTTATTGCAGGAGTTATTTTGTCGTGTGTGTGTGTGCGCGTTGTTTAATTTTTGTCTTTGCCATTCATTAAGCCCAAATTGTATATTCCTTGACTCACTCTCCCTAACTGTGAGCTCTTGAAATGGCCATTACAAGACATGACTGTCTCCACGGGACTGGCAACAGTGACTTCTGTCCACTGCTCAAGTGTCTACCTTTGCTTCTGTGACACTGTGTGTCAGTTTTTAACTATTTTGGACTTTGCTGTTATTTTCTTAATTTTAGTTTTACTTTTTTTTTTTTCCCCCCGTTAAGGTCCAGTCATCAGTTACCTGTTAATCCCCCCCCCCCCCCCCCCACCTAATTTTTTAGATTATGAAAAACTCTTTTGTGTTTATGAAAAGTGGGTAAGACCTTTTCCACATTTAATTGTCAAATCTTTGTGGGAAAATATTGTGGAGTATTATGGCCAAACTGAAAATACACTATGTATTTAAAAAATAAATAAAATGAGAATAAATCAGAGTTCCAAAAATGAAAACCATATTTCAAGGGGCGGGGAACAGGCTGTTATGCAACTGTCGGAAACACTTGTTTGCTCCAAAAAACGAGCAACACAAATTGAAGTGGCCTCTTGTGGTGTTTATTCTGTCAAATTAAAGTGTTTTAATATTTCGTGAATATGTATGACGTGATTAATGTATGGCAGAGCGAGGCGGTGGTATTTGTGAAAAATATTGTCATCAACCTGTTAGCAAACCTTTGTCATGTCATTCTTGTAAATGTATGACTTTTTTTAAATTCTGACTTTACTCTTGTAAACTTTCAACTTTTGTTCTGTTTGTTATGATTCTTTTCAGAATGGCCTTAATACTCCTTTATATACAAGCCAACTTTTCTGGATCTGGTCACAATGTTGTCTGCTTTTGTGTGTTTGAGACCTGGTTTTCGGAAAGATTGTGCCTTTCCACCAAGTGTTTCTAAAGGAATGTTGATATTTTTGTAATGCACAGTCAATCGTGTTGCTTACACAAGGTGAGATAAGTTTCATGATGACTGTTGCAAATGTTATTCTCAAAGAAATTATTCCAAATAAGAGCAAACATTTAAACAGCACTGTTCTAATTGTTGTGGTTCAAATTCAAACTGAAGTATTTGGTTCAAAGCCACCAAAACAAAATATTTTGTATGGGGAAAACATATAAATACTGCCTGAATCTACTAATTACTGGGAAGAAAAACCCAACATGGATTTTGATTTTTCCAATTTGGTTGAACGGTTCTTGGTCTGATGTCTAATGTTAGTGTTTTTGATGTGTGTTCATAAGGTTACTTTAACATCAGTTAAATGAGGAATTATCACTTGTGGTTGTATGTTTTGGGGAGGGTGAATTGGGAGATTTCTTTTGTACTGTCAGACTTTGTAATTGAACATTTGAATAAATGAAATAACTGAGCAAGAATTATTCCCTTTTGATTTTGTGGGTGGGAGGTTAACATTCACATAATCAACCTTTACAGCAAAAGACTATTATCCCTACTAATTACCATAGTTTATTCTCATTTGTATTATAATCTAGTTCGTTTTATGACCCAATTTCAGCAATGACTATACGGTTTGCACTTTAAACCATCCCAGTAAGATGTAGTTTGATATGTACTTGTAATAAATGTTCTCAAATTACCTTTAATCATACATTATTCTTATGCAATGAATAATTAATGATTTTCTATGATTAGAAAATTAATACATATCAATATGCAATTGATAAATGTCAAGATGCAACACCACCGTAAACATTACACAACAAGTCCGTTATCTATTATTTTGGGGGTTCATAGTCAGACTTCCGTTGAATCGCGTTCTTAGTATATAAAGTTTGTCCCTCTTCTCTCACGGTGCCCTCCTGTCAGGAAAATATGGCGGACAGGGAGTCTTGACGCGTTTGTTTTGGTGCTTCGTTTGGCTGTTTTCTGCATTTGATTTGGACTCTAAGTGATCAAGTCGCAACATTTGAACTGAGGTAAGGCTAAAATGTTGCAGTGCATTATGAATAGCTGGGCAAACTAGGTGTCGCGTCTTTTAAACGTGCTATCAGCTATCAGGGTCCAACCAAGCACATGGATGACTCCAAACAAACACCTTTCTCTGCAACAGTAAAAATCGGTACCACTCGTCCGATACCGCTAGTCCGTTGCAGTCTCATGCACGTGCATTAAAAACAACGATCGGTGCATTCACGTTTAGGCAAAGCCAGCGATCGATCCAAGCTCGGATGTCTTGATCTACGTTTGTTTTGCGTCGCATGCTATAATTGTGTTTATGTGGAGAATGTAAATAAGCCTAGAAGAGAAATACTAATTTATTGGCTTTAAATCTCGAGGCATATGATCAGATATCGGATGGTGGTTTTGGATTATAGTAATAATTTTCGAAATTTAATTTGCACACTAGCCCTGTGTGTGCGATTGCAGGAAACATCTTTTGAGTGATCCCTCGCTACTTCGCGGTTCGTTTCTCGCGGCTTCACTGCATCGCGGATTTTTCCCAGCCCCCCCAAAATAGTTATAACAAGAGTTCTAAAAACATAGTTGCAGTGTTGTACTTTGTCATAAAAAAAGTTATAATAAAATACTTCTGAAAACACATTTACAGTATTTTACCTTGTTATAAAAAGTTGTTATAATATTAAGAGTCCTCAAATCATATTTACAGTATGTATACTTTAGCTACATATACATATACAAAATGTGCATAGCACTGCTATGGTAACTTGTGACCACTAGAGGTCCCTGTTTAACCAAGGTTAACAACAGAACATCACATCTACATGTTACACACACCCACACATTAATATTTATACAATATTTTCTGTATGTTGTTTAATAAACAGAGAAAGTTTAGGAGAAAAAAAGAATAGATAATTCCATTTTTTTTTTTTGCAATTAAAGATGTGCTTTGATTATAGCTGATGTCTGTTAAGTTTATTACCTGCTCCATGTGTAATGTGCCCTGAGACAACTTCTATTGTGATTTGGTGCCATATACTTTAAATGAACTATGAATTGCTGTATGTTCAAATGCAATAAAAATAACAACAGGCATGAACATATCCTAAATAGACCAGCAAGCCAAGCAGTCCTGCGATTGGCTGGTGACCGTCACCAAGGTGCACTCTCCATCTTGCAAGTACTAACAAATGTACCAGTATTTGTGATTATCAAGGTTTTGTGAATTTACTAAAAATAATAATAATTGTAGACTTTAACAACAGCACGTTGTATAGGAAGTTAATCCTCAATTTTGCTGTCAAAGCATTGCTCCTATTTCAGATCATGCCTTCGGCCTGTGAGTCTCTGATTGACGACATTGAGGACATGGTGTCCTCTAGTGACCCCACTCCTCATGAGAGGCAGTCTGCTCGTAGGAGTATCATACCCAGAGCCAGGAAAAGAAATGAAATTTTGAACAGTGAGGAGCTACAAGCTGACAGGTAGGTCATTGCACACATGACCTGCTAAGGAACAGATTTTTATTATCTGCTATTAAATATCTTTCCAGTCTAATTCCTGGCACTCAGAAAATTTGGATGAAAACGTGGGGCTGCAGTCACAACAACTCAGATGGGGAGTACATGGCGGGACAGCTTGCTGCCAGCGGATACAAAATGACAAGTAAGAAACTTTCTGTGATCTGTATTGTTTTAAAATAATGGGAAATCTACTCAGCAATTAAAATGACGATACATACTAATAGGAAAGAAAAACATACGTTAAATATCGGAAGATTAAGTGCAATTTCACTTTAAATCAAATTAAGTTGTACCTTATATGGCATCGGAATCTGTGTAATGATGTTATGAAACACAAGAGGGCAGTGTTGCGCTGTTTGCCGTGAATTCTCCCTCAACATTTCAGCTCTGCATTGTGCTGTGTGCTATCTCACATGCTTTAAAAACAAATGTTTTATAAGTAAGATGGGATTCTATAGTAATGATCTGTGTGATGGACTACTGAAATTGATAATCCTTTTGAAATTTTAGAAAAAATGTTTCTGGAAGCTAATGTGTGAGACTCCAGGAAGAAAGTACAAGTTGTAGAAGTTCTTCCCTCATTATGGGGAGTGTTATAAAGAATTGTCATTAGGTTCTGTATAGATTTTAAGACTATTTAAAGATCAAACATAAAATATATTCATTTATTAGCTATTTTTTAATTTCTAAAGGTCTTAGATGACAACTACACCCCCCCTGCCATGTGTCACCGGAGGACTTGAGATGAGACACAGTCACTTCAGAAAAATAATTCATATTATAGACCAGAAAATATAAATGCTGGTGCATTATCCCCCATTAAGAAGCCCAAAAAATGACGGGCTGAAGTTTAATAGCAAAGTACCCGGCAGTACATAAAAGAATCAATCGCTGCTGCACTGTCTAACCTTCAGAGCTCTGGATTCACTTTTGATGTGTAAGAGTTTTTGAATGTCGACAAAGCCTATATAGTAGGAATTCTTAAATTGCCTTACTGTCAAGGTGCTTTGAATCTATAATTAAATAAAAGTACCATTTGTCAGAAAGTAGGTGCAGAGTTGTTTTCTATTCTCGCTTTCGTTCCTGTGCGGCAAATATATCCACCTTTCTCCCAATCTGATTACTGTACATTGCTTCTGCAGCTGTTTGAAGGTCCATTGCAAATAAAAGTGCAATTCAAGACAGTATAATGGTATAGTGTCTTGGTAATAAGATCAAAAGTTGCTTTTATGGATAGTTCAGTTCTCTTTTTTTTTTTTTTCTGTAGAATCTCATAATTCCCGGTTCTTATTGTATGCTTGTTAAATGAATTTTCCAAATATTATGATATGTGCAGCAACATAATAATACGCAGTCGGGGCACAAGAAGACATATACCGCTGAACTTACTGTTTTTCCATTATTTTATATTTATGGCCTAAAAGTGTTTCTCATATGTATCTACTGTCATAATGTCTGCGTGAAATGTATGTTAAGGGATTGCTGTGCACTGCTGTGCCGTGAGATAGCATCAGGTGCACCTTGGGACAGTGACCTAATTTCACTTAATTGGGCCAAAAATGTATTTACTATTAATAATGTATCTATGCTTGCCACAGGTGACAGGCACACAGATGATATGCTCTTTAATTAGGTGGCAGAAGTTACATAATTAATTAGTGGATTCACTTTTTATACCATTTAAAAAAAAATATATATAGGTGCCATGACTAAGTAGGAATTTAACCATGCGAAACCTACAACTTGACCTCCTTCTGGCAAAGGTTGGCGTAGTATAGTATATGCATATAATGCATAGTTAAGTTGTATGAAGAGCTTCAGTCTTATCATACCATTGTCGGATGTCTGTCATGAGCCTTCTTGGTTGGTATTCTTTCATGCCGTTAAGTAGTTTGAGGCTTCACCAACCATTTGGGAATATTGTTTCTCCCCATTGTCTACCACTTTCTGCCATGTCTGCAGGGTAGTGATTAAAGGGCTCGCAGCTCTCCGCTAAAGCTGAAGGATTAGTTTGATTCCATTTTCATTCCTCTCTGCAGTCTTCTGTCTTTTCCTCTTTGTTAGTCTTTTTCTCTTACCTCATGTTTTGAGAGGCCCCACTCCCTTGCTTTTTGAGTGAGTGTTTTTAAATTCAAATATGCACATCAGATTGATGCCACTTCATTTGATGAACACTTTTAGACAAAGACCAAGCTATAAAAAACATGACATCACCTTCTCCCCCTCCCTCACGTACTCTCCTCTTTCTCTTTCTGTTGTACTCCCCCCCCCCCCCCCCCCCAACTCTTTCATTCTTTCTCCAACTATGACATCACCTGGTGTGAAACGTAGTAGCAGTTGTTGTGCTGGCCTCTAGATGGCAGCCTTACCACAAGAGAAGTGGAAAACAGGATGAGGTCATACTACAGCTAAGAAACACTCTTGTAAACAACCCTTTCTTTTCTCATTCACAATTTTTAGATGTGTAACTTTTTCTCTGCAATGTGTGTTGAATCAGTTTATGTCATGGAGCTGCAAAGTATAGCTTTGTTTGTTATATTGTAAGTCTTTTTGCATGCTCTCTTTAGTTTTACCTATAAAAACACACCGTCCTCCATCAGTTGTTAATCAACAGTCATGCTATTGCATTGAAATAAAAAAAAAAGAAATTAAACATAATGCAATTTACAGCCTTTTGTCCCAATTGGTTGAACAAAATGGCAGATTGCAGTGGGTCGCTTTGCTTTTATTGTGTTTACACCTGCTCAACTCAACTGTCTGTCTGCTGGCCCACATGTTTAATGTCTCCCACTGTATGACCAAAGAGGGCACTGTTAACCCGCCATAGTGCACTGCTAGTTGAGAGCCTGGAACAATGTGCCAAAAATTGACTTCATAGAAAGGCGTGTAGATAAATGCTCTCCCTCCCTGTCTCTGTCGCTGCCAGCCGTGCTCACACAAAACACTTCAGTTATGAGTTTTACATAGCGGTTAGGCAAAACGACTCCCTTGTACACAGTGTCAGCCAAATGCGCTGCTCTTAGTTCCTTGTTTGGTCACAGGCAATTGAAGGGGTGTGTGTGAGGTGTTTTGCTAAGATGAGGTTGAACAACAGGTCTGCAGGTATTTGAGCTGGGAAGAACATTTTGTATTTTTTTCCTGTGGGTAAATGCAAATGACATATTGTTGCCCCTTGGACTTTTTTTAAATTAATGTCCTTTTATGGTTATTTTGAAACATCTCAACTTGTTATATGTAATATTTTTCATCCACCACTTATTTTTAATCCGCTCCGAGTGATTGCATTACATCACTGCAGAGTATTCTCGCTTTTAGTGTGTGGCGTTGCAGACGCAGCACCTCATTCATTCATAAATCGCAGGGTGAGGATCCTTCTGATTGGCCGGCCGTGCGCTACGCAATGTTACGCGCCGCCGTGTCATAGTGAGTGAAGCCTTAAAATGTTCCCTTTAACTCCTCCTCTCACATTTAGAAACGTACACACTTGGCCGTTCGACAGACATACACTTTGAGGTAGCGAGAAGCGCTTCGATATAGGGCTAATGTGTGATGCGGTGTGTGTGAGCTTTTGACAGCTGTCAGTTGATGTGTGTGAACGCACACACTGTCTTTCCGCTAACTCGCTCCTATATGTGTCTCACAGTCCACATCGCCGGATCGGAGAGGGACAATGATGTAAGGGAAAACGATGTAAGGAAAACAGGAGAGAATGTATCCGCGGGACAATGGATCAAGGTCGCAAGCCGAAAGAGGCAGATGCAAAATTTAAAGCGACAGTCGGTCTCACAGAAGTAGACACTCGCGAGCCGCACGCCTGACTATATGCCGTAGTAGCTCAAGCGGTTTAAAGGTAAAGCGATGATAGCAATAGACAAGTGAAGCTGACACTGGATGCACTAAATGGCTAAATGCATCCGCTGAAATAATGTTTATCATTACATTTGCACTTGCTTCTATTTATACTAAGACTCTAAAAGCGGAGAGCAGTTATATGACGGCCGGGGCGGCTGGTAATATGTAAATATGGATATGCAAATTCTTTTGTTGACAGGGTTAAAGCATTTTGAATATTAAAGTTGTCACCTAGACACACAGAATGCCTAATTATCCTTTACTGAGTGGCTGCGTTTGAAAAATGTCTTCTTTTTTAGTCTCACATAAACACAGAAATGTACATTGCTAAAAATTTGCATTTTGTACTTGAAGTGGAGATAAAAAATTCTAAACAAACATTTTCCATAGTCTGGAATTCGCCTAAAGCCTAGAAATAAACCATGAGTCCCAGCCGTCAAGTGTAACCATTTAGATGCTCGGAAATTGGAGTGATCTCAAGCCCCGTGCATGCGTGCGTGAGTGCGTGCGCATGTCCGGGTGATCCTACAAGGTGACCCTCATGTTTGCAGCACCCAGGAACCTTTTAGAAGCAATGGGATTAGGTAACCCAGCCTAGCCTGCTTTTAAAATTCCCTCAAGAGAAATAGGGATGGAGAAAAGGGGAGAGTGGGATTGCACGAGGAAAGGAGGGATCATTGCTCAATCTCATCTATTGATGACTCTGAGGATAGGAATTTTGACCACATCAAAAATGTAATGAAAACTGCTTCTTTTGAGAAGACGAGACCGAGAAAATTTGTGACACTTTCACTCTGGTTACATGACAACAGCAGTTTTGTGCCTGAGAAGGTAAAAATATTTGGACGTTTTTGAAAACAGTTGCAATTCAGCATGTGCAAGCAAATGCTGAAAATGTCTGACTATGAAAATAGAAGAGATGTATGGAGTGTTCAGACTGCATGAGCGAGCATGTCAGTCAAAACAGAAACGATAAATCACGGCTCTGCTTTACTGATTCTACTTATCCACCAATGTGTAGATTAACCGCACTGCTATTTTGGTTACATTACAGTGAGCTAGGGTTGCAAGTACCAATTATTTATTTTTTAATCAATTAATCTGTTGATTATTTGATCAATTAATCGATGGATCGGATAAAAAAAAAAACCATGTTTTAATTTCCAGCCCGGTTGTCAAAATCTGGACGTTATTTCAGTTTGACAAGACAGAAAATACTCAAAGATTAATTATATTTCCGTTACTGGTTTGGTTCATAACATGACAGAAAATCAGGAAACAATATTTGATTGTTTTCTAAAATAATAGCAGATGTTTGCAAATATCCTATTTTGATTCAATGCCGAGTTTGCGTTGAAAGACGACTACATGAATCTGAATTTGGACATTTTGAATTAATCAAGTGTTTAATTATGATAAAAAAATAACGATTGATTAATTTGTTAATTAGTTGTTGCCATGATTGGTCGGTTTCTGCACCCTGAGCAGTTCTGATGTCGTCTTCAGTTGAGATAGCAGAACATAGAGACTGAAAATAAGCTCTGCTCCAGTGCCATTCACCACAATTTGAGGAAAATGCTTTCCCCAAAAGATGTTGGTCTTGTTACCCACACTAAAAAGGCAATAGAATAGATAGAAAAAAAGATTCTCAAAATGTTTGCAATATTTATATGCTGTATTGTTAATTTATTTCAATGCGTTCCATCAACTAATGAAGCAACATGGGGATAAACGATAGGAGATACCGCCAGGGGTTTGGGTGGTTGGTGATGTATTCCCTATTCCCCACAGAAGTCATCCAGCGAGTCACCCCTTGTTATCCCAGGAAAACTGCCTGCATTCTGCAGGGATTTAAAATACCCACAAGGGAATGCCATAAATGTGATTTGAGCAACGGTATAAAATTGAAGCCATTGGATCAACAGAGAGGAAGAATTGCCCAACAAGTTTAGAAAAAAATAATAATTTTGGATCAGCACCAGCTAAATTTAGTTTATTTTACATTTTTGGAAGTTGTTGCTGCTTGTTCATCTTTTTAGGACACATTTGGAAATAATGTAACTGATTGCTTGACAGTCGCCCGGAAAGAAGCAAAAACAGATCGATATTCTTTGACATTTTCTTTGTCTGGTTGTCATTTAGTCGCTTATTTGGAATAATTAGCTTGTCCGTTCCATTGAAAGCTGATCTTTTTGCTCTCTCTTTCTACTAATTTCTCCTCTCTTTTGTTGCCCCTGTCATCTCTACTCAACAAAAACAAATGTGTAATTTCTCTCATAAAGAAGAAATTACCGCTTGAAAGACGTCAGCAATTAATGTGACGCGAGGATGACGGTGAGTCAGTGCCAATGTGTTTGAAGCAAAAGAAATCCACAATGAGGTTTTCAAGGGCATGCAACAAATGTTTTTTCAAGCCCCCCCCCCACACCTACCGTTTACCTTTTTGTATTGTTTTAGAACATGACCCCTGGTTTAGTTTTCAGACATTAGTAGCATAATTGTTGACCACCTGCTGAAATGGAAAGCAAAGTGTGCATGTTCGTGTAAGACCACCTGCTCAAGTGAAGCCATTGCTACATTCGATTGAACACTGTTTGGGCTTACTGGTTTATATGCTGTATAAAAGACCTGTGGGGGGAAAAAAAGGAATATGAGAGCAGTTGGGAAGGTTAAAGAATTTAAGTATTTTGCAGTGTGTGACACTACTGCTGTGTGTATGGGCATGTCATTGGTTTTGTAATAAATTAATTCTACACGCCCCCCTGTCTCATCTTTCCTTCATACATATAAATGACTTGGCTATGTGTTAGATTTCCATGTGAGAGCACAGATATTAGATAAAGTAGATTTAAAAGCTGTGAATGATTTCAGCAGCCGGTTTAATTTGAATCTGCGTCGGACAAAGTGACCTTGATCACTAAGCAGAAAAAAATGATTGGAGACGTTTGCAGGACCTTGCTTGACCAGACTAAAGCATCTACAGCAAGCAGCTCGTGAGCGTGCCTTAAGCACCATCATTTGTCGGCTGGCTATTTGTTGACAAATAATAATTGAGCTTGTTTTTGTTTATGTTTACACTGGAACGAGTGTGTGCTTTCATTTTTGTCCAGCATTCAAAACACAATGGTGTTTTATTGTGGCTGAACTGCGCATATTTATTCTCAAAAGGGCTTCCATTGAAAATAAAAACATTGACTTTGTAGACTTACAAATATGCATTGCTCTTGTACTACTATACTCGTTTTCTACTATGGCTTTGTTGCCATTTAAGAAATTACACACAACTGTTTTTTCATGATAATTACATGACCCAAAGCAATCACCATGCCTGCAGTTGTCCTTGTGGAAAATAGCTCACTGCCATGAATGTTGGTGTTAGCCAAGCTGCCCTCTTAGTATTCAAGTTTGAATAAGAGCTGGCAGCTTTGCTAATTCTCAAATGGGCAATTTATTTATGTTCTAGCTATATTTTTTTAAGGCTTAGGGTTGTGTGACACTGTTTAAAAAGATTTGACAATTTTTTTTCTTTTTTTTTTTTAAACCTCTATTTAAAGTTATATATTATATTTTCAAACTAAGTTACCCAAATTCCACCTTTTTCCTCAGGGTCCTTATTTTGAAGAGAAAAAAAATCATTCTATATAGATACCAATATTAACTTATATGAAGGACATATCTGTCCCCAATTCATCAGTGCCATCCCATAATAACTTCCTGCATGAATGTGTACAGCTTCATTTTCCTTTTAATAAAGGAGGCCTCTGATAATCCTTTATTCTCTCAATTTTCAGAAATTAGTTATGCAGTGGCAATCTTTAATCATTTTCATTTTGATCACGAGTCTCCTATTTTTTTAGACCAGTGTATTTCATCTTGTGACTTGCATAAGGGTCAACATTAAAAATATTTTGATACAGTGGTGCCAAACTGAACAAAACTGAAAAGAAAAGAGGCAGCCAATTATGCCTGACATCATCCCACTAAATGTCTCATGACTGAATGGCATCATTTTTTTTTTTTGGGTAGAGACACTACAATTTCTTTCTTTTCTACATGGTGGCATGGTATTCACTATTCATGTCATGTCTTTATGTTGCAAAGAACATGATTGGTATTTGCTTTCCCACTTTCTTAAATAACTAATTATAAAGCATAACTAATAAGAAGTGAAGACATCTTGTGATGTTCTAAAAATCTTAATCCTTGGACATACGAGGTCAAACTATGAGGTCGTCTTATTTGACACTTTGTCTCTGGTCTGTGACAAGTGGCCTATTGATCTTCTCAACTTTTTTTCCCCCTCCCTTGCAGTGTTAAAGAAGTGGTTGATATTTTTTGGTGTGGTTTTGCATAGTTCAAAGGCAACTCTTGCTTTTAGATCAGCTTTGTTAGCAACAATTCTGTTGTATTTTCCCATTGAACCAAGGTGGCTTTACAGCTGTCACTGCCTTCACTTTGAGGTTGGGGAGCGATCAACTTTTCATCAGCGATGGCTTGAAGCGTGGCTTACAGCTGCAAATGAGCTGAGTGGAACAGATGACAGCAGGACCCCCACTGTGCTGTTTGAATGACAGAATGAGTACTCGCATATAACATGTCACGGTGAGCCAAATTTGAGGTGGGATGCCCTTTTATAGGTAAATGAATTATTATAACTTGAGTCCTTCTAATTTGAAAGCCTCCAAAAATACATGAAATACCAGATTGTCTCTTCACAATGTCTGGTGACGCATTGGCGAGTTCCTGTCTTGGTGTGTTGTTATCCATTCGCAGCTTGATTTAGATCCTGACCACACATTAAAGAGATTCAGATGAATACAGCCGCCAGATTAGCATATGAAAAGACGGTGACAGGACATGCAATAATTTTGATGCCATCTGCTGTCATTGAAATTTATTCGAGGGTAATGTGTACCTGTGCGTTTTGGTGTCTGTCGAGGTGTGTGAACCACGTGTACATTTGCAGCGAGTACAGTACACTCGCTTTCCACTCGTGTTAACATTTTTTTTTCCCCCATTGCGATTTCTTATTGAACACGTACTGTGACCCGATACATGTATTATTTACTACGAAAAACACATCAAATTGTTTCATTTTGTCATGATTTATTCATTTGGAGGCAAATTCTCCGGGATACAACCATGTCTGCACCACCTAACTAATGTATTCATGCTCAGATGCATGGAAGCTCTCACGCGAGCAACTTAAATATTCCATAGCTACTTGGTGTTCTTTAGAAGTTCTCCGCAATGTATCAGACTCTTTGAGGTATGTTAAGAATCTTCTGGATGCTCCATAGATTTTTCTATTGAAACGGGTTTACTAATATTGAGATGATGCATATTACATCTGCGTATTTGTGACATGTTAGACCGACTGTCATGGTGCTTTCAAGCTATGGTTCGCTTTCCCTCTTGGTGCAGAACGTTTATTGAACACAGTAATCCAACTTGATTTTAGACCAGATGAACCACACAGTTCCAAATTGAGTTGGCATGGTTTTGTTTATGGAGAGAAAAACATCCAATATAATTTTTTTTTTTTAGCTAATCAGGCTCATTCTGAAATGAGTGACTTATTTGCTTCTCCTCCCTTAAACTATGTGCACTTTTATATTTACTGTTGTAGTGTAGGGATAGATTGCCCCAGATTTTAAACAATATAATAATAATAATCTAATTAATCGGCAGGCATTCATAATTTACTTTAATCTCCCACATTACATTTTTTTTTTTTGCTTCTTCCTTGTCTTCTACAACATGACTTTTGTCCCCATATCCTTTTGTTAGATAGGATATTCAAATTAAAGGTGCTGCATTCAGATCTCTTATAATCCCAAGATTCAAACTGTTTTGCTGAACAAAGCCAGAAAATACATCCGCTTTCCTTGGTGATACGCAAGGAAAGCGAGAGACACGTCACTTGTGTGCGAGTTGGCATCATTTGAGTAAGAGAAGGCTTTCTAATCATCTCTCTTTTCTGCCAACATCCACATTCCTTTTACCACCATGTGCTAAGCACTTGGGCCAGAATCTCATACGGAGGGTTGGAGGCTGTGATTAAGGGCTTTGGGGTGTTTGTTTCAAATGCATCGGCATGGCAGCCAGACTTGGATCTGGTAGTATGTTTGAGGAAATAAAGTTAACATTTAATGCATTATAGTGATTATTTCCAACATTGTCGATGTGCAGGTGTGTGCAGATGAAGCTATGTGTGTTTGACGATGATGCATTTAATTTGCAAAGACATTGCCAATTGAAGCTTATCTGCTTTGCAAAATATGTTTCCCTTAGATTATTTCACCACACAAAATTTTTCTTTGCATATTTACCTCAACCCTATTTCAAAGTGCCCATGCCGAGTTTAAATTTTCCTCTCACTTTCTCCAAGCTGTTTCAGAAAGACTGCTTGAAGCATCGGTCCTGCGAACTCGTTCTCAAGATTTTCTTGCCAATTTTGCAATAGTTGTTGTTTTAGCAACTCTCCCCATCTCATTTGCCTCAGTATCTTTAGCTTTTAACGACATTACCATTCATTCCTCTAACTTTATTTGGCTTCCCTCCGATTTGCATCTCAGTTGGGCCGGTTTGCTGTCCTGCAGCTGCCTTTGTTTGTGCACTTATCTTTCTAATCTTCCGTCTATTTATTTTTTTAAAATGATTTCATCGTTCTCTTTTCCATGTTTGATGGACTCAAATTCTTGATTAACATCTCATTGAATGTCTTACACACCTCGAGGCTGTTTTCTTTCAGTTTAGTCGGACAACTCATTGCGTTTTGGAAAGTGTCAGAAGAGGAATGCAAATGTGTCACGGGGATTGCACGATGAGCTGGCTTCAAAACCATGATATCATATGGCCGTGTTATGGGCCTGTGCCTTCGAAGCCATCAGGATGCCCCCGTGTGCTCAGTGCATCAGGAAAAATAAAAGCGCTCTACATCTGGGCTATTTGCATACCATTTGCATTTGAACCCCAACTGGCTGTTTTTGGAATGCCAAGAGGCTAAATTCAGTATTTATTACTCAGGCCCATGACTAGTTCCACATTTTTGTGGCATTTGCATCTGATTTGCATGTCCCTCAGCCTGGTTGTGGGAATATGGGGCCAGATGACCTAAATTGTTTCAATTCCACTTTGAAATGAGTAAAAAAAAACGGACGGATAAAGGCCTCATATCACTATTAATCGAATTAGGCTACTTAACATATGAAGGCGTAAATATCGGAAGGGTTATTAGCCACAGTGGCAAGTCAAAGAAAATTGCTTTTTAACTGAACTCTTATTCCACGGAGATGTGTGACAATGTGCGTGGTTGCGTGTGTGGTCTAGAGATTGAACAATTTGTGCTCTCAATGTTGATCACAAAGCTCTCCTTTCTCTTTCAAAATCTTCTCTATATTCTAGTTTGTCAAGGGTGGACAGTTTAGTTACAATACAGCAACCTTTGCCCTTTAGCGTCTTAAGTCTTTGAAACCAGATGGACGAATGGGTGAATGGATGGATGGATGGATGGATGGATGGATGGATGGATATTTAGAGAGGATAACAGATATGCAGTAGATTCTTATGAAAATGGTATAAAATAGGTTATAGTAGTAAGAATAATACTGTATAGTATAGAGTAAACCTGTTGAGGTTGACATCAGCACCTACCTCTCACTTTTATTCAATTGTAAGCTTTAGCCCCACCTGCCACAGTTCATCCAGGGCAGGTGAGCTTTTACATACAGGTGGCTTCTACGCTGCTCTTTCTTTGTCTTTGTGTTCCAGGGGTCGAACCTGGAAGAAAAGGAAGAAAACACACACACCTGCATGTTTTTTTTGGATCTCATCCAGACCATTTCATAGTTACTGCAAACTAATGTATGACTTTTGGAATACACTTAACACGCACACAACGGCTGGCATGCACATCTCTTAATGAAAGTGAAGTGCCATAGCCGAGGGCAAATAACAAACTGTGATGACAGTTATGTCAAAAATGTAGGGCATCATTATTAAACCCTAATTTTCCCCTAAGTTTAGCTGATTTGTCTTATATTCGCATGAAATTACGGTACTTCAAGCATTACATTTCTATCTCTTTATATTTAATTAGTCAGCATTGATCTGATTTCATTTTCTTTCACTGAGGCAAAATGTGAACTTGCTGAGCAGACATCTTGAAGGTTCCATAATTCTGGGGAAATGTGCGGTAAAAGTGAAATCACAAGTAAATGACTGTCTATCTAACCTTCCTCCTGCCCTTAGATGCTGACTTTCTTGCCCTTGACTCTTAACAGTCTCCCTGACTGTGTGGAACATCTTTTCATGCTTGCACTGATGACCATAATGGCTTTCTGTCTGGGCCGCAGACTCGTGATTGGCCCCAATTAGTGCTTGAAACTGAGGCTTCATATCATTGTCTCTATGCAAGGTAGGATGTGCAGTGGCAAAAATCGTTTCTTTCCCCTGCGTGCACGCAGCTCAATAAATCACCGTTAATACGAATTTAAAATCACAGTGAAGCCATTATCACATTTTTATCACTACCACTGGAATCTTTCGAGCTCATATGTGCTCTATGAGTTCTTTTCTTCTCTCTAGTTTTCAATGTTATTGCGTGTTTTTCAGCGTTTCTAGTCTTTTCCTGTCAGCTGGAACGTATTTGCTGAACCCAGGTGTACTCATTGGCAGCCAAATTAGTACTTGGCTTGACTCAGCATTCATCATTCCTGTTCCTTTCTAAGCATTGCTTGCCCATTAGCTCGAATTAACCCGATTTAATCACCTATTATGCTTCAACACATTGGAGTAACTTTAAAGTGAAACTTCTAAAGTTCAATACCGTTTGTTCTATGACGTGGGCGAACACGTGATTATTTTGGATTTTAAAATAAAGGAAATGAGAAAATTACCGCTCATGACACAATAATAATAAAGTCCAAAATCTTTGGACAGTCTCATGTATGTGATACCGTCCTGGCAGCTGCCTTTTTGAATGGCCAGGTCAAGTTGATTGGCTTCGACTTGAAGGCCTTGAGCCAAACTGATCTTGATCTGAATGCTGATCTGAATGCTTCAGTTTGTGCAGATTTTTAAAAGAAAACATGGCACTTCAACATGGAGCGGTGAATTCGATTTTGGTGGGTTAGAGTGAAGCTCTAGACAAGAACGTGACGCTGTTAAGGTTCTTTAAATTTTCTCTAAATAAAACTAAGCAACATCCTCGTTTGAGTCTTATGCATCACAGCTAGAGTAAAAACTTGTGGCTCACTCTAACTTTGCAATACTTTTCCCTCTTTACTTGGCCTTTGCACCCAATTTTTTTAATACCCCCCCATTTCAGCCCACTTTCCTCCCGTTTGATGTTGCAGCACCATGAGATCAGATGTAATGGACTCACTGCTAGTTAAAAACTGGAGACAATCCCCAAGTGCATGGTTGTTTTTAAGATGCTGTCAAGCTGTTTGGTAGGATATCTCTGGTATGCCCCCAACTGTGCTCAACTAAGCGAACACGCCGGCTTCCGAAAACACAGTGATGCACATTGACATTCGCCCACCCAGCTATGTCATGAGATTAAGCATGGACTATGTCTTTTCTGCAAAGATCTCTGGTGATCCTGTTTACCAGTTTCGACTCTGCACACACTATTGACAGCTGCTCGCGATAGTCTCGACCTCGCTAGCCTCTAGTTTGATGGAGGTGGCTTTATCCCTTTCTTTTCATTTTTCCAAGTCTGCAGCCCCAACAGAGGTTTCCACATGGGACACAACATGGAGCATGTGATCAAATTTTGGCACTCCTCTCTTTGGAGCCAAAATGGCTTTAGGGTCTGTTTTCACTCGCTGTTTTTTGTGATAGCTTATGACCTCAATTTTTCTGCATCTCTCTGAAGAGCTTAATGTTGCATGATAGAGCTGGGTGATTTAGCCCATCAGTGATGTTCCAATATTTTCATGTCACATTGCACAACTGCTTTTTTCCTTGTCGCTATATTTTTACAAGGCATAATTATCACCCTGCATAATATACCTGAATTTTCAGCCCCTTCGTAAATACTAATCAATTAAAATGACTGAATAAGATGCAGTTATTTGTATGTCACATACAATAAATTTATACATAATTTATTTCTGGTGAGAAAATGTTGTGCCCTCACAACAATATTTGAATGTTATTTTTGCCTTTCCTCTGCATTTTAAAATATTTGCGCTGGGGAATGTGTGCACAATTGTCAGCTTGTAAAGACTCTGCTTGGGGAACTTGTATTGCTGCAACGAAATGGCCTGTGTGTCATTTTGAACAAATGACTGACAGCTGAAAGAGCATCATTTGTGCCCTGTGTGCGTGTATTCAGTCCCTCTAATGACAGTTGATTGCATTATCATCCATGCCTGAGTGGCTGCTCACCCTTCTAGACGGATAGACCAACCGCCAAACCCCCAGGCCCCCCTGTGTGTGTCGTGTGTGTAAGTGTGTTTGTGATAGTGTGTGTGTATCTGTGTCTATTTGTGTGTGACTTGATTGGAGGTGAAACTCGTTAATCCTCTAAGGCCCATACAAATTTGCCACGTCAGTAAGGCTCATGTGCACGCACGTACTGTACACTTGGCCCATATATCTTTAAATATACATGCACATGTTGAAAGTAATTTGTATTTTGATTTGTGCACACTAGTACGGGTCATGTTAGCTCTGGTATACGTCATAATTTAATGAAATTAATTATTGTCCATCCTCTTTCTTTGTAATGGTGGGCTTAAAGTACCGTATTTTCCGCACTATAAGGCACACCGGATTATAAGGCGCACCTTCAATGAATGGCCCATTTTAAAACTTTGTCCATATATAAGGCGCACCGGATTATAAGGCGCACCTTCAATGAATGGCCCATTTTAAAACTTTGTCCATATATATACATTTGGCCTGCGGGCTGGACTTTGGACACGTCTGCTGTAGTGGCTCAATATTGGTCCATATATAAGGCACCTGATTATAAGGCGCACTGTCAGCTTTTGAGAAAATTGGAGGTTTATAGGTGCGCCTTATAGTGCGGAAAATACGGTAGGTTCAATCCTGACCCCCTGTGATCATGTCAATGTCCTTGAGCAATATATTGAGCCCGCAGTTGCTCCTAATGCCACGCCATTCGTAGGTGAATGAGGAGAGCGTTAAAGCGCTTTGAGTGCCCTGAAGGTGGGAAAGCTTGATACAAGCAAATGCTCATTTACCATCCAAGAACCATTTATATTTGAGTAAAAGTCACCAAGTCGTCTTGATGCAGAGCACTGCGGTCACTCCCCCACACTGCCTTTCAGTGCACCTGTCCACTGAGCCATCCTGGCATCCAGCAGTCTGGTTAGCCAATAAGGCCAGACAGGCCTTGTTAGCTCAGTCAAGTGTGTCTATTCACCCCAAAGCTACCCTTTGCACCAGCATGCTGGTTCCTATAACCCTCTATGGCATTGCATCCCAAGGTCAGCATGTCCTCTCTGTGTCGTGTGTGTGTGTTGCCTTGTGTGTGAAGATAGTAGATAAGAGGGGCCGTGCCGGGAGGCCAGCATTGAGATATGGGATGGAAAGGATGGGAGGGAACAAGACAGAAATGACAACACAAATGTGTTGGTGTGCGCGTGCGTGAGGCAATGTGTGGGGGATCGGGTGGAAAACTGGGTCATGATACAGTATGTGTGTGTGAAGCTCACGAGCATTGTATTGAGCCCCAGGCTGGCCGCTGTCTGCATCTTCTGTGTCTCTCGAGCATACATTTGCATGTGTGCGTGGACACACACACACACACGCACGCACCACGGGGTTTTGGCAGTGGCCTTTACCTTTCAATGTTGTCTACCAGAGGTAAATGCTTCAAAGGGAGTCAGAGATACTGTGTTGTTATACTTGTGGTGTTTTCGTCTCATCATGGTGGCTTTTAGCTCTTTTAAGTTGCTCCTTAGAAGATATGCTGTATTTCCATAATTGCATAAGATGAGCATCACATATTTAACATCTTGCAACAAGTAAAACATGAAGTAAGGCTCCCCCAAAACCATTTGATGTTCTCTCTCTCACAGCCCCCTGCAAAAGTAATATCTCATCAAATTTATACTAAATTCAAGCAAAACATTTTCACACTTGACAGGTTTGTTTTGGATAAAATGAACTCTGGTGCTATTTCTCAGTGTATGGTTTGTTCGATCAAGTGTGAACGCTATCATTCGAACCCCGCTGTGCGCCAAAATATTGGCTAGACAAACTCTCGGGCCGTTTGGATCTGTTCTGCTGAAATGGAAACATTACACGGACCAAAAAACACAGATTAGTGTTTCTGGAGCAGAAAGCTTAGGGAAATCAGAAATATATAGCAGTTAAGTCCGGTACAGTCGTCAGAATTGCCAGTGGTGCACAGAATTAAATTCTGTAGCTCTTCTAGACATTTTGGCTGTTTAAAAATAGAAATACTGCAAGTCTATATAACTAAACAGACAAATTAATGTTTTTGAAAATTGAGTTATAGCTTATGAGTGGACACCCACTATTTGCAGGCGATAGTGACTGACAAAATCTGTAGATAAGTGAAAACAGAATTGTAATTGGATATGGCGGCCACAAAAAAAACCCATTTAGAACTAAGAGGATTCTAAAGCATTGATGCCATGCATCTCGCATGTATGCAATCATGAGTACATGTTACATAAACTGTAGTGGGTACGTTACTCAGCACAAACCATCTTCACATGAGGTTTACGGATAGTATTAATTAGCATTCTAGCTTAAAATGATGTGGCATCATGTGTGCAAACAAATAAGTGCACGAGCACTTAACACAAATGGTAGTTATTTATGAAACTCACCTTTTGGCATTTACATACGTTAGGTCTTCAGGAATACAGACAAATTAGCACAGTTGACTAACAATACAGGACATGCATTTTGCCTGCAAGATTTTGGAACATCTATTCATGTTTTAATTTTGTAATTTAGGTTCTTGGCCCTATTGGAGCCACAAAAGAAAAAAATGTAAACAACTTTGTAAAGTAGGTCTACACGTCTGCAAGGAAGCGTATGAATTGAGTTGATAAAGAAACCTGGGTTATAGTACATGATATGGATCCATAATCAAGAGTGGCAATTAAAGAAGTCTGTATCAAAGGGCCTCGTACTCTGAAAGTCGAATCTCCAGAGATCTCTTTCTAACATCACTTTATAAGATCTGACTACTCTCAACTTCCCTGGACGGTCTGAAAACCCAAGAAGGTTGTATAGAATAATCCCCATGGGAACTGCATAGTGCTCATAAGCAGCATCATTCTATTGTTTCACACTTCAGACAAGACCGTTTGGTGTGCCAGACGTGCTGAAGTCTTAGAAGATGTTTTGACACAGTTAAACAACATAGAATACTTTCTTAGTTACTTTTAGAAAAAAAACAGATGATATTTTACCGATAGCAACAGCTGTCTACTTAATGAGAGCAAATCACTCAGTTTACACTTCCTGTTTGTATGCTGTGCACATTCGCATACTTGGAGTTTTGGGAAATTATCTTATTGCCAGTTTGTTAGATGTGTTTTTTGGTGTGTGCATTGGTGCTCTCTGACACTCCAGCTGAGCCTCATCTCTACCTCTGCGGGGTGCTTCACACACCTGTGGGTAAATCAATAACAGATTTACAGCACAGAATGCACTAGTCCATTTTTCGTTTTTCTTGGCTTGTATTTGGATGGTAACTACTTGCTCACTTGTGGCATCGTGTTGTTTACATATTTGTTAGTTATTTTGCTCTCTGAATGAATGCACTGGCTTTTAACCCCAGCTTTTTGTCCACCAATCTGTATGTCGCTTTCACAAATTCACCCCTAACACTGACCCTTTCTCCTAATCTCCATAGTGAGTGTGTGATTGAAATGTGTTATGACCTTGGGTACATGGTGCAGACACACACACACACATACACGCGCACAGGTCACATTTGTGAATAACACACAGACGTACACTGTATGAATAACTCTCATACAAACACAGAGTCAAAGCACATGGACACACAGGGAAAGGTCATGTTATTTTCACTGCCTGGGTTCAACTGCAATCTCTCTTTTACTGAAATACTCAATTTCTTTGAGGGGGTCAGCTGTTGGGGTCAGATGTAATATTTCCCATATATTACAATATAAATCAAAGAGTTCATCTTTGGGTCCAAATGGAATTAAGTTGTGATTTATGTTATTGCCGTGTATATACACAGGCTGCAAGTATAACTCCTGCGTGCTCACCGATACTATGTAACTGATACCACTAGTTCTTGTGATACATAACATTTTTAATCTTTTGTTGTCACTGTACAAAACATAATTTATCATTATAATACACCGACAACTCACTCTGAATTGGGATTATTTGTAATAAATTAATAGTACAAAATAAAACCGATAGCTGTCTAAATTGTAGTAAACTGAAGACCAAAAATAATACAGGTTCAATAATGTAGTTTCATATCATAGCTCATACTACCATTCATATCACTTGATCTCTCCAGGTCCTCTTTGTTCAATAATTCTCAACCAAGTTTTTAAAGTACAGACATGCTCACAAATTTCAGGATGCTTGTCTTAACCCTAAGGGGTTTTCTTCATCAGATAAGTCAACAGTTTTTTGCGTACATCTGCAGTAACAACACTTCACATAATTGCCTGATGGCCATGATATGCAAAAACTGAGCAAATCACTCCTTTGCCATTGGCTACACCCCTATACCTATGCAAATGTTATGCAAATCCAACTTTCCAGGGATTTCCTAATCACAGCGCTTCATAGAGTTGTTGAAGGATAAGCATACTTACATGCTGAGTCATTGCAAGTAACTTTGCCATACTGATCAAGAAAACTGAATGGCAAACTTTGGAACTCATGATTGGCTGTTATGGTTTCTGTTGTCAAAGCATGTTATGATGTAGGAGCTGTACCTAGCCTGGTTTCAGTTGTGTTAATGTTTTTTTTTTTCAATCTTGCATGAACTTACAACAAATGAGATACCAGCAAATCAGTGACTTCTGCTCTTGCCTTTGCAAAACCAGTTCGGATATGTGTTATCACGAATTTACACGACATTCAGGTGTGTTCGGCCCTCCGCAGTGGAGGCTCTGCCGAACCCCTGAGACCGACTCACTGGACCCCTAGGGTTCGATCGAACCCAGGTTAAGAACCACTGATTCAGATAGTAGTGTCTTCCTTAATGCATGAGTTTCAGTTGATGTTCTGGAAAAAAAAAAGGAAACTATTGAGGAAAAAAACAACTTTCATAAAAATAGTGGGAAGTCACACATCCAAGGCCTTACCTTTCTCCATAGACTAGAATGGCGCAGGACCAAAGTGTCTGCATAATGTGGAATGTCTATTTTTTTTTTTTAAATATTTCATCATAACCTAACTAAATAATGTGTGAACAATGAAATCTTGTTTTTTTTTCTCTTTTTCTCAGATGACCCAGCCGAAGCAGATTTGTGGCTTCTGAACAGCTGCACTGTCAAAAATCCTGCAGAAGACCACTTCAGAAACTCAATCAAGTACTGAATTCCCTATTACTTTTCTCACCAACCTTTTCCATTTTAAACTTTTTAATTACCGGTACTTGTAAATTTTGGTCTACAATCAGCCCACCTGGCCGTAACATTTGTCAGAACTGTTAAACGGCTATTTCAATGCATATTACACACACGAGCGGAAAATTAGAGAAAGGGATGTACATTTGCATAAACGCCGTCAAATTAAGCTAGAAACTGTTTTGCATTTTGATTAATTTTCTTTCATCGGGGGCACACCCACACCCAGCGGATGTGCTTGTTGTGCCGTGAGAGCAAACGATGATTCACTGGGTTTGTAACAATTTTGGAATTAAATTGTTCTTAGCCCTCCCAGAAAAATCAACACGTGTAAAGTGAGTGTAGGTATAATTAAGTGCATTATTGCATAAATCACTTTTTTTTTTACACTGAACGATTATTGTCGATTTGAACCTTTTGTGTAAAATGTTTATACGCTGGAAATTCAGAGCCTTTTTATAAGTAAAATGCTGGTTTCTTGGTTACAGGTTTAATAATTAGTGACTCAATCTCTTTCTGAGAAAAACAGCTAATGAGTTTGAGCTTGTCTCTTTAGTGTTCTCAATTAAATATAGGCAGAAAGGGGTTTGCAAATCATTGGATTCTATTTTTTTCAAGGGGGGTTTGTAGAACACATGCATTTCTTTAGATTTTTTTTGTTTGTCCTGGAATCTAAAATAATGAGTCACATGTTTTTTGTTCATTTTTTTACCATTGACTTTAGAAGCACATAGACACAGAAAGAATAGAGTGTGTGTGTCTGCCTTTTATTACAGCACTTGATGCTTGCAGGAGGTACAGTATCAGAGCCCCCCCCCCCCCCCCCCCCCCCCCCCCCTCTTAATCTTTTCATGACTGTAAGAAATAATATGCAAGATGACAGATCCCCTTGCACTGCATTGCACTCAGTCACACTCCTGACCACGATGCGTGCGTGCGCCTCCTGGTACGAAAACCATGAGATCTTAACTCTCACAAACAAAGATTTGTCCAGTTTCAAGATTAATGTCCTCTTTTTTCCTTATTATTTTTTTAACAAGAGTGTTTGATGTTTTTGTTACAAGTTTAAAGCCTGCAGTCAAGCCTGTTGATCCTTGTTTGAGATTAAAGGTAAAATTGCGCTCCATGCATTTGTAAGCATTCACCTACAGTGTTGTAAAGGTTAGAGTACGTCAGATATGTACACTAAGAGAATGAACTACTTCTTGAGATTCCTCAATGATGGTTAATTAAATCGCATCGAACGGTAGCTTCCTGAATTCCTATTGAATCATGAGATTGCTATAGATTCCCGTGCATAGTACTGGCTATATTTTCATGGATTTTAGTGAAAACTTAAAGGGATTTCAGACCCCTCTGTTATGGTTAAGAGAGGCAGAGTGTAAATACATTTTTATTACTTCTGGAGAACTGGGGCTCAGCAGTCTTCCGTGCCAAGTATGGATGTGAATGTTTTGGAGGGTGAGTCTTTGAGAGAATGTGAGCAGATGGGGATATGACTTGTGTACGTTGTTCATCCATCAATCCACTGTATATTCCGCTTACGCTGTGTGCTTTCTGCGTGAGCTGGCTCCCATCCCAGCTCCCATTAGGCAAAAGGCACGGTACAGACCGAACAGACACCTTGTTAATTACAAACTAATTCACACCAGGGGAAATTTAAAATCGCCAAGGAGCTTAACATGCATGGATTTCTACAAACCCCAATTCCAATGAATTTAGAACGTCGTGTAAAATGTCAATAAAAAAAACATAACGCAATGGTTTGCAAATATCTTTCAACCTGTATTCAGATGAATACACTACAAAGACAAGTGTCATGATTGGGGGTAAAGGGATCATCAATGTGGCTCGGTTGTTCACAAGCAGGGACATGAGAAGGTTCATCAGATTTTGAACAACCCCCTGAGTAATTAGTTCAAGAGTTTAAGAACTTTTCTCTACATCCAATTGCACCAAAATTATTGCTACTGGTTGATTGAGATTCAAACCTGGATTGCCTGGCTGTGAGGTTGACGCACTAACCACAAACTCACTATGCTGCCACTTAAATATTTTCATCTTAAATCTTCAACCACATTGTAGGTGTCATCTTATTGTTTATTGGTCAAAATCATACCCAAATGTACACTACAACTTTCCCCTTAAGTACTCACTTTGTTGTATAAACTGGTAATCTAGCAACTGAGGAATGCTAACAAGTCAATTAGGAAGGATAATGGGATGTATGTATGCATGTTTTAAAATGCTAAAATTAATAGTTTATTTGATGTCAAACACCTTTCATATCATTGACTCTGATTGAGTTACGGAAGCTGTTGCTCACCGGCATGTAATTAAACAGCACTGTTTGTGCTTGCATTTTTTTTTTTTGCATGTTGAATTTTTCACTTGGCTGTCTCCACAATAATTTTTATGATCAAGAGAATGTTTGCCTCATGAATTAGTACCAAATTCAGAGTTCTGTACAGCAGTTTTTAAAATACACCAATCCCCTGTTATATTGAAATTCATTTCATTATCATTTTAATATTCATAAAGCAACCATGAGAGAGTGAGTGAGGGGGGGGGGAGGAACATTCCTTTTAATTGAAAAGGGACACACAACACACAGAATGAACCCTTGGAATGTGTCCAAATTGTATATGCTTTGCTTATATTGTGTATTTAGCCAGATGTTTGCTCTGGTGCTGCAAGTAATTACTATGGCCTCTAGAAACGCTTTCTTGGCAACGTTGCTTTTGCAGACGTCAAACTTTAAACTCTTTTTGCCCTCAGTTGTTAAATATGTTGCTGGACAAAGTTTCTTTGTACATAAACCCTATTACTTTTGACAATTTGGGCTTTTTAAAATTATTCCCTAACATGAATTTATCTTGTATTATTTTGCTTACTTAAATGATATTTTTTACACATTGTCTTCTACAGAAATATAAAAAAGTAAGGACAACACCATTTGACATTCATCAAGTAAATAAACATCCATAAACGAATGCATATTTCATACCTATCATAGTTCCCTTTTGATCAGGTCAATATGTTATATTTTATCAGTGATGTTTCTCTCCTAATCGGAGTCTGCATCCTTCTAAAACATTTTAAAATGATAACCGGTATCACATTGGTGTAAAATATGATACGACCAAAAGAGCTAATTGAAGATCTACTTGAAGAAGGCTTTATTTCTTCAAATGCTATTGAATAATTTATATTTTGCATAGTTAAAAGCAATCTTTTTTTTATTTATTTTTTTATTTCCTGATTTAATTACCCAGTGAAAGAGCATGCATGCCATTTTTGCTTCATAGAGTTAAGAGTGGTGAATATGCATCATAGAGCTCTTAGCCACATCTGCTCATTAGTAAATTGCCCACTGATGTTGGGCACACAGTCAAAGCAACCGGCCGATTGTCAGGGCAGTAGGGTGAGCCTACTGTATGTATTCTGCAGTGACAGTCGAGTATAAATTTCAGATGTACAATTGTACAGGTTTTATTAGGTCATATTATTTGTTGAAAAAGTTTTGGTACGTTGTGGTTAGGTACAATGAAGACATTGTTTCTGCTTTGTCGTTTATAAATAACCTAAAAAGTGTGAGGCCGTTAACGTGTCATGTAGTCTGAAATCCGGAGTGACCTTTATATTTTTTTCCTCTTTTACTCTGGGCAGTTTTTTAAAATCTGTGTCCACTGATTCCCATCGACAAGACGTACATTTGTCGTTGACTAGACACAAACGCTTGCGCGCACAGACAAAAATGCTGCTTAAGGGCTGGTTTTGGTACAACCCAGGGATTGGCATTAAATCTGTCAGTTCTGGAGGGCATTAGCCTACATTTCAGGGTAGACACAAACAAAACTCCCCACAGAGAAAGAGCAAGATGGGCAGACCATTGATGGGACGTAAAAAGTGTATTTCTGAGTTCCGATACCATTGAGCTAACTTCAGGACACCAATGACCACACAAAGGTCAAGGGCAATGCAATACAATTTGACTTAATTTTTATTTAGTTTGAGCTTAATCTTGTCTGTTTTGTTGTTCGTTTTCTTTGGTTGTCATTATTTAAAAAAAACAAAAAACAGTTCAATCAATCAGTAAACCACACTGTCAATGACATGAGTGGGCACAACAAGCATTCTTCTCAATGGTGACCAAAATCAGCCATGTCAGATTTCTGATTTATGTTGTAAAGACCTTGAAACCTGGAGGCTTTGTTCCTTGCACGTAACGAATGGGCAGCGGCGTTTACTGAGTATACTACGTTCTCTTTTTCAAGTCTGGAAAAGTAGTAGATAAGCAAAGCAGACATCAGAAGGGATGACGCCAATGTGATGGAAGGCTAATAATGTTTAAATCCCTTTTCCTAATGGACTTGACTTTTATCAGCTCCATTGGCTTTGAATGGCCAGGTATTAGTTCCTCTCATTTTCCAGAGGCACTGAAAAGTTTTATAGACTTTCTGCAATGGAATGTCAAGTCAGAGGACATTCAGTTTATTAACAGTCTTACTACATCAATTTGGTTCTCTTTCATTTTTAAGCTATAACTTTAGAAAGGGTACAGGAATCTTCCACACAAAAGCATCAGATTTAATTTTCCTTGATGATCAACATGTTTTCATACAATACTAAATAGAGTATTTTTTCCACTGCATTTTTATCACAATTATATTTCAAATGTGTTGAATTTAAAACATAAGTGTTTAAAAGTTTTCGGTCATCGAACCAACTTGAATAGCCACAAAAACAAACCATTTGGGCTTCAGCAATCAAACAGTTTGGTATTTGGATGTCTTGCTTTCAATGCTATCGAATAAACAAGTATTCATATTAATATTGAACAATTGTTCAAAAGCGAGTATGACACAGTTACCTCAGAATCACATGAGCCACTTTTCTGGCTAAAACAGCACATTTGACGAACACTGGATCCTTAAAAAATGATCAGTACAAAATGCGAACCGGTGTTCGACTTTAAGCATCACAATCGTCAGCATCAGGACCCAAAAGAGAGTCGCGATCCATTTAGGGTGGGTTGCGGACAGCTTTTAAAAAAACATCATCGTTTGATGTTTCTGCTTCGGTACAAAGACGTAACAAGTTTCCTCCTTGAACGTAATTAAGTAAGCGACAGGAGGTGTAGCTTCCTCATTATAATTTACACCATGAGCAAATAAAGTGCAGCTCAGCCTCTGGCTAGCAGAAGTTATACTGAGTGATAGGTAACACCTTTGGAAAACATATCATACGCATGCGGTGCCAGAGGCTATTTTTAAACAAAAGATGTTTTCTATTGATCTTAACGTTCGTAAATGTTGGTGGTGACAATGTAACAATAAATGAAATGTGGATCCTAGGGTGGCAACAGATGAGAATCTAAACCATCCAGGCAGTTATTAAACCTGGGCTTTTACATTTTGTTTGTTAAAATTTAATATTTTGTTAAAAAATTGATAATATGAATTAAATATGAATTACCTTACATTTTAAGATGTCAAATGCACTGCCAGAAATCTTAGTCTGTTTCCAAATTAAGGGACGTCATATCCCACACAAACTGGTATAGTACTGCATCCATGTGTTTTTGTGTTATGCTTAGCATGTGTGTGTACATGAATATTTGGTGAAATGAATGGCTGCATAATCACAGGCTGTCACGTTGTGGCTGTGGCTTTTATAAGGCTTTTCAAAACAGCAGTCACAAACAACTACAGGCTTTTATCCGTTCAGTCTCAGATGGATGGTTGCTTTTAAGACACCCCACAGGGTTCCAGCCTTTTTTCAGCTGAATCTCAATTGTGGGTTGAAGCCCTTAGAGCCCAAGTTACTGGTAATATAGGATTGGAGATAAAATGGAGACCTTTCACCCTGGTGTATTGCAAAAGTCCGAGTACATTTGAATACCAAGTCAGATTTTGCATTTTGTCTAGGGATTGAGTTGGAGTTTAGTTTCGGTGCTTTAAGGACTCATTTAATCTAGTATATTGAATAGCTCAGTGAGCATATCATCCGTTTTAGTTTTGAAAGGAACATGACAAAGATAAGAGAATTTTTTTTGAAACAATGACTTTTTAAACTAGACCAAGCATTTGATGTTGTATTATCCCCAATATTTTTTAACACAGTATTTTGAAGGTTAAAACCATATGGCTAATATTGAAGCTGGTAAAGAAGGACGGAGGGAAAGTAGATATTCTTTCATTTATTCTGCATTCTCCCTTTAGGATAGGACAGGATGAGAAGTGTCTCATGCTAATAACTTTCTCTCCTTCTGCAGAGGGAGTCTCAATGTTGCGTCAGCTTTTAAGATACTTGGCACATGATTGCTTCTTCTTAATAACATCTTAATAAAAGACAATTTTAAAAGACAATCTTAATAAAAGACAATTTCTATGAAATATCTTTAGACACCCTAAAATTATATTTCATGTATCGTGATATTATAATATTATGTATAATATGTGTCGTTGAATGTTTTTTCAAAACAATAGGACCGATTAATGTAAAGAAAGACTCACGTTTAAAATAGTAGAATTAATTTCCGTGTTAATCTCTGATCGCTGCCATAAAAAAGTTACTTAAAATTTTGTAGAACATTTCAAATCTAAAAATAACTTATAAAGTGTACTAGTGCCGCTAGCCACTCAACATGTTGGAAACTGTAGCATTCGACTACCTGTAAATGTCAATTCTAAGAATCCACATCTCTATCATCTCTGTCAATGTCAACTGTTGACACAGTAGTTAAATATTTAATGAAAAATATGTTTTTGTCCAACATACAAAACAAAATTTATTGAATACTTACCTATTTAATTGGATGATCTACTCTCTCCTTCAACTCTGATGAAAACTTGAACTCTTAGATTTTATGAAAACATTCGCGCTATAGTACTTCTACAACTTGCCACCCTTTCTCTATTTACTATTATCATAATTTCTGAATTCTCCAGCTCTCTCTCTCTGACCAGCTACAACATACTGTGTGTGGGTGTTCATAATAAACCAGCTGTCAGTGAAAATGGAGGTCATTTTTCTTGCAATTAAGTTGGTTTTACTTTGCCAAACGGTTTTCTTTGCCAAACGGTTTTGATATAACCAGCTGTTACGTGAGATTCCTTAATTTTCTCTCCTTAGTAAATGGAAATGGATTTTTTTTTAATGCAACAAAGGATTAGTACTGTTATCGGAGGAAGCACAAACATTATTATTCAGGAAATTAAGTGGATGTGAGGTTCTAGTCAAGCTCACAGAAAAAAATCATAGAAAGTAAGTAGTGATGTAATAGAATACATACAGATAGGTGCATACTACGATGACAACAGTACCGTCAAATTCTTGGCATTGTGAGGGTGGTATGTAAATAATTGTCACTATTGTGTCACTCCAGGGGCCCAACTATTAGTATACAAGAAATTAAAAAGAAGTTTGTGCAAGCTGCTTAATTTGGTGAAACATGCATTTAGTGTGACAGCAATAACATTTTCTCTTGCAAAGCTGTTAACGATCGAGAGTTTAGAAGAGTCCATTTTGATGTTTCAGGTGCTCCAGCTTTTTCCTTCAGGACATTTTTCTCTCAGCTGGTGATGACAGATGAGCACTAGGTCACACCATTACAGCTCTTTGTCTCTCATTCTCTCACTCACTTATCGCTGCTCTACTTTTTCACCTTCACTCGCTTTGGTGACTTTACTTTTTATACATCCTTTACTCATAATTGGCCACATTTTCTGTGAGTTGTCTTTTGTCTTGGGTTTCTTAGTTGAAAACCTTGAGATACAGTGGATAAAAAAATGCTGAAATTCCTCTTCATCTTCAGCTGTGATGCAAAAGCTTAAGGCTAACACTGACTGGTGTTTAGAACGGTTCATAAATCTCTCCACCTTGGCAACATGGGTATCATGAAAAACACAATTTAAAGATGATACCACACAGATGGGTGACAGGTGGTTTTCACAGATTCTCAATGGTATAAATTGATTCCACCTCTGACCCAGACACTTTAGCCGTCTTGCATGGTGAAATGAATAGCAAAAGAACAGTGATTCTTCATCTTTTTGTGAGAAATTCCCGACAAATGCAACTCCTAGACAAAACATTTCATGCTTGACCATTTTTGGCACTAGCTGTGTCAGACAGCTATCAAAGTCACATCACTAATGCTATGGACTAATCAAGATCTAATAGGAAAAATAGGAACATACAACATCAGTATCCTCACATTCCGCCGTGTTAAAGAGCTTAAAAAATCATATAGGGATGGTCTTAACTTTTGTTTATGACCATGAATGAATATGACTGACAAATATTTATATAGTGTAAAATACAAAATTATATGTAGCGTAAACCCACAGCATTAAAACAACAAATGAACAAATAACGAACTAAATAAAATAAGTTGGCTTTCCACTCCACTTATCACGTTTGAATCTTTTGATATTTTAATTTTAGAAATTGAAAATGATGCCTCACAAAATAAGGTAAAAAAATGTCTGATTAAGTGGTGCCTTGACAATGACGATGAGTGCAAGGAAATGTCATTGCGTGACATGTAGTTGATCTGGCAGCTGGCATATGGATAATACCACATTGGCACACATACAAGCACGCAGCACCTGCCTCTCCACCTTGCTTGTTCTTTTGAATTTGATGAAACTGCTTCAGTGGCACGAACGATACGAAGAACAGCAATGCGGCGTGGAGATGAGAATCTGTTTTCACCATTTGTTTGGTCACATTTGTCAGTATAAAATAGTAAAGGTCGCCATTATGTACTTAAGCCGTGTTTTGTGTGAGAAGGTATGAGAGACACCACTGACTCAGGTAGCAGGTGTGTATGCGTAACAGCCAGCATAGCAGCTGCTGTGTTCCTATCAAGTATCTTTATATAAACACAGAGTGCTATGACACTCAACCAAACTGATGCTGAAACCTGATCAACCAGGATCCGTTCACCAACGGACAAAGACAGTGTGGAAACCACAAACCTAAGCAAACACACTCTACTTTTATCACAAACATGACAGTTGAGTCACAGATGAGCCTAAACCTAAAGCCTTTTTTGTGCAGGTTTTTACATGCTGGGGGCTAAAAATGTTTAACTTCTGTGAGAAAAGGAGCTCATCCAAGGTGCATCCAGATGCATTTTCTCTGGTGAGCTATGAATCTCGGATTGTTTGCTAAACGAGCAGTGACTGAGATATTACAGACAACAGTCGTGCCCTCTCTAAATGTTGCCATGCACCTCGAGGGTGATGATTGTCAGCTGTATCGCTTGAGAAACTTTGAAATAACACATCGATTAAGACCTGGGAAGGACACACTTGACTTCTCAGTGGATGTCACATCCATCCTCTATAAGTTAAATCTTCCAGACATGCTTGATATACATTAAGTCATGTAAAATGACAGTAGAACCTTTGACCTTTCAGTGGCTTATGCTGAAACCTCGAGGGGGATTGCAGAAGGGGTGCATGCAACGGAAGAGAAGCAGGAGATGTGATAGAAATAGAAATAAATGGCAGCATGATGAGTTGTTCAACATAAGGATGAGGCATATATTTAAAGAGGTCAAAAGTGAAGTAATGGCTAACTTGTTGATTGGTGCAAAGAAATTACAGTCCCTGCAATAGAGCCGTAAAACCATTTACAGTTAACTTTTGGTTAATTTAGCTTGATTTATTTCTTATTTTCGAAGAACGCAGATGGAGATTCTGCAACCGAGCCAGGAAACAATTTAAGCAAACAATATTTGGAGTGACACAAGCCCTGGGCTTACAACTTGGCCATAGGTGCATGCACTGTATGTGCAAAAAAACTGATGGAAGCACGGGCACATAAACAGAAAGATGCCAAGCTCTGGAAGGCACGAGGTCATTGGGTTGGTGCTTTAATATACCCGGGGCAGTCCTTAACCTCTGAGGTGCTATGAACAAACAGACAGATAGCTGGAGATATACAAGGAAGGAATATTGCTGTGGGGAAATCAGGCCACATGTGGTATATGGGCTACTCCCTTTCATGGCTGCCTGAATATCATTTGAGCCCGACAATGACTTTGACATGCAATTGTGTTGGTTGAGGGATGGTCTTTAAGGGACCACACTGCACTTTCCCCCAAAATAAGGGTCATTGAGACTACTAAATTTTGTTGTTCCACAAACATATAACAGCATGAGATGGGGTATAATCCACATAAAGTCTTTTCTTTTTTAAATGTGTGGATGAAATACAAATATTTGGCTACCGGAGAGCGCAATATTGATGAACTATTTGATTTTCATACTTTTTCATACATAAGGTGCAATATGGATGCTTTTATTTGCCGTGCAATTACACTGACTTGCTTTGAGTGGAGCGGGAAAGGGGCTCTTGCGACAGTTGGAAACAAATTTTGAATTTTGCTTCTCAATCTTGTGACTGTGTTATTACAGCATTTGTTTTAAATGAAATGTGTTCTGAAAATCTTTAAATAAGTCCTGTCATATTTTACTTACTTACCCATGAGAACCCAGTCTACTCAAATGTATGACATTGTATTGGATCTAATTGGTTTTAAAGACATAAAGGCCCTTGTGCTATATAAAGAGATTATATAATAGTTCCGGCAATAATCAGTGAAGTTAATTAGTGAGACTTTATGTGCAGTACAGCAAATAGTTTGTAGAGATCTATGTTTTACTAAGGATAGTACAGCATAAAATAGGTAGGGGAAAGAAAAAAACCTCAAGAATTCTTAAACACTAATTGCACAGTATGAAATAAAATCACTCATTAGGTGGCTTGATCCATGTTTTCCAGCTCCATCAATTAGATCTTGAAAGTATGATGTATGATTAAAATATATCTTAAATGGAATTTTTAATCATCTCATTTAAGTTGATTTGACGCCTACAGAAACAGCCGCTCTATAAAGCTTACTGAATGAAGTCCATTTGGGTTGACAAAGAAAAGGAGATTGCTTCATATTTCCAACTGAAAGAAAAAAAATCTTTTAACGAGCCAAATGTATGAAAAGAAAACACCTCTTCATTCAGCATTTTTCTTCCCAAACATTTCACCACCCGTCAGCTTGAACCTTCCTCTTAATTGGTGTGATCTCAAGCAGTTGTACACATGGGGGGTAAAGATATACTTTTTTTTTACCCCCTCAAGTAATGGGGTTCTGCATAGAAATTTAATCAGACAGTTGCTTTTTGTGCATTGCGTGCTTGGCTTTTAAATGGATGTTATTTCGAATAAATAAGGCTGCGGTTAAATGCAAAGGCCTTTTAAAGGCACTGATGAGCCACCAAGGAACTACTTGAGGCTACGCTGGGGAGAAGACATCAGCCGGGGAAATTAACAGCTAAGTTAAGACGGTGGTGCGCTATGAGACCATTTATAGTCTGTATCGTCCCCAAACATTGCCGCTCTACATGTATTCACATATATGCTTCCAGATGCAAGTGGAAGTGAACATGCATCAACTGTCTTAAAAAAAGAAACAGGCCTTTAAAAGGTAACAATCATAACAAAGTAGAACTTTCAGAATTTAGACCCAAACACACCTAGTGTGTACTTTATTGGCTTGACTGATTTTTTTTTGTTTTGTAAGGTTTTTGTTCCAGTCCACTGCTGGACTTTAAAATATTCTGAGGCTAACAAATAGTTTGCTTTTTATGTATAACAAAATTGCCATTTTATGTTTGGGTGAGTTGTGAGCGAAGCGATTTTCCAAGATTTTTGTTGCATCCCAGGTCACTGAGCTTGTGCCCTTCCACTTTAACAAATGCTCGTATGTAATAATTCATGATCTTGAAACCAATCATGGTTGTTTATGCTTGAACTAACTTTGCATTGATTCATTCAACCATGAATGCCCTTTCACCTCTGTCAGCCTGGCAAGGATTTGTAGTGCTCTCCACTTTGGGATCAATGCGCACACGCACACGCATACACGGTTTGGTGTCACTTTGGCGTGTATTGTAAAGATACAAGAGATACCGGTAATGGCATAGATTTTTACATGAATGCTTTCACACTCTTTGGGAGTATCTTTAGCTCACCCTGTGACCTAATCTGACAAATGCCGACATTGAAACATACAGATCAGGGATTGGCATTTAAAAACGTATCCTTGAACAACTTTGAATGTATAAATCTTAATTGGTTTGTCCAGCACATCAGCACATTCTGATGCACAATTGTTTCTGTCCCAGGTTTTATCCTTTTAAGGAAAAGCCTAATAATGTTTTTATTTAAATAACAGTTATTTAAAAAATATATACTATGACTCTCTGGAATTAATGTGGGTCATAAACAGCTTTCATATATTTTACTTGTAGTCAAATCTCATAGGCGAAGAGTTTGTCAGGCATTTTAATTTATAAACTTATTTCCCCAAGAGAAACTATAGTCGTCATATATGCAACCATGTATTTGTCTACATTTATGTCGCCCAGCCTGTCAATCACTGATGATTCATCTTCCGCTGCTGGAAAACAAATATGGAAACATGAATAAAACATTAGAAAAATAGACGTATAGCTAAAGCAAAAGTAAGTACTCATATTTGAGTGAATAACAGGATCCCTTGCGACATTGAAATTGGGGCAATGACAAAACTCGATGTCGAAGCCTGAAAAGTTTGTTACGGTGTCAAAAGTGGACTATAAGAATTAAAAGACAAAATGTGGCATATCCCCCTGCCCCTTTCTACTTGTGTTACACTTGCGCACACCAACTCATATCTTAATTACTGAGGCTTGATGGGTACTTAACCTTGCCTCTCGCTGCTTAGGCTAATGCAGAGAGGTCAGAAGTGTGCTGATTGGCTGGCTCACTGTCAACTCAGCCAGAAACGACTGTTGGAGTGCAAATGAGCGGATGAGCAAGGGGATGAGACACAGCCGCAAGGACAAGGGAAAGGAGAGACACCTAAAAGAAAATCTACTTTAGTACAAGTGTGAATCAAATCTAGCAGCTAAAATTTAATGTAGAGATTTTTTACTGCATGGTTCATTTCAAATTATTTTCCAATGGAAGGTACTGTTGTGTTTTATGCATGTCAGTTACATTACGTTACATTATGCAGTATTTCTCTTTTGTTATTTTTACGTTTTTGCCATTTTTTAGACGTCACTTTTACATCTCCAGGATCCTTATGGGGGCAGAACATCTCACTCTAAATTGTTCCTGCTCCAAACATCCCTTCACCACCTTCATGTTTGTGCCGTGGCCATGTTAGGACATAGTAGCCATCTACCCATCGTCCAGAACACCATCCGTCTTGACCAGTAGTTAGGCATCAAATAAATAAAATGGCTCACTGCAAATATTTTTTTCTTGTGGGAATGATTTAAAGGTGACCAAAATAGAATTTATGCACAACTTAAACCCTTTGGACGGAAAGATTCTCAGTGACCAAAGCAGCTTCAAATTCCTGGTTTGTGATAAGCTGTAGCTTATGAACAGCTGCTGCTTTTTTACTGTGATACACATTGGATGACAGAAAATTTCCCTAATAAGCTTTTATCTGAAAAATCCTGTTTAGTTTTGGAATGACACGCACGCTTAGTTTAACAGTGCCGCTTAAGTTGTCTTGAAATGTCAAATGTTTTCATTATTTTTACAAGGCAGTGGATTCTGTCAAGCTTTTCATCAGCAGAAAAAGACTTGTCTTGTATAGAGAAACTAGTAAAGGTTCAGATCAAAACTTGAAAAATAATATTATGAACTTTCTTTTTGATATTTATATATAGGAGTGAAGCATACAGACCATGATCTTTATATAGCATAGCATGTGCACCATCCTTTGCAGTATGAACTTGAAATATATTTGGTGATAGTTGAACCATCAAATCATTTACAGGAAGACTTATCAACCCTTTATTAATTCAGATTTAGTATATGTTTCTGTGAAACTGACTATTACTTCATACAATGTTTTGTCATAGGAAAACTACAGTGAAGAGAAAATCCTTGTTTTAACATTCATTAAGTTCACGACTGTGAAAATGTTCTGGTCAGAAGTTTAGGTCAAGTTACAAACTAAAACTTAAATGGCCTTTGACTTATGAGCTTACATGATAGAAGCAACATTTGCTTGTCTCAGTGCGTAATGAACTCGTGTGGTTCCCCACTAAGTATGTATTGCAAAATGGTTGGGGGTGTCAGACAGAGTCACTGAAAGGGCATAATTCTCATGTGCACAAACTTCTCTTAAAATAGAATTGACTTGAAACCCAACAAAACCCAGCAAGGGATCCTTGTTGATGTTCAGAATGCAATCTTACTGGCGTGCCAAGGGGATGTATCATTTTGGGCTTTTTAGGAACGAGCAAGCCATATATTTTTTTTTCTTTACTGCAGTTCAAGAGATTCCTTTCAGATGTCTGGCTTTTGCGCTTTGGATTTTCTTAGCGCATTGACATCTTCTATATAGGTCATGCACTGTGGTTTTGCCTTGAGTGGTTCAACATTGTATTTACAGTAAGGGCTTATCTAAGTCAACCTGATCAATTGAGTTAGACATTTAGTCTGGTCTAATTTGACTGATTCACTGTGTCCACTCAGCTGTTAAAAAACATTGTGTACAGCAGATCCCTCCTCATCATACATGCATACTGTACATACCGCAGAGGTCATACATCTATGCATAGGCTGTTACATCGCCATCCGTGACTATGTGCAGTATGTTTAAGGGATGTGGTTTGTTAATACCATCTGTGGCTGTGCATGGATGCGTGTGGTCTTCAGGCAATGGAGAGCAGCAACACAAAGTTGACGGGGGCTGAAGATGTTTAGGGCGCGATGCCAAGGAAATGGGCACGCACACACACACACACACACACACATCCCTTTTCTTGTGATCTCATGGGACATCTGCTCTGGTCCGGGTCACTGGCAGCGAATGCTCGGTTGGGCTCAAAAGTATCGCCAAGGCAACCGCATCGCATAATCCCAATCCATTTCATCCCATACGGGAACTGTGTGCGACCAAATTGTGCTGTTCCCCTCGAGGTGATGAGACAATGACTCTGATGTCAGCGATGTCTATGGGCAGGGAGCAAGTATCGTATTGGAGGAATGTTGGGCCCGTTTTGGCAGGCGATGGTGTGAATTATGCAGGCGTACCTCTACTGTGTCTGTGATGAGAGTGTGAGTCCTTCATGACGAGCGCTGTCAAGAGAACAAGCTACTCGGCTACAGCTACAATGTCTACTGTCAGGCTTTCCTCGCTTCAGCAAGCATTTCAGCTTGTTGTACTCACCATTTTGTCATTAAAGTGGAGCCTCCAGATTTGAACAGCCCTGAGGTTGAACAATTGGACAAACAACCAAAATATGGTTTTAACGTTTCTCAACATCCGAGTTACATCAGCATATTGAACTGTAATCCAGAAAATATTGTGAGATCAGTTTATCTCAGCAGAGCTCAGTTCCATCAGGATCAATTTTATTCACTCTGCGGGTTTGCGCTTTAGCTTGTAGTATAGATCAACCTTTCTCAATGTTCTTTAAGTTGGCAGTGGTGTTGACGTGATAGCCCATCTTCAGTAGAACCTGGATCTAGATCAGTGTCTTTGTTTCACATTCTTCATTTTTGTAATTATTATGCATGTCTAACAAGCATTTATAATTGTGCAGAAATAGATCCTAAAATGATCGTGACTACACGCCGGTCATATCTTACAGACGTTTGCTTTCATCCAGTGTGCTTCTGCTCGTTTTGGCTCCGAATTGGTCGTTTGTCGTCTTTCAACATGTTCTCTCTGTTTTTTTTCTTTTATTTTATATTTGCACACCCACCTCCTCCACCTCACTATCTTTGTTTTGCTGAAGAATACAAACACGCTGTGAACCAAAACACAACTGACAGTTTGCATCCACTTTTATTACTCCTCCTCCTCTGTCCTCTTAATTCCTCCCTCACATTCATGCACCCCCTCACTCCCTTCACCCCTCCCTTTCTACCTCCAGCTGTCAGGAGGCTTCATTATTAAAGATTCATAGTCGAGTCTGGGCTGCGCCTCCAAAAGCTTTTGTCAGACAGAGTGTCTCAAATCTTACTGCCACTAACTGGAGGTGACATGGAAACACTCCCATGCTCCCCCCACATACACATAAATGTGGAGGCTTCACCATGTATAGTTCTGCCCACTATGTTTTATTTTATTTTATTTTATTATTTTAGATATAATGCAAATAAATAGACAACTCTGAAGTCACTTCATGTTCCTCTTATTGTTTCCAGGCTTGGCCTTGAATTTCCAGCTGTTGTCAACTGTCCACATGGACAGTAGATACATGTGATATGCTGTGGTGTAAATAAACAATATTTGTGTTTTTCCATTATCCATCTGACATCAACGTTTAAGAGGATTTTAGATTCAGAGGGGAGACAGTTTGACGTGTCAACTAAACTGACCTCTGAGCTGTTGCAATGTGTCATTTGTTGTCTATGGACCAGGCATCTTTCCAACAATGTTTTTAACCAATTTCTCCTACATAGCAAAATTTTTATTTTATTTAGTATTATCATATTTTCCACTGTGGTAAAGAAAACGTTTGGTTATTTTGCTCTTCTTTTTAAATTAAAGTAGCAAAATGTGTCATCTGCCTTTCTTGTAGCAAGAACCCAACACTGACGGGTGAAGGCCTTTTAAGTATCTTGTCAACCATTTGAATGAGTAGATTAGTGGCTCTGAATTTTCCTTTCAAAAACAGTTTTTCGTGAAATGTCTAGACAGGCCCGGTTATTTATGGCCATTAAGTTATTCGCATGTGTGTTTACCAGTTAGAATAAAGTCTTGTCAAACTGAGTGATGGAGGAGCACATTTTAAGTGTTCCTGCTGATCTGTAATTTTGTTGGGGAACAAAGTTTTAATATATTATGCTCCTTCTTTTTTCTTTTACAGAAAAGCCCAGGAGCAACAAAAAAAGGTGGTATTAGCCGGTTGTGTTCCACAGGCCCAACCTCGAATGGACTATCTCAAAGGGCTCAGCATCATAGGGGTATGTTTGCTAGTAGTTTGCCTTTATTCTATTGTACATTTGGCTATAAAATCAGAGTTTGAAGTAAGAGTCTTTCATTTTAATCGTTGGCTTTTTTTTTTGTACATACACCCATTAAAGATATCACGGGCCATTTTTACAAGTCACTTGCAGCATGTTGAGTCTGGTTTGGTCTGTTCGGACCCCCCTGCTGTTTTGTGAATCAGTATCGCTCCCCAGAATACAAGACCAGTACCACTCAAATAAACCTGGATAGACAATAGAAAAGAGGGCAACGTTTTAGTTGTATGAGAAGCAACGAAAGAAATAAGATAAAGAGCAACTCGAATGGGGAGAACGAGCCATATAATGCCATATATTATATTAGATCTGAATGGAATCACAAATTTCAACCTCTGAAGCAACCGTTGGAATAATAACATAGCGATAATTATCATTAGATTAATTGAATCTGAGTCTAGACAGCAAATCAACACCCCCTCATCTAAAATGATCAGTAATATTATATTGCTATGGGTTGTAGTGTGTAACCAGACTATGTAATGAATCAGACCAGCTCAAGCTAAATTCCACAGCTGTTGCATTTTGAAGAGTGCACATTTATGTATTGATAATACTTAATAATGATGCAAAATTAGTGTTTCCTGGCAAATGAACATTCATCAAACAGAAGTACTTGCTCTTTAATATTCACAACCATTATTGCAGTACTGTTACAGTTTTTCTCATCTTTCCCCCCTTATTTTTCCTTTCGGTTCATTACTTGTCCCGAGACAACAACATTTACTCCAACAATCTTTTGTGACTGTTAAGAAAAGACTACATTGCAAACTATGGTTGTGTTCAGGCCTGCTTAGTTGAGTTCATATAAATAATATCAGGGGGAAATAAGCATTATTTCAGGTGAAGTTAGATATATTTTACAAATAACTAATCTTGTAACCATACCTTTATTAACTCCTTGACCTCCAAGAAGCTATTTATAAATTTCACCAAAGAACTTTTAAAATGAAAAAAATAAAATAATGTGCAAATTAATAGCTCAAGTTGAAACATATATGTGAAGTACTTTGTTGAAATTGTTGGTAAATCAAGCAAATACTCTTGGTCACTTTAAAATCTATTGTTCAGGAGTAGATATTTTGCATTAAATGAATAATGCAGTTCCATTTAAGTAAACATGCCACTATGTAACGTAATTACATTCAAATCACATTCAAGTAGCATGTATGTATAATATAATTACATTCAGATAAACAAGCTTGTATGCGCGTACGCCTTCAGGGCGCGGCAGAAACATCTGGGAAGTTTGCCACTGCTGTGCATCTTATTGTCATGAAGAGATTGGATTTTGCATTGATACAGACACACGTGCACACGCAAACAGACAGACAGAAACCCGCACACGCATGAAGGGGCACATATGGTAACAATCACGCACACTCCTTTCATGTGTCCTCTTATCAAAACACACAACGGTAGTGACAGTTGGTGGTATATGAAAATCAGATTCAAAGTACCAATCGTGAATTTGTGTTTAGTGAATCCTCTTAATGGCTAGGTGGGGGGTGCTTAAGACTGCTTTTGAAATAATTTGCTCTTGTAGTGTTCACATGCTCTACATGATTATGTGCTTTGTTTGTTTTGTTGTTTTGAGACTTTATTGTGAAATGAATGACAGTGTAACTGTGCGCGAGGTACACAGTCACGCAAGCCCACGGTGTTTCACGTCGCCGAACCTGTCGAACATGTCGCATCCTTTATCTAAGATGCATCACACATCTCCACGCAAACAAACAACAGCTCCGGCTTAGTAATCAGAGAATTACAAGAGATACATGGTGCACATCAGCCCTCATGGTGCACATCTTTTTGTACCTCTTGCATGTTCTTTGTTTTTGTATTTGTCCCACATACGTACACATTTCACACTGCCTACTACTGTTATCAAATTTTACAAGATAACAAAAAGGAAACCTCATTCCAAAAAAAACTCGTTTGTAATAGAAAACGTACATTCTGAATCAGTCGCGAATCAGTCACAGGCCACATATAGAGGTGAACAAACATTTACAAAATGTGAATGTCTATGTATGAAAATAAATGCCAATGAAATATAAAAAACATCAGGAAGCATGACATGAATGTGTCTTCTTATGTCAGGTTTTATGCCACCAAACTAGTTTGTTGCGTGCCTTTTATCATATCAACGCGTTATACAATGAGTCCTGACCCACCAGTTGAGAATCGCAGATTTAGATTGTCCTTTGTTACTCCGTACTTTGTTGTTCAATCCAATCAGTTCATGCCAAATGTACAATCACATAGGGGCTTATGCTGCCACAGCCAGGACATTTATATGGCGACATACCGAGTACTTAATGGCCACTTAAAAACCTGAGCCGTATCGCTCTCACATACTGTTTTACAGGTGGAAAGTAAATGTACTGTTTAATGGCAAACATTGATAGGAACTCAACGACACACACATTCCCCACTAGCAGTTGATTGCAATATCTACAGTATATGCGAGCAATGCTGCAGGAATTCTGTAACATCTTGGAATTCTGGACATCTTCTTATCCACAATGTGCTGACTTGACATAGACACAATCTGATTTTATCAGTTTGAACTTGACTGTGCACAAACATGCCTTTGCTTTTGTGTATTTTAGGTCCAACAGATTGATCGAGTGGTAGAGGTGGTGGACGAGGCTGTTAAAGGTATTTAAATGTACACAGAAATACACCACTGTTTAATTCAGATTACCCCGAGTTTGTTGTATAAAAAATGTATTAGTCCGTTTTGGTTCTTTCTAAAACAGCTTGTCAAATGCTTTTTTCTGTCAAGGAAGACTGACTCACGTGTCAGTAATTAGTTCAACCATTTAAAACTATATTGGCACCGCAGTACTCTGCTGTTAATGAAGGTCACACAGAGTTTATTATGAATGTCCACTAAAGCTGTCATACACCCCCCAGCTGTTCTCTTCTAAAAACAACAACTGTAAAACAGATTGGCTTTTGCATGTGTGCCTGTGTTTGAGTGTGTGTTTGCACTGGAAGCTTCTTAATTAGGGACATTTAAATTTTACAGTGTAATCAACTCTAAATTGTCTGACTACACGCACTTACTGGACAGTATGCACATACAGCGCATATGAACTACATCCAGAATAAATTTTTGATATTGATTACCATGTTTCCCCTCAGCATCTTTAAACATGTGATTCTTTTGACCTATCTGCCTTCTCATACGGTTCTCGATCTCCTCCTGCCCCCCCCCCCCCCCCCCCAACAGAAACTAATTTACCCAGTATCATTACTGTTCTTTATGACCTCATATAAATGGCCAGGAGACCTTTAAACTGGGGATTTGCCTTTTGTAATGGTAACTGAAATGCACATGCCAATGAATCGTAAGACGCAGTTCTTTGCTTCAACAAAATTGCTTGCAGGTCTCTTTTCCACATAACGAAAACATTGGCAAGCTTTTATGAGCTTGTGTCTTCATGTGTGAGACAATCATTTCAGTTTGGGTCTTCGTTTAAAAGGAATATAACCGCCACTCAATAAGAATACCCCACCACAGTAAAGCTGTGTTTAATTTTACTGAATCTTTGAACCATAAAGCTTATGTTACTACGTGTTGTAAATGACTTGCGTTATCTTGGGTCGAGTTGCTGAGCGTGCATGCAGTATTTTAACATTATGTGTTCACATACATATTGTTGGATAGGGTAGTTAATGCGGTCAAAAGCTTACTTATCCAGTTTAGTTGTCTTTCACCACATGTTGATTTTCTTGCAAGCACAGTTTGACCATGCAAATCCATTTTTTCACTTTTATTTTTTTTCTCAGTTTTTCTGCAATAATGTTTACTTCACAATAAAATCTGAAAAAATCTAACAATTGCTTTTCAATATGTAAATTCTGCCAATGTTTGGCAAAGTCACCAAGTAAAAGAAATGTTGGACCGTGCCAAGACTGAAATACATTTTTGATTGTCAGATGCCATAATACATATGTGTATCCTTTTCAGTGTTTCAATTGGTGTTCTGATATTGATCTCTCCTAGTTGAGATTAAATCCTCAGATGATACCATTTCACCTGTTATTCTGAGTTTTTTTTAGAAACAGTTTAGATTCCGCCTGTACTTGTGTGTGTATGAGAGAGATCGGGGCACACAAGGTTAGCCGGGCTAATGCATCTACTTAGCTAGAGATCAGAGGCTATATAGCATCAATATGACCTCATGATCCGTATTTCACCAGGATAAACAAACTGTTACCGTGTTCCTTGCTAAAAATAAGATCAAGCTTAAGAATAAAGATATATCTGCGACAGAAACAAAGTTGACCCATTCACATCGATTTAAAATGGAATTCTGAATGATATTGTAAACACCATCTTTTGATGCTTAGTGACCTCGTATTTTGATGTGACAACATCAAATGCTGGGTACAGAGGCTTGCTGCTGCTATGTGCTGCAGTTAAAATTGTTTTGGTTTTATAGAAACGTGGATTTTTTTCTGTAGTTTTCTTTAAAAACACTACAAAGCCATGTCCCCTTATAATTAATTTAGCAGACATTACCGAGATATTAACCCCGTTCGATACAATTGTAGGTGTTGCTTGGGCCATTACATTGACAAGATAACCGATAAACATTAAACCCCCTTGCTCTCCTCGTCATCAGCCACCTTCGTCCGTTATTTCCAATGTTCCCCACCCTGTTGATACCTCCCAATCAAACAGCAGATCCACCACTTATGAGACATCAGTCGTAAGTCAAGAGGTCATCCTTTTAGCCCCTATCGCTGTGATCCAACCATCCATCTACCCGTCGTATACAGCTTTCATCTGTGAGGAATTCATCTTCTTGTCTTCTATCTATTCTTTTTTCCCATCTTTGCCGTCACCTTTTCGGAGGCATTTATGAGTGGATTGATTACATCAAGCCAAATTTATAGAGATGTGAAAAAGCAGGAACATTTGAAGGATGGGAAAGACTAAGGCATGGAGAATGTGGTTATCAAGTGTATATATAGGATTGCCCACCAGAACAATTGAGCCCGAGATGAAAAATGGACAGCACTTTTCAATTTTGCCCACTTTGGCAAAATATTGTAAGATAGTCAGTGGCATACAATTGACAAGATTCAAAGATCTCAAGGGACTTGCCCACAATAATAATAATAATAATAATAATAATAATAATAATAATAGTAACATATTAAAATAAAAAAGCCTTAAATAGTTCATTTAAACTTTCCTGTGTTGATGCACTGACTTACTGGATCAAAGAACTGATCGGGTCTAGCAAAAAAAAAAAAAAACACAATAATAATAAATGATAGAAAAGAATATATATTGCTACATTGCCAGTCAGCTTTCTGGCAACAGCAGAAAGCCAAATCCGCAGCGAGTCCTACGTTTCGTGAGCGGAATTTTCTCATTTCCCAGCTTGTACTGGGATATTACGACCAGTCACGCCTCACCGATTGGCTTTTTGTCCTCCTCAGGGGCAGATAGTAATTTTTATCTACCAATGATAGCCATGCTTCCTGCCCTGAGCCCACCCTCCCTGGAGACTCATGTAAAGCGGATAGAAACAGCAAGACAATTCCATCCCTCAGCGCCTTCATCTCGCGCACATCTTTCTATAAGGCTATTAGATGCTTAGAGAGAGGAGACCACAGCATTCCATTTCGACACAATAAAGGTTGAACATCACTGACATTTAACTATTTGACTCAGTTATGGATTTTTATTTGTGCCCCTTGTATGGTGTGTTTTCTAGATAACTTTATCAATTTTTGTCATTTACAAGTCACTCTGTGTGCAGAATCCATTTATTGAAATGAAAATGTGTCCGTATTGCCACACGTTAAGCTGAATGTTTTTGTTTAGCAAGTTGCGGGGATCGGCAACTAGTTCAGTTTTCATTAATGGCATAATTATAACTGCCTTAAAAAAATGCATGAGCTTTCACCCAAAAACTAATGAAAAGAAAGTTCAGGGTTTTCAGTAAGATTTTTATTGTGTTTAACATTAATATTTATAAATATTTAAAAACATAATTTCATACGTACCTGAGGCTAGAAATTAAAGCAAGTCTGTTGTCTAAAATGCGTGATCATTGCAAACAGCAAATAGCCAGACACCTTATTTTTGCTTGATTTCTGTCTTTATGGCTCCTTCTTGACAAACAGACTATAGTTTTGTTGTTCAATGAAGAAATAATACAGTGGAGTGTATTGTATGTGGAACTTCAAAACCCGATGCAGGGTCACAATTTTCTGTTGAAGTGTGCAATGTAGATGTGCAATGTTCATTCGCTTGATGTTCGGTGAAGAGTCTCCATCTGTATTTTTTTGTGATCATCTACTCAAGTTGTGTGTTAATTTTTAACTAATGCAACTCAAGCTGATCAAAAACAACCAAACAAACTGGCGCTGTTTGAGGAGAGGGAGACATTACTATTGCTTTAATTTGCCGCATAATTTTGTTTTCTGTTTTAATTCAGGTCATTCAGTTCGTCTTTTGGGCCAGAAGAAAGATGGAGGCCGGAGGCTAGGGGGAGCAAGACTTGACCTTCCCAAAATAAGGAAAAACCCTCTAATTGAAATCATCTCCATTAACACGGGGTAAGACACAAATGATATACAGTACAATATTATCCAGCTCCCTTGATTTGAGTTTGTATGTGATTTACAACTTGACAAAACAAATTACACAGCTATCAATTGTGAGCAGTTCACTTTAGCTCTGTTATGTAAGCTCTTAAGTAGTTATTCCATTGTCCTTAGTTGAAATGTAGAGTATTAGAAAACCACACGTTTACAGTGTTAACAATAATAGCAGTGTATTAAAAAAAAGTGAAAAGCTCAGATTCATTATAATAGTTGCATTGCATCAAAGACATTGCAAATTGCATTACAAATTAAAACATGAAGAAAAATGTGTACAAAAAAAAAAGCTAATGATGGTGTTCACAAATAGCAGTCCCTGCTAATATTTTAATTCGTTTTTTTCTTATGTTGCTACATAGACGTTGCTTTACAGGACTTAATTTCTCGAGAAGTATGGACTTGAAAAATGTCTTGCAATCTAATTGCTAAAACAGAAATTTATTTAAAATGGTAATTTATGACAATTTAACTAACCAGGTCTGCAGCCACGCTCATATCACAACATTTTATGAACTAATTTCATGTTGCTACAAACCATGTCCTGTATTCTCAGTGGGCTACTTAAAAAAGGGTTCGTTCAGACTAATTCCTCTGTGCTTGACCTTCACTAATGGCAATCTAGAAGCCATTCCTGTGCACATCCTCAATGTCCGTACATTAATGATGTCCATCACGAAGCAATGAACTGCCGATTGTAGCCACAATGCTTGCTTTGATTTCTTCAGCTTTTGTTCCGCCACTTTTGTCCTGTATCCAAGCATCACATAATTCCTTTGTTTGACATGTTCTGTAAAGAGTTTTCCGCAGTTTAGTGGTCTTGAGACTTCATGCACTAACTTCATATTTATTTTCATATCCATTATAATGGAACATGAGGACTAGGGTACTCTTACCTGCCCTTGGGTTCTGGGCTTAAATGTATTACTGCCCAAACACAAGAAGACCGAGACATTGTTGTTATTAAGAGTGTGACATTGATGCAGCACAAGAAAATTTTCCATCTACAGCACATTACTATAAATGTCATACTTTATGTAATGTATAATTTAGAGCTTGAGTCACGTTGAATGTTGCTGTTTTTTCTTTCTGTAGTATGTATGTATGCATGCCTTTATTTTTTAAGGGGTCACATAAGCAACAAGCAAATCCTCTTGTGTTTTTGTTATTTTATACTGGAAGTCTTTTAAGTAGGCTGTTGGATAAAGTGAATAGTTGCTGCAAATCCCTACTGAACATCTGCTTTTGTGTAATTTAGTCAGTCATTGGTGTCCCTAATTTGACCAGGCTTCGCTGATATAAAATTATATGTGAGAGAGACAGTGTGTTCTTTATGTGCTCTGTTTTTAGATAATCCATTTTAAATCCTCTTCTGAAGTCGTGACATCATTGGTGACATTTGTTAGCAGACAAAACAAGAGAGATCTTTGTGCAACGCGCAAATGCAGAGCAGACCCAACTCCTGCTGCCTCCTGCCTCAAAAGAGAATGTTGGAAAGATGACAAGAGGCATTAGAGGACTTTTTTCTTTTGGACAAATGTTAGATTGAAGACTTGCTCCGTCATAAAACAAATTCATTTTCATACATAGTTTCATGTTAATGTCAAAACGTTATTATAAATTGCATTTATGTTCTCATACGACTGCTATACAAAAATTTTTATACAAGTACATCAAAGACATTTTGCGTTTAAAAAAAACTAGCTCATAGACAGTCAGACTTGGAGGTCTTGGGTACGGAGATGATGGAGGCAGTGTTTTGGCAGGTTGACTGGACCAAGGTGTTGAAAATATGTTGTTAGCTTCTTGGTCAGCTGGTGGACAGTCCCTCAGTACATGCTGATTTAAGAGGCACATGTGTTGATCAGACAGGACTATAAACTATAATGTGAGTATTAACATGTTGCGGTAAATTATTTTTGTTATATTGTAATCCACCTTTACTTAAGCACACAGACTCTCAACGGCATCAGGGTGTAGTTTTTACACATGGTACAACCTCATGGAAATGTCGTTCTATATTCCATTTGAGTCACAATATGCCGTTCATTAAGTTGCGTATTAATATCATTTGCACCTATTTAATCCAAATTCGATTAGCTTCCCCCTTCCTCTAAATTAGTTTTATTCTCACACGGGGGTTGGATGGGGTGCAGTGAGACTGTTTTTTTTGTTGTTTTTTTTAACGGTAAGGGTTAGTTTAAAAAAAAAAAGTATTTCGGCTAACACTCAAATGTCTTGGATAGTGTATTAAAGTAGCACTGGCAGGTTTCTTCTATTCTGACTATAATTGTAGTTTTAGGTCTATAAAGACAAAGAAAAACAGACATTTTGTCCACTATGCCCACTCAATTTGAAACCACCCTCCAGAGTGAAAAATTAAAATATACTCTGTCGTTGTGTTTCGATATACACGTCCTGTTAACGTCGTGCACACGTTGACACATACATGTAGCAGTGCAAGGAAGTAAACATCCGACTACATTTGTTTTGGTCCTTCAAGCTGATCTCGCTGCTTCATTAACCCAGGAGTCCTTCCAACATTTTTCCAAACTTTCATTGTTTTTCTTTTTGCTCCTAATTCCATTAATCTTCTTTACTGGTTGTGTTGAACAAATCATGCAAATGATATCTCTCCTTCCTTGCCCATCTGCCAATAGACATGCTCTAGCATTAGATCATGTTCCTATTCAATTTTCACATTACTGTTGTAAGCAGTTCTTTGTCATCTTGTTCTTGCAATCGCTCCTAGTTTTAGAACATTTGATGCTACCAGCCAAAACTGGCATGGTACATGTGTGTGTCTGGACCTAGGGTACTCTAAGGGTCCATTCTGACTGTGTGTGTGCGTGCGTGTGCGCGCGTGTCTTGCCAGTATCAACTAAAGTCACTTTGTGAGCAAGCTGAATTGGGATGCTTTGGCATCATAAACCAGGAATTTACAGCCACTCAGACAGAATGGGTCATTAAATGTGTGTTGTGTGTTGCTGTTTGTTTGTGTGAACCATTGCCAATGAACTCCAGGCATTAAAAAAAAGCCATTTGTTCCACTGTTACAGCTCATTTCATTTCATTATGTGTCCCTTCCCTTCTCTCTATTTAGTTACATTTCTGGTAGTTATGATCTCTCACATTGCTATTACAATGCTAAAGTCTTGTCTGATCTTCTGCCTTTTACAGCAAACCAATAACTTGTCATTATTTGTGTCCTCCAGGCACGCAGGTAGATACGCGGGCAGGATATTTTCTCTTCATTTGACTAATTGCAGTTGCTTTGGTGAACTTCCAGGATGTTCTGTTTTAGAATCTGCAGTATTCTTAGGGTTTAAAAAAAAATAAGGCAAGGCTTTATTTATTGAAAAGAAAGTTACTCATTTCGTTCTCTCCTTTTATTCCTCCCCAATCTTTGAATATCTAAAACAATAATTGTGATAACTCACCATGCCAAAATACACACAGGCATGCATTAAGCATGTAAATAAAGCCCCAGAGACTTATAAAGTGTTTTTGTGCAACTTTAAGTAGATTTTTTTAATGTTTGCGTTTGGTCATCAGGCCCCACAATTGTTCACTGTGACTTTCCTCCGATTTCCTTCTGGCCGCCATAACTTCTTCGTCTACTCTCCGGGTGGACAAAGAACAATAATGGGTCTTATCAACCTTGCTGCTGACCTTAACATAGATTTGTGTTAAGCATTGTGACCAAGGTGTAACAGTAACAGCTTTAGCCAGCTGAGAGGGGTAAGTTTGGGGTCACAGACATGGACATGTAGAGGAAAAACAATAAACCGACTCGAAGGGCCAGGGTTAGAACTCCCCTTGAAACAACAGCCACCACACTAATGTTCTCTCTGTCAGCGTTAGAATTATTACCTTGAAAAAACAACAACAAAAAAACTGAAGTAATTGAAAATTTGACACTTTGACCTGAAATGTTGCAGAGGTATCGCTTGCTATCTTTTTAGGTATTGTGTCACAAGTCAGTCAGATAATAGAAAGGTTCTGTATTTTTACACACAATAGAGTAGAAATTCCATATTGTAAAGTCTTTGTAACAAGGGGTAGGACTCAATATGTCTTCTAATGTCTTTTGACTCCATTTCAACATGTAAACTGCACTGAACTAAGACATTTGTAGAAATGATCTTTCCCTTTCTATCAGTTTTATTTATTTTCTTTATATTTTTTTTGTTTATATGTTACTTGACAAAAAAGTTGCACAACAATTCAGAGGACAAAGCGTTGCCTTGCATTATGTATTGAGAGACCTAAGCACACGTGGTTTATTTTTGGGGGGGGCTGTTTTGTGTTTTTCTGTGGTATCACCAAAGGTTACTGATAATGGTGAAGGGACGCAGTTTCATAATGACCAACAAACCGTAAATGAAAGTTATTGCAACATAAAAAAGGTGGTAAACGCATCTCTACTTGAGCTGCTGGAGTGCAATAAGTCTCCGTCAAAATTAATGATTGGGAAGAGACGTATCAAATGCCGTATAGTTTCTCAGTAGATTATTTGTTGTTTCATTAGAATTAACTGTGATTACTCAACTGTAATATACTCAACTTGTTTGATGTTAAAAAATTGAAGCAAACACGATACTTGAAGTGGCCTTTAAAAATACTCTTCCCTCTTTTTTATATACTCTGCGTCTTTTATGTCATTATTATTATTATTATTGGTGTTTAGAGTATGACTGATTCTTTTTCTCTGGTATGACAGTTAGCAATTTTAAACTGTAAACATATATGCAGTTAGTATTTTATAATAGCAACAGATGGGATCTGTAGTCAGTTTTCAGTTGGCCTGTTTTCTATTCGGACCTCAGTTAACCTTTTTTCAATTCATGATATTTATTATTATTACTATTTTTATCCTTCGTGTTACAGCTTGCCTAAACAATTATTTTTAGTTAGGGAACCCTGTTCAAGATGCAATATCTTGTTGACAAGTTATTTCAAAAGCATTCATAAACTACTGCTTGACACTTCAGCTGTACCATATGTATTTGTTTGTCACTCCTCATTGGCATTCTTTTTTCTTTTTGGTCTGCTGTATCCTAAAGCATCAGACAAAGCCAAGGCCAAGAAGAGACACTATGTTGACATTATTTAGAAATGTTGGCACTCTTGTCAGTGTTTTTTCATGACAAAAAGAAAATCTCTTCGTCAAAATTTGACAAACTGTAAAGGGTTGTCTACACAATAGTCTCCTGTGTGAGAGATTGACAATGCATGCATGCAGGATGTCGGCAAAAGCACATTACATTTGGCGCTCTAGCATGTTTTCTATCACACATGCACAAAGAAACCCACAAATGCATTTTTATTTATTTATTTTCACACAACCCCAATACACCAATGTAGATTCTGTCACACACCTCCACCTCCTCTGGCTGTGCACCACAGTGGCCTTCCTGATGTTTATCAAACCAATGTATGGGTAGTTTTCAGCTCCACTGGTCTGAACATATTATTCCATTTCCCTCTTTCCCACTGTTTAACACACAAACACACAAATGCATGTTAGACACACACGCACACACAAACGACTCTTGCTCCCTCAGTCTCCAGGAGACCAGGAGGGCCTGTGCTCCCTGCAGTAAATCCAAAAGATTGATGTGTCTCCTTGGACAAAATGAGATTGTATGTCATTACAAGACATTACGCTACAGAACCCCCGAGTAACCGAATTAACACCAGCATGTCACAGGAAAGCACACTTTACGTACACACACACACACACGCACGTTCACACAACAGATTGTGTCTCAGAGTATTTGAATATACCAGGTTTTTCATGTTTGCCTTTCAAGTGTTGAAATTTCCCCAGTGAACTGAATGTTGTAAACTTGTTAATTTGACATCAGCACTCCCTTGTTGAGTTAACTTCTGCAACTTTGGAAGTCACGATGGAATCGATAGTGGTGGTTGTCTACCTGTGTTCATCTTGAAGACTGACCATTATTTCTTACTTATTTCGGCCCAAGTGGCGAGTCGACAGCAGACAGTGAGGCTCTGATCATTTTGATGGGTGGCTCTCCCAGAAGGGAATTAATTTTGTTGATAAATGTAGGCCTCGACTTACATCCACAGGTGTGAAGGTATAAAGTAATAAAGTAATGTTTCATGTGGCCCACAAAGACAAATTTTGCATCGACTTTAAATAGAGACATTGCTAGCAATTTTTATTACCAATCGCCCTTTTCGAATATTTGAAAAATTGTTGCTGGTCTCTCTGGTTTGTTGTGTTGCCGATACTGTATGTATATAGGATGGCAATTCTCATCACATAAAGACTAAACTCACTTGTCCTTTAAAAATAAAGAAATAAAAAGTAAAATGTTTGCCTCTGTCATAACAGAGACACGGTAAATCACAGCAAATCACTTACTATTGTACTTCTGGTGCCATGGTAACATATTTTGCCAATAATGTTACCATTCTGTAGTGGACTCATACAAAAACCACGCTAATCTCAAAAAATGGTGCACAAAACCATTTTTGTCCTGTAACAATGACCTGACTGATCTAATAAAAACAGTCTCGAGGTCTGCCTACAGTCAAAACAAGAAGTTCTGAAAACACTCAGAGGTCCCATGTTGACATGAGGTTGTGGTCTCACACACACATCTTGCGCGTGCTCTCAATCTACGAGCCAAAACAACAATCTAGACTTCTGTAGTTGGCAAATGTCTCTAAGGTCATTTTGTGACCTTTTGGCAAATTAACAAGCAGTAGTTTCACTTGGTAGCGTGACGAAATTCACGTGCAAAGGCTTGACTGAATAAATTGTTAGCTATGCTGTAGTTGACATGCACAAAACGCAGAAAGGCAGTTGGCTCAGGATCCGTGCGTGTATACAGATTCAACAAAAGCAAACACCCACATTCTATTATGGGCAACTGTGAGGGAACCTTGTGAATGTTTATTTCTCAGCATTCATACCTTGACCAGAGATAGTTATTGGCAAAATAGAAAACAACTCAGCGGGGCCACATATTCTTATTATCTTATTAACCGCGTGGGTTTTGAACAAGCTTGCATATATTTCTGACGTATTAATGATGACTCTGTTAATGACCTCAATGGTAGGAACACTTTAATTAGTGGCCTTATATGCAAATTCTCCATGCAACAACCAGGCTCATGTCCTCGCGCAAGGATGATTTAAACTGCCAACCATTCTCAATATAATAATAATCCACTTTCCCACCATATGGCTTCATTGTTGAGTATGCAATATTCTTTGACTCCCGACTTTGACTTGCGGTGGCTAACTACTTGCAAAGCGTGGCTTTGTTCGCCCATCGAAAGGCAGTTTAAGGTTCTGTTTGCTCATTGACCAACTCCGCCCTATCTCAGCGTGAATAATACATGCACTGAATAACCCTGCTTTACAATTGAAAGACTCTCCGATTTGCCCAGCAGCCTAAGCTTTGTTGCTACCGGTAATTGCATTCTCACACTGGCACGGTGCAAACCCCGTCAGCAGACTAAGACACACGCACACACGGCCCAATTTGTTTATGCATGGAGCAGTTTTCTAATTAATGTGCAAAACCTAAGTCCTTATCATTGAGAAAACCTTTTCCTGCTTAACTGTCTCCAAGTCTGTGTCTTTAAGATGCCGCACAAGGGAGTCCCTCTAAAGGAAACTGCGTGTGTGAGAATGTGTGTGCACATGTCAAGGGAGGTTTACAAATGTAGAGAGAAACCACAGGGCTTTCTTTTTCAAGACTTGCAACACAATAGCGCTTTTAGCACACACATATACGGACACATTTGTGCACACACGAACCAGCCCCAGACACACTAGGGAGGAAGCCCCTCTCATTGTAACACATTGATGAACTACACAGTTGTGCTGCAGCTACCTCGGTGGTTTAATTAGCCAGTAGGAAACAGAAGGGCTATAGTGAGAAACAAAGGGTGAAATCAAATTGTTAAGGCGGTAAACAATATACAAGCATTTACTTTTAGTGTCATTCTGGAAGTTGACCGTGTTATAGCTTTAAAATTAAACCCGGCTCTCGCTTGGGTCCAAGAAACTTCACTTCATGGCAAGCATGGGTATTTTTATGGGGCATGCTGTGACACCGCTCCTCTGCTCCAACTTTTTTTTTTGTGTCAGAGTGCTGACTAGTTGTCGCACGTTGTTTGGTGTGATGGGGATGTCGAATCTGCTAATGCGATGTGGTGATATTGGACAAATGCCCACCAACAGCGCACTGACAATGTCACATGCACACATTCGGGGAATTGATACGCACACACACACACACACACACACACACACACACACACACACACACACACACACACACACACACACACACACAATTATGCAAACACACACACGTACACACACACTGAAGCAAGTAGACCACTGTCTCTTGAGATTAATGTTGGTGTGATCCACTCAGCTGGGCCTGATCACATTAAGATGGATGGACCCCCTGGTGGTGGTGGCTGTGGTGAATGTCTGTGTGTGAGCGTTTGCGGAGTCCCATCTGTCTCTGTTTTCTCCACATCGGGGTTATGTGACCTAGCTGCCATCTTTAGTGCCCTCAACTGGGATAAGCAACGCATAGTGTGGCAGGGATAGACAGATTAAAACACAACTATTTTTCTCCTCAATTTCTTGCCTTTGGTGACATGCCTCTATGCTTGGAGTTTATAGTTCTAAAGGATTATTGATGCATTGATGCGTTAATCTCTTAACTGCTTCCTAGAGTTCTCTTTCAAACAATAAATTCGAAAATTGTGATTGAAATGAACTGTGGATTATGGGTTTTGGTTTATCTTCAGATGGTGGTGATGTTATTAAAATTAATCAAATCAAATGAAGAAACAGTTGCAAGTTAGTATTTTACTCTAGCAGTTGTGGCTCTGAGTTTATTTAACCTGAAATGACAGTAGTACAACTAATCTCAAATACTGTGTGGGATTCAGAAAGAAGAAACAAATGAAGAATCGTTCAAACAATGGCAACACTTGTTTGAACCAAATATTTTTGTGTCTCTGGGTCCAAGGCCAGTTTACGTGAAGCCATAGTGCAATGCCTGTTATTTAGATTTTTCTCAGTAGCAGACAGAATAGTTTTCCCAAAATCCCACATTTACCATCATCGCATTAGTTGGTTCAAATCACAGCCTTTTTCTGCTTATTGATCATCAACTAGTTGTTTTGTCAAGGCAATTTATTCCACTTAAAAATGAATTAGAAAAAACAGAAATCTTTTCAATTTTTTGTATAAAAGGCACTAAGTGGAACAACAGAGGCTTCTTTCACTGAGAAACTGGGCTGAGGTCAAACATTTGTCACAGTTTGATATTTTAGGGCATTTGGATGAAATGCTATTTTGCCATGCTCCAGCATATTTTATAGCACATCAACAGTTTTTGCACTAAAAAATGTGTTTCATTGTGCCAAATTTATTATTTGACTTAAATCGATGAAATTCATAATATATCTTTTTGTGTAGTCCTCCAAGTAAGTGCTTCATTGTAAATAAACATACAGTAATTTTTGTGTTATTTCAACATCCATTCACAAGACACAGGGGGTCCTTATACGGTGCACTTAAAAATATTTTGTGAGCCTTGTACTCCCAAAAGTATGGAAGATTTTTGAGGCATAACTAACCACTACAAAGACTGCTCTTTCATTTGTTAGATAATGGACCTAATCCTCTCTCTACCTACTTGTTCAGGTGCCTGAATGCATGTACCTATTGCAAGACAAAGCATGCCAGAGGAGACCTGGCCAGCTATCCCATAGAAGAGCTGCTTGAAAGAGCTCGACAGTCTTTCCAAGGTGAGTTACATATTTCTCACATATTTTCACATTGGTAATTGTTGATTTCAGTTCGCGTGTGGCCCTCCTATCATGCGGCAAAGGTTTTACTAACACATGTTGTTTTTTTTTGTTCTTGCTTTGTGGGTCCATCCATTTGGCTTGATTTGATGCCAGATGAACAGCTGTTGTGCCCTGGCATCTGTTTCTTAAGTGTAGACTCCCAGCTTCCCTGCCGCACAGCAGGCGATGGCTCAAAAAGACCCCCAGGCGGGTCAGTCAAGGGCAAATCTACCTATTGACATTACAGATCCTGATTTTAGTGGATTATTGTGAACAGTAGCTACAATGCCTAGTCAATCTGGCTTTTGCATATAAAGCTGTTTTTTTTTTTTTTTTTTTGGAAGACTTACCACAATTATGGTACACAGGATTTTTTTTTTTTGGGTGGGGGGCAGTACTGTATTTGGTCAGAGGTAACAGATGTAAAGATCTGGCTCAGCTCTAGTTCATTCCGATGTTTGATGGAGGTCAGGCCTTTATGTGCACAAGTCACAGAAAACATACTTGATTATGGCTTGACTGTTAGCCATTGACAAATGGATCCACAAAATTGGAAATATAAGATTCAGCTATAACTAAGGAGCATGCCCCAACTCTTGATTGATTCATTGATTAAATGGTTATCTCGCCATCTGTCCGTCCGTCTCTCCGACGCACCACCAAATCAATCCATCCATCCGCCTGTCTGTCCATTCATCCACCCATCCACCCACTCAAAGTGCTTATTCTGTGGAGTGTGGAAGGAGCCTGAACCCTATCCCAAGTGTCCTCATTGAATGATGACATGTCAAGAACAAGAACTGTTCTCACTCAAATCGATACAAATGAGCAGTGAAAAGGCATGTTTTTGCTCTACGGGAGGAAGCCATGTACTGTACTGTGAACAACTAGCACAAGCAGAACACGCATATAATGGCCGCAACCCATATTGGAACTTGAGACCTTTTTGCAGCCAACTACAGTATCCAGAACTCTTTAAAACAACTGCATGCACAATATTGCCCGGGGGTGGCCATTCAAGGGCGAATTCACCAGCTGGTGTTGGCGTGTGCGTGCATTCATATAAGATAGAAGACACTGCTGGTTGAAGATAGATCTCATGCCCTTTTCACTTTTTGCACAGTTGAGAGACACATGTAGCATTCTGGAAACTGTTTTTTAAGACTGTGTTGTACATTGTTTTGTTGCTTGAAATTATATTCTCATTTGCCAAATGTTCACTTTTGTAGATGATTTTACAAATATTATTTTGTATTACAGTGTAATGTAACATGTTTAAGTTCAAGAGAAACACGTTTCATAAAACACGAGGCAGGAAGCTTAGTTTGTCGGTGAGATTATGTATGACTGATCCGTTATAACAGGAAACATGATAGCAAGAGGCGGTTGTTGTTTTCAAAATACAAAAAGAGGAAGCTGAAGGTTGTGGCCCCCTTTAAAAAAACAGTGGATGTACCACAGACAAGATCGGGTTTTTTTTGTTTTTTTTTTAATGAGACTTTTAGGTCCACAACATACAATCCTCATAATTCATGTTTAAATCCAAACATGAGATCACACTTAAAGGTTTCCTTTCATCCATGTGTCTCTGAAAATGGATTTAATTCTTTGCAACATGATCATTTCACGCAAACACACTACAGACTGGCAAGTGTGATAAGCAGGTTTCTTTTTGGGCATAATTACTCCTTGCGCCCTTTAGCCATCTAATCAAAATGCTCCCTTTTAGAAATCTCTTTTTATTAAACATATCATGCACCACATTTATAAACCGAAGACCCTTTGTTCAGTTTGAAATTATATCATTGTTAAATGAAATGCGCCCTCTTTTTGCTTTGACTCTCACTTTAATTGCTATTCGTTTTCTTTTTTGAACCAAATCGAAATGACCATAATAAAACCCACAGTTGGATTTGCTATTTGATGGCGAATAGGAAAATGTAACAAGCAAATATGAATGGTATTTCTCATTGACCAGTCAGCCAGCTTTGGGAGTTGATTGGTTCATCTTGGGTAACTTTGAAAGGATTTATGAAATGTATTATTTACGTTAGGCATTACATTAATTAAAATCCCTGAGCAACTACTGTTTTTGTGATATAATTTTACAAATACCTTAAGAGTTCCTTCAGTTGGAATGGCCAAAGCTGTTTCACCTACGAGTGAATTTAATTTTATTGGGATACTTTGGCTTTTGTCGTAGCATTTTAAACTATCAGGCGGATGTCTCAACCACAGCACAGCATGACACTTCATAGACACAACAGCTATCACTCCTGCATGACGCATCTCATTAGTGTGTGACATGCGTCCTAAAAATCACGACACCACTTGTGTTTCGAGCCAGTGTCATAATGCCATGACTTGCTAGCACCCAATATCTAAAACCTTCCGTTTGAGTCTTTAATTATTGCCGTATTTTTACTGTATTTTGTTTCCATTTTGTTTTGATTCCCAATCTTTCTAATGGGTCAAATAAATTGTGAACCAATCAAAGGTCAAACAGCCTCCTGGCCTTTGCTGTCCAGTGACAACCAATGCCCAATGTGCCTACGTTTGATATTCCTTACTATGTCATTTCCACATGACTGAATGATCCGTTTCAAACAGCAAGAACGACACATTTATTCCATTGGCATCAGCTGGATGGCATTTGACAGATCGCCTCCGATAGATATGTGGGCAAGCTCACTGCTTAGCTGCAACATCTGTGACAGGTGTCAGCTCTTGTTTACCTCCGCCGCTGCTGTAACGTGACACTTGGGCAGACAGGGCTGCCAAGGTTTGCCAGGAACAATCCAGCATGGGTCAGTGGTTCCACCAGTTTTATTGGTAGCGCTGAGTTTTTGATGAGTGGAGTAACCCGCCTGAAGTACACAAGGGTTATTTACCCTGTGAGTAGATCCAGTCATGCCGTGGTTAAGGCTGAAAAGAGTGCCGGATTCATAGCACGCATAGCTTTATTTTTACCTTATTCACTGCCATTGACAGCTATAGACGTCAAAGACACGTTTTAACTGTGCTGGCAGTGAATGAGTTAATAATAGAATGAGCATATGGGTACAGTTCTGAAAAATGTGTCTTGTATTGATGTGTAGATGACAGATTGGAACAATTTAAATATTGACACAGCAGCTGCATTGATCGTGGTTGAGTCACCACTATGTACGGCCTGTTTGAAATAACATGGAAATCTGCTGCGCTTGCTAAATAAATTCTGGCCAAAGTCATTATCCTCTGGTAAAGCTCTCATGGATGAGCTAAAATTGATTTCTGGATAGAAGTGCTTGCAGACTGAGAAGCTGTTATTTTTAAGCAGGAAAGTCTCCCCATGTGTGCTCGGCCACGCTCAGATATATCGTTTAGGCTCCAGCAACAGTTTTTCATTATGTGGCTCTTGTACAGCCACTGAATTCTCAACCACACACTCAGAGCAGAGTTCACATGTATGCCACCCCGACTTGTAGAAACATTTCCTGACTTCTTTCTTTGCAAATCTTTGCAGCTTGATGTATTCAGAATGGAGACAATAGTGCACTTGGAGGAAATGTTTTCTCGAAAGAATAGAATCGGTTATGGGGAGTCCCAGACAAAAATGGTTAAAGATTCTAATTGGAGATTGACATATTATTGGATAAATTGAAAGTTAAGATTGCAACGAGTTTGTGGAATTGAATGTTGATTAACATGCATATACAACACGTGACGTATAAATAAATGCACTACTTCACTTTATCCAGCAGAGACTTTGTTGATCAAGTCACAACTTTTGCGTTCTAAAGAGCAAAGTGTTCTATACAAGAACGATGACATCATCAATGGGAAGTTGACTTCCATGCAGACTTCCTCTGTGGCACAACCTTTCCCAGCATTCTACTCGGTAGCACATGGGCATCGAGAGAGATTCTGTCATACCATTAAAACTTTGATTTAAAAAGTGACAATGAATTGATAAATTGGGGATGACCACTTGAAGAAAGAGTCAAATGCTCATCTGTAATTTGAAAATTCTGGAAGACCTGAATTAAAAACTTCACATGAAGTCCTGCATGAAATCTCAAACATATGTTTTCCCCATTTATATTTCCGTTGTATTTGTGCAGCCACATCCACACACAGCAGAACAACTCAACCCAATCTTAACTTTGTTTTAAAACGTTGTGTCCTCTCTCAAACTGTTTTCACAATACTCTGCGTCCAAACATTTGTCCCTACCATGATAGAAAGCCATACACACTTTACCCGGGCACTCTCTTGAGGCCCGATTTGGACACACGGCTGCAGTCTCACCTCTACCACAGCGTATTATGCATGGCCATGGTGCTTAATGTGTGTGCGTTTGTGTGTGTTTGTGAGTGTGTATGGTTAGTGGATTGTTAGTGCTAGAGCAAGGTGACATTTATTTTTTACTCCTCTGCTTTTGTTTACACAGTTTCATTTTAAAGTTCAGCCAAAGTATCGTTGTATTTGATTTGTTTCTCTCTGGCTTCTTCTTTGACCTCCTTTCAATCGCTCCATAGGCTGGACAAAAAGGCAACAGAGGGTGGTGTTTGCGCGCGTGGCTTTGTGTGTCTGTGTGTGTGCCTGTCCTAGTGTGTGCATGTAGTGTGTTGTCCTGTGATTAAGTGCCAAGCTGGCAGCAGAGTGGAGTGAATAGGGGGCCCCTTTCACACAAAGAGAGCAAGGGATCGAGACAACACACACTTGCACACTTTGGCCCATGCCAGACTGCAGGCCACCAACTGCACACCTGGCATGCTACTATTATGTCACCAGTGTGTGCTTGTGTATTTGTGCATATGCAATGTGTGTGAGTGTTATTGTGTGAGTGAAGCAGACGCCATCTGCTCTGTCCTCTGTGAACTTGTGTCCACACCTTTTTTTCTTTCCTCTGTCCTTTTTCCATAGTTAGTGGATTGTATTACGTTGTTCATGGTCCACCTTCCATTTAAACAACTTAATTTTTTCATTTTTCTTTTCAAAAGTGTAACTACAATATAGCTTTTTTTAAGTACTGTAATTAGATAAACTATCTTGTGAATTTCTCACTTCTTTTAAAATTAATGACGTTTTTTATCAATTTTCTCAGCTTTTTATTGTCCTTCGGAGGGCATTGAGGCTGACTCCTCTGTGGGGGAGGGGAGAGCAGTTGCACATTCAGTCAATAGGTGGCAGTACAACACTTACGTTTAAGCTCAGACCATGTGCTCAACCACCAAACTTATTTATTGTCTGTAAGGCCTTACACGCTTCGGAAGAGTCGGTTTGTGCCTGTTAAAATGTTTAACTCCTCTCAATCCTCTGACTCATATTTGGCTCGCCCCCATGATAGCACCACTGTGCATTTCCTATTCGCAAGATGTTAGGCATACAATTGTGTTCAGATTTATATGGGATATCAATTTACTGCCAGTTTTCCTGTTGTTGTCAGTTTAAGCCCCAAACGGGTTTGAAAAGAGTAATTGAATATCTTTCTTGTTTTTGCAGATTAGTTGAGTTTTGTTTGCATTTAGATGTTAAAAAGAATAAAAAAAGTTTCATGGCAATCGCGTAAGACTGTAAGTCAACAAATTGCATAAGATTGTCACTTGATTACGTCATGATAATGACGATGTACTGTCGCATAGTCAATAGATGTGCAAAAACATACACGCACACTAAGTGTTGCACTGTATTGAATTCTATAATAATGATTTCTGTATTTCATGCCACAATTTATTTTCCTTTCCTGTTTGCCAGCACGCCCTTCTGCACTGCTTCACGGTCTTTCAGGCTTTATTCCCTTCATGTCACAAGATCGCCGATGTAATTTAATCTTGAACTTGAAATTTTATTCTCTTTTCAGCTTAGCTTTTTTCCTCCCTTTTAGCTTTTTTTTTTTTTCCCCTCCCTTTTGTCAGATGGTTTTATGTCCTCGGGCAACACAAGGAAGTTTTACACTCTGCCCTGACTGGTTCGTATACAGTCACTCTCCTATTGAAGATAAGAGACTACACGACTACAAGGTTGTTTCCATAAACCCATTGAGTCACACATGAGTGAAAACCAAAATGTACAAATGGCTCAAGTCCTCAACTTTGTGTGTGCTTTGAAGTTGAGACCTGCAGTTTGGCAGGCTGAAGAAGGGGAGATTAATTGGCCTGTTTAATCTACACAAGCCGTTGTCTGAACCCTTTCAGCCTTTTGGTCGTGTGTCACTAACCAAATCCTGATTGATACCTACGAGTTCTGCTCTGTGGCACATATATGTCCTTTGCATTTCTCAAATGCTTCAGATCAGAGGAGGTAGCTGATAGAAAGCGTTCATCTTCAGACATTCACACAGAGAATTATTATTTGTCATTTTTCGGACTGCACTAATCAAAGTTGAAGTGCTTTAAAGAGGCAAAGTAGTCAAAAGCAGTGCACTCATTGCCAGCAGGCACATAAACGACTCATTAAAGACTCTCTAATTAAAAGTCTTAATAGGTTGTAACATTCAAAGAAATGACACATCTAAAGAAATACTGGGGTACCTGGCTTTAATAATTATTGTTTCAATATATTTTTGGGGTTATTTTCTGACTGTGCAAACCAATATAAAAAAAAAGAGGGCATTCCAAAATTTTGGGTACAACTCAGCGATCACCACGTCTTGAGACTAGTGCACTGGGCAGTTGATAATAAAGAGATTGATTTGTTTTTGCAGAGTAACATCATTCATGAAAAAAAAAAGTGGCTTTGTCTTTCTCTTGGAACAATGCTTGTAAGAATTCAAATTCAGTGGAGCTGTTTGAAATCCACCGAAATTTGGGGTTGAAACTAAGTGCTGAAAATGTAGAGATGCCGCTCTGATTATTCAATACTGTCAAAGTGTCCTTGAGAAAAACATCATCCCCACGTTCTAGCTCTAAAGGTGCAGCCGCTTTCACTCTGACATCTCCTGATTAATTGACATATTCTGTGTTGTACACTGGAAACTGAGTCCTTTTTTTATGTGCCCGGAATTCCCTCATCCCGACATCTGACACACCCACCGCCCCTAACCTGGAATTTTTATTGAATTATTTTCCAGCCCAAGTGTTAACATTGGTAAAAGAAACCTCACCCTAATGCTGTCGTGACGGCAATGCTCTACTTGAAAGAGATTGGCTAAAATACCCTAAGAGAACAATAAAGATGTAACCAAAGTGTTGAAAACCAAACGTGTTGGCAAATAAAATGTCAACACGTGAGCAGTGGCTGGGCAGTGTTTCATGGTGACATGTTCTTATGAAATGTTTGTGACAAACGAATTCAGATAATATGGTTTTGCTCAATTGAGACATTATGCAACTTGTCCCACTTTGCCGATGTTTCTCTTTCCCTGCCTGAAACCATTCAGTCACTTCACTCCCACATTACACGCAGTGATGATTCGATCCTCATGTGTTCCGTGTTTCTTTTTGCCCCTTTGCGCTGTCCCGGTTGATCATTACTGTCTCCCCTTTTGATCCTCCCTCACATTCCGTCTCTTAAGCATTCTCAGTTGTCTGTTTTGGTTCAAATCACACCACTGTTAGCAGTGCCTAGTGTCTTTGATCAACAAGTGAATTTTGTGTGATCGCTCTGCCTTAAATGTCTGATGCTCTGCCACGACTGGCTTATCTGCAACGAAGCAGAGCGATTAAAACTGTACTTTGGAAATATAGTTCATCACATTCTACCAGGCGGTTTTCTCATCAGCAAATCCCATACTGCAACATGAATAGGAGGTGCCAGAAGCAGAATGATGATATTGTCATTGTGGGATTAGAAACTGCAGTATTTCCCTAAAGGGACCTTAGTGTAAAACCATTGTGTTATGTTTTAAGTATAAGGCTTAGCTTTCGGAATTATTTTAAAGTTTGGAATTAAAAACAGGAGTCACATCACTTGGACACTGGACTGTTTGCACACATTTGACATTTACTCTAGTGGAGCAGTAAAAATAAGACATATATTGATATCAAAATGCATAATAACAAAGGCACACTTGTACGGATACAGATGAAACCCATTTGTTTGCTTCAGGAATCAGAGTTGATGTCTTCAAGCATTTCATAGAGATGACTTTGGTTTGTGCTTCTGTTATCACTGCAACACTCTGGTCCCCTTGTGAGTGTGTATGCATTCTTGCGTGTTTGTGTGTGCCCTCCCCATGATGTATATTTTGATATCATCTAGGGGATTTTTTTCACACTCCCTGCAGGAATCAGTTCTCACAGAGTGGGCCACCCATGGCCACAGCCCTGAGCCCCTAGTGGTGGGTGTCACGAATGGGCTACGGGGGGTGGGGACAGCTTTTGCACTCACTCATACCCACAAAGACAATTGCTCCGAGAAATGTTTGGAAATGCTACATAGTGCAAACTGTTGCATATGTCCTCCAGTAATGTTCCCTTCCACTCTTTTAACTCTGTTGCTCTCTTTGGTTGCTTCAGGTTGCAAATGACTTCATTGCCCTTGCCTGACTGGTAGTAAGTGTGTAAATGTTTCTTCCACTACTCAAGCGACTTACTATTTCATAAAATGTTAAGGAACCATTTGAAAGAGGGATCATCAAAATGCAATATTTTTGTGCAACAGCAGATGACAAACAAACAAATACATAAATAAATAAAATGAATGAATTAACGAATGAACGAATGAATAAATAAAGTGATAACAGAAAAAATAAAAGAAAACATGTATTCATGGAAAATGAGAAACATTTAGAATGTTTTGGGGGTTACAAGTTGGCTACATGTCTGTACATGTCAGGACATGTTTGGACAGGAATCTGTGTCAGCCTGCCCTGCAGTCTGATCAGCTTGTGTCTGAAGTCTGTGCAACAATGTTGCGAGTTACAGTTTCTGAGGATTTTTTACGTTTAGGTAACGTTGCATTTTTTTTTTTTTTTCTGTTTACGAGTAAATCTGCACAAATGCGTTCTTGGCACTTTTTGGCATCTGCTGCCCTCCGAATGTAATGGAACACTGAGCCTAATTGGTTGACTGAAGATATTTGGATTTGATATTAAAATATATGGGATGACATACAGCCTTTATATGAACATTGCATATGAACTTGATATACAACATAAAATTATTGTTTTTTAATGAAATTTTAACATTTTGGTTAGCAAAATGATTGGCACATATTGACTCAAAAACAAGTAGCATTTAGTTTCAAATCCTTTGCTTGAATAACTGCATCATCACGATGCAAAAATGTGACTTATACTCCAGTGCGACATATATATGTCTTTTTCTTCTTTATTATGCATTTTATGGCTGGTGCGACTTGTACTCCGGAGCAACTTATAGTCCGGAAAATATGGTAGTTTTTGTTTAATTAGAAAACATTTTATTTAATTTTCAATTTCAAAAAACAAATGTTTAGAGCAAAAGGCAAATGTTTTTTTCCTCACAGGTTCGCAGTTGTTTTAATTCTTTGTGAGAAACTGGTTCTTCCTGAAACCTCATTCTTTGTGTCACATTAAATTGTAGCTTCTTCAACTTTTAAGATGGTAATGTGGGCACACATTTGTGCAAATTGTAACAATGTATGCCTAAGAGAGGCCAGAAATGAAAATCATGTGCTGCAATTACTTTCTGCAATTTAGTGTAATTTTGCTGCATGCGTGTTTATGCTTTCACATTTGGGACTGTGCTGACATGACTGGCTTGCTCTCAACCACCAGTAAATGTCACTTCAGCTTTTCGGCTGAAGAAGCTGTTGAGTGTTTCTGCCTGACAAGATGGCCTCTCCTGGCATCTGTCATGCCAGAGAAAAGCCTTCTCTTTGATTCCCTCTGACCCCCATTGCGTGTGTAGGTTAGGGGGAAAACTCTCCCATGCTGATGAAGTGTGTGAACGTGTTTGTGTTTTTGTGTGTGTGTGCGGGCACACTCTTTAGTTGTCTCTGTGGGGATCCCTCAGAAATACCTACTCATGAATAAAAAGTAATCTTACTTTATAGTTTATTGCACGACCTGGAAACATGGCAGCTGTCAATCATAAGCCTTGACGTGGGGACATTTGTGTTGTGAGCGGACCATTTTTGTCGTTATTGCCGTCATTATTGTTGTTGACACGGCAGTTGTGCCCATGGTTCCCTCATCCTTCCCCCTGGCTTCTTAACTCCTCTATCTTGTTTTCGCTCTTTTTATCTGTTGTCTGTCTCTTCACTCTCTCTCCATCTCAAAGCAAGGCAAGTTGCCCCACAGAGGGAGTTTTCCCTTGCATCCGTCGCCAAGTGCTTGCTCATGTCAGGTTCTGTTGATTATCTTGCATATGAATATATAAACAGCAACACTTCTGTTTTCTTTCTTTTCTGTTTGTGTGCTTCTGATAATACTGTTTCGAGCAATATTAAACTTGCGCAGCAACCCTTATCCATTAAGTCATTAGCCCTGGGCAATAATAAAGAATGTAATGCATGTTTAAAAAAATACTAACATTTACATACACATTATATTTACATTATTAAATGTATGTAAATATCAATCCTCCAAATTAACGTGCACACTGTTGTCATGAATGCAGTTTTTATAATTTAATGCAGTTATACAAGCCACATTGTTGTAGTGACCAATGAGAGCAAAAACACACAAGGTTGCAAGTGAACTTCATCAGAGTTTGCCACAGTAACTCATTTTACATACACACAGACACACGCCGACTAAGCGAATTAACAAACACAAACATGATGCCTGCCGGTGGTCATGAATAAATTAGCATAAATACTGACCAAACGTATTATTATTTATCAAATTAGTCTCTGTACAAGCTCACAGGCCAGTGCGCGCACACAGCCTTACACAATACGAACAGAAATTAGGTCGACAGCCTTGAATTAAAGTTAAACCTTATTTCGTCTGATTAATCATAATAGCAAGTGTGTGCGTGTGTGTCTGTTGCCTTGACTTCTTTGATAGCAGATATGAACTATTACAACCTCAATAGCTTTTTAATAGGAAGTCATTTCCATATGTTATGTGAGTGTGGGTGTGTACGTGGTTGCTCCCAGTGGCTTCCTGTTCTCTGAGCTCTGTGAACCGAGATGTGATCTGCCCCCTACAGCTTCCTTTGACTCTTAGACCCTCTGACACTCGCTGTGTGTTAGCCTCTCCGTCTTCTTATCCATGAGCCCTGTCGACATTCGTCCCCCCCCTTTGGCTTCAATTCATGCGCTTTTAATGACGCATTGTACATGTTCATTATCCTGATAGACTGACATTGGGGTCAAGTGTGCATGATTCCTGTATGATGGATAACCCTTTCTATAGAGTTTGTAATTTACAGTTACGTACAAGAGAAAATAATGACTCAAATGTTCAAATGTTTTAATTAGCCTTGGGAGAAAGTACTGATTAAAAAGGTTGTTTAGGGCTTCTTTTAATCTTGTAAACTTCAGCAAGGCTCTAAAACCACCCTAGACTCAATTCGGTGTTTGTGCGTTCAATCACTTTGTCATCTGAGCTAGCTTTTCTGTTGTTTTGGGCAGCTTCCCTGACTGGTGTGCAAACAAAATATACAGGGGTGTAAGTGTGCTGATTGCTGAAAAGCATCTTGTACGCACATGTACACAAACGCATAACATATGTACAAACTATGCATACATTAGTTTTTTTTTAAATTTGGATACTCCATGGGTTGTTCCAACAGTTATATGTTTTCGTTTTTTTTTAGTCTTTGGTGGCTTCACTCTAATATCATCTTTCTGCTGGACATTTGTTTTAATGCAAAAGCAGGTAACTGGTTATCTTTGCAACCATTATGTGTGGTATTAACATGAATACATGAAAGGGCTTAACATGGGCCAAAATTAGTCTCTTCCTTCAATTCTGATGAAGGCACGTGTTGAAGTTCATAGATTAAATGCCATTTTATAGAAAACTGAGATTTCTTAATATTACCTTTTGTGCTTCTGGTCCATTAAATAAAATTAAAAAAGGGTATCTGCCACTGCACGTTTAAGGTGAAAAAAGTTCAACCCCCTTGCAAATTTAATCTCTTTCCACCCAAATCTAGATCAATGAATAATTGGGAATTTACTCAAATATTCTTCTCTGTCCATCACCTCAGAATTTCTCCACTCCCAAGTTCACAGCAAATACTCATAGCTTGGAGCACTTCTGTCAAGAGCTGTACTTGTCCCTACAGATCCACTTTCCTCTTATGTAGCCGTCCATCTGCTTGGGAAAACTTCACAAGATACTTCTGTCTTGACACACTCAGAGAAAAGATGAAAGGGAGGATGTAACATTTCTTCCAGTCGACCCTATACATTCATATACACACCCGCAAATATAAGTATATCCACCAGCACACACACATGCACAAACGTACAACTGAGAGCCCCTTTGCCAATTACTTCTGATATAGCCATACAATATGTCTGACCCATATATTATATGGCACATTTTCCCCTCACATGCATTGCATGCAACGAGCATGCTCACAAACACACCAGTAGAAGCTTTGATGTATCCAGGCACTTTATCTCATGTGCAGAAGGTCATGCCTGTAGTTTGGAAACTCTGGGAAAGTAGGTTAAAGCTGACACGTGTTGTTTAAAGGATTGTGTTGGCTCTTCATTAAACTTGCTCACATCCATGTGTGTGTGTGTGTGTGTGTGTGTGTGTGTGTGTGTGTGTGTGTGTGTGTGTGTGTGTGTGTGTGTGTGTGTGTGTGTGTGTGTGTGTGTGTCCATTTGTGTACGTGCATACATGCATCTTTTTTAATGTAAACATGCCTGAGAGGGGATATTTGCATAATACAAAGTGCGTGTTGGTTTAATCCACGAGGATGATGCTACCTGCCAGGCTGCCCACGCTCCACATCAACACTTGTTACTCTAAATTAAGCCGTTTACTTATGCCCGCTGAACTCTGTCTGTGTGTGTGGCATTTTTTCATGCGTGTTTGAATGTATGGAAATAGGAGTGGCATGGGACTAAGCACGTCTATGTTTATCTTTTTATATGCTTCATTATAGGTATGCAAAACCTACTGCATAGCATCCTTTATTTTAATAGAAGAAGCAAACTGTGTAAGAATACGGTTACAAACCAACAATAAGTAGTTCTCTTCTTAAATTGCATCAAGTTCAGGTTGATTTGTGCTCCACACAGTAATGATATAGCATCAAATAATTAGGGAAAATTGATTTATCATATGTTGGGATGAAGTTATGTCACAAGAATTATATTGATGTCAGGCAGCCGCACATAAATCAAAAAGCACTTGCGCATACAGTACAGTTAATATTGACAATGACAAATGGTCACTGCTGTAGCATGCACACTGTCAGACGTACTCTTCCTTTCAGTTGCTCAACTTGCTGTTGTTGACATCTGGCGTCAAATTAGTCTCTTTCCCGAAGTGGGTGGAGAGGTTTACTGCAAAGGCACAAGACAGCCATGGGGGGCATGATTGTTGGATGGGGGTGGGACCAAAGTAATTGAAGGTCATACAGGCCTTTAAGTCATGGCAGCATTGTGCAAGAATTATTGCCTGCTTATGTATGAGATGTGTGTTCTCTTCGTATGTGATTACAAAAATGAATCATATAATTACAAAATTCCTTGTCCATATTCATGTTGGTGTCTCTGACCAATAGCTACTGCAAATAGACATTTTCACTTTCTCTTATTACATCAGAACTTGTATAATTGAACATCCTAAATGTCATGATCATAACCATGGTGAGTTATCTGCCTGAATCCCCTTCATAGTGATATTCATGAACAAGTATCCCCATCTTTAAGTTCACTTTCCATGTTCTTGTTATTTATTGTGGTGAGAAGCTATAGATCTGAACATAACACAACGGTGCATGCTATTGACGCAGTATTCTTTCTTTAGCTTTGTGTTGTTTCTTTGTGAATTGCTGTGCGTTAACAAGCTGAATATACACTTGGGGGAGCGTATCGATCCTTGTGCTATGTTTATCCTCTTCTCTCTTTGTGCCAGGCAGATGTGTGTTTGTGCATATTTATATTCTGTCTAATTATCATCTCCATGGGAATCGACTCGGAGAGTTGACTCAGGTCAAATCGAGGGAAACGAGTCGCGGTTGAGGCTTATTTAAATCATTTAAAAAGGAGTGGTCACTGAGTGGTGCATATGCCACCTATTTAAAATGGTTTCAGTAAAAATAAAAATCCAAAACTAAACTGGGCTGTTCTTGGTACTTTTGACCTCCATATCCTTTCCATTTAAAATGCTTTAAACTACAGATACCAGATGAAGAACATACTGTACAAGCTGTTAGATCACTTAAGCTAATATTCTCAAAGGGATCTATCCAAGTTGTTATTGCTGTTCATGAGGTCATGCACTTTCTTACTGGTTGCGTGAGTGCTAATGTTTATTAGATTATAGATTATAATGCACATGAAGCTGATCCTGTTAGACTGTATCAAATCCTTGTTTTCCATGACACAAAGAAACACACAGCTAAGCATTTTTTTAAGCCCTTGTGATGTGTGATGAGGGCATGAGTGTTTAAAGTGTAAACATTTACCAGCGTGTAGACCACAGATTTGTTTATATGGACAGTCCACTGATAGAAACCTAAAAAAAAATGATCGAAACATTTTTTCTTTTCCTCTTCTACTGTCAAGCTCACTCACATGCTGCATACTGGATGTTTTGTAACATTTAAAGTTATTGGTTGATTTGTGACTGGGAAAATTGGGTTTTACTGCAGTTTAATGAGATCATTTTCATGCTCATGTAATTTACAATCTGTTAAAAACTTCTAAGCCAGTGGCAGTATCCAGTTGATCCTTCTGAAAAAAATATGACCTTTAATAGATCAAATAAATATTACAAGAAAATTAAGCATATGGAAGAGGAAGTAACCTGTGGAAAAGCAAATTATTCTCTAATGTACAATAATGACAATTCTCTTTACAGAGATGCCAACACCCTTTACGTGTTCTTTTTTTTTTAATTGGCATTCAATATGTTAATTGTTGACAGACTATATAGCCGTTTAATGTGTGTATGTATGTTCAGATCATGCTTTTTAATTTGATTAGGTTTTGCGGGTGTGCTTACATGATTTCATGCTGTTTGTATGCTATAGGTATGGGTGGTCACAACTTCAGGCCTCTGCACAGCTGTTTCCTCTGGTACTGTGTATTATTCTTTGTGTCTGTACTTCTCTTTGGCAGCTAAGACTGCTCATACCCTAAACAAAGTGGGTCCTGCTCTTTAGCCCACATAAGTTACCGCCAGTCCCTTGTCTCCTTTCATCTTCCGTTGTTTTGCAGTCCTTACGAGGCTGTGCCAAAGTTAATTGTGTGCAGGAAAAGTTCTTCTGCCTTGGTCCTTGTTTACATTTGTTGAGTTACTGACAAAAAAATGGTTAGGCTTGAGGGTTTTGTTTCATGAACATGCACATACGAGGTTTGCAGCAACATTTTGACCACAATTCAAAAGTTGTAGGACATATTCAGACTTTTTCAGCAAAGTCTACTTTTACCTCTCCGCTTTTTAGTGTAGTTTGCATGGTTGCATGGCATACTATCCATCAATTATTTTTAAAGTGAGATTGCTACTACTGGTTTTCATGCATGTGCCCATTACCACCATTTCAGGTCATCAAAGTACTTTGAGATTGTTGACATGGGTTCATTTTCATTACAACTATTTAACTGTTGTTTTCATGTAAAGATTCTTGGTTTACCATTTTGTAGTTCTTGTAGTAAACCCCAGGAGGTTGAATGCAAGATAAAAAGTTAATTTTAATTCCGGATGTCATATTTTCCATTAATATGCCTTAGCAATGGAATTTCTGATACAATTTGTGGCCCCTCATTTTGCTGCACATATTGAAAGCAGAGGAAACAGCTGTGTATGTTTTAGTGCACAGATGAGGGAGACCAAGCTAACATTTCCGACTCAACGCTCACATCTTTTGCCAGCGGTAACCCGATTGACGTGATAATACAAACAAGCCTACTGATCAAGCAGAGGCTGCAATCAACTGGGCAGGTCATTGGGTGTATTGGGACCCCTGCAATGTGGCCTCTTTCCCGAAAACATAATTAGCAGAGGACCATGAACATTTTAATATCAGACAATAATATCCAGGCTTAATGGCTTGGCAGAAACATGTGCGAAGTGACTGGAATTTTGTTTTGAAAAGGACAAAATTAGCTCCCTGCTGCATTTACAGCAGGTCTAGTTCTTTCTAAAGCATGTGGCCTGCAATTAACTAGGACAGAGCTTTGACACAAAATGTGATGTCTTTTTTTGTGGCAGCTACAGGAATACATCAATCATGCATGATGCAAGCAAAGGCTTTTTTGAGTTCATACAAAGTAACATTAGCTGATGTGAATTTGCCCATTGTTCAAATAAATAAACGAACAAAAAATAAGAAATCCGCAGCAATTAATTGCCAAGACACTGCTCACATATAAAACACGCATGCACAATCCGCCACTAGTTTTAATCTTATGTTTTACTCAACATTGGTTGTTGCTGACGTCATTTTATCCTTAATTAACCTTCACCTCCACTATCTGCAAAATGGTATACCAGCGTATACTTAAAAAAGTCCCCGTTTACTTCCTCAAATTTCAAATTAATAACTTAAGATAGCGATTAGGTGAATTTAATGAACCAAGCCATTCTGATTGTTAGTCCAAGGTGAACTGTCTTTAATTAATTGCATACAGAAGCAAATCTTCCCACTATCCCATTGTTTTTTTTTAGTGTGTGCACGTGTGTCTGCATGTGTGTGTCTTGCTCAGTACTTGATCATGCGTGATTGATGGATGTGTTTGTAGGTGCAGCTGTCCTGCAAAAACCATTAGTGCATCCTATTGTCAATGATGAGCCTTTGAAAACCCTCTTAATCGGGACAATTATCATTTTTAATTTTTGTGGTCCCTGCACACCTTTAAATATGCTTTTACTCCTTTAAGTGTTCCACACTCAGACGCATCCACTTAGTCACACCATTTCTCCTCTCTGAATGACCACATGCATCTTTCCGTCCGACTCCACTTGGCTAATGGGGATGACAGTTGTGTGTTTGTGAGTGTGTACCACTGCCTCCCTGCAAGTGCAAATGCATTTAGATTTGCCTGCATGATCCGGGGTATGTCGTAACACATAGCTTAAGCAGACAATCAACTATTTCCAGACCTGCAGCCTAATGACAGTTAGCTCATTAAGCTGTAGTAGTCAGCGATGCTCTAATTTAGCACGAAGCAGGATAAATCTCCTCTTGCTGTAGATGACCTTCACTTTACGAGAATCATGTTTATAAGGTGGTTATTTTAATTATTGTGAGTGACTGTGATGGCCTTGCAGCAAAGAATCAATGACAAGGAAAGTCTTATCAGCAATTAAAGGGACTGGTGTGATTTTTGATTAGCATTTTGGACTATAATGGTGCATAAAACTGACTACTGAATGTCAAATGTAGCCCTTTTTTCTCCCCCTCCTCAGTAACGTTTCAGTTGTCTGTACTCCAAACTGAATTTAAGTCTTCTTTTTCTGTTGACGGAGGACATTTGAGTTTTACAGCAAAAAAAATGCATGTGTTGTATTAATGCATATATTAATTAGCTTGTTCCAGAAGAAGGCATTCTGCTCAAGCCTTGATTTAAAGATATCAATCAATCAATCAATCAATCAAACCTCCGTGGAGTTTCACGTAGCTGAGTTTGAGATCATGAGCAGAACCTTTTCAAAGCTTAAGCTTTTCCTCCTTCACTTTGATAAATTCAATTTGGTATCATCCATCCAAAATACTTTATCGCACAATTCTTAAGGGCTGTTTTTGTCCTTTTTGGCTAATGTCTGCCTGTAATTGCTTAACTTCTTTTTATGAGTCGTTTGTAACTTTGGGTGGCGCAACAGTAGTCTATTTTTTTTTTTCCATCAAGTCTTCTGTGAAAAATAGACTGCACCTCCATCACTCCTACTGGCTATGGCCAACATTTGCGCAGTGGCTCTGATTTATTTTCCATTTTCTCTCAGCTTCACAATTGCTTATTTTCCCACCAACCGGCAGCTCTCTTAACCAAATAAATGCAGACCTCTGCAACGAAATGGAAATCTGAAACAGACCATTGCCATTTGGTGATATTTATTATTTGAAACATCAATGTATTACAACACATCTGGGCAACAAAGCACACCTGTATGTCAATAATATGTTCAAATACTTTTACTCACATGAGAAATGGTTAAGACTTATGTTATTATTATTTGGCAACTGTTTGCCCTTTGAGACTCTTGTTATTAAGGCCTTCATAAATAAAATTGAGTTAACTTGGTTATTTAAATTTTATTTAGATTGACATTATAAGTTAATTTTCCTTTAGTTGCTAAATTTGAAGAAAAAAAAAAGCTGTTGTTTTTAATCATCCTCTTTTGTATAAAATTGTGAAAGCTCCCCTTTTCAAGTATGTTTGTATTGCAGACACAGGTCTGAAATAAGGTGATATGAAATCCAATTAATAATAAAAACGATCCTCCAGGGTTCCTTCTCGTAGCAAAGAAAGTCCTCTTGTGTATTGCATGCTAGTTACCACAATAAGGTTGTGTTATATGTATTTACCGTGGCAATGTATTGTTCATGCACAAGTGAAATTAAAGCTGCGTCTCAAGCTGCATAGTTCACTTCTGCTTGCCGGTTTACAGTTTACAACGGTTCATCTTGATCTGGCGTGTTTCTGCCGCGGGCTACGTATGTAGGCGTCTTCATAGCAGTAGGACAACATGCAGCTTGCCAGTGAGTTAACCAAAGATGACGTGACACGGTACAAGGCGGATATTATCTGTATACTGAACAACGAACACGATCTTAATTCCTCGAGTGTGTGTGTGCGTGCGTGTGATTGTGTGTGTCTACTGCCAGCTAATTAGGGGATGGCAGTTTGTTGATCTGATGTAGGGTGAGCCTGCAACCCTCGACAAATGGGTGCCGCAATAATTTAGGATCCTTTACAAAAGACACACAATATTTACACTACACTTAACTGTATTGAATCACGTTGTTCAATGGAAAAGGGTCTTTTGTTCACGTCTGCAATATTTTCTTGTTTTTATGTCTGTTTAGAGGGAGTGTGTGAAGTCTGGCTGACCAGCGAAGACACTGGAGCTTATGGTCGAGACATTGGGACTGACCTGCCCACTCTACTGTGGAGGCTGGTTGAGGAGATTCCTGAAGGGGCTATGCTTAGGCTCGGGATGACCAACCCTCCTTACATCCTGGAACACCTTGAGGTACATAAAACCACAAACATTTGTGTTAATTCATGGCAAGGGTACCAGGAGATGTTGTCAGAACGCGTCTTTGGGGAAAAAAAAATAATAATGACAATAGAGCTGAGTATAGAGATTTTTTTTTGTTTTTTTTTTGTTTTGTGGTGTCCCTGTGGCATTTTGTTATCTCTTCTAGTGGACAAATATTGCTTTGTCTAGATTTAATAAACTAAATGCCTTTCTGTTTTGCTTAGCAAGCAGTATGGCTGCAAACCTCCATTCATTAGTGCAGTTCATTCTCCTCTCTCACTAATGAGTCAATTAAGGACCATTGTGTCCTCTTTAGTAGTCTCGTTTTATCAGTCATTATTGCCTTGCCTAATGGAACAATGGACATTGTTATGCCCTCTTTCTCTCTCCGTTCAGGCTGCTCTTTGCCATGCATCTTGTCAGTCTGACTTACTATCATTGAAATCTCCCAATTTTTATCCTATCTTTGTGTGTTTTTTTTCTGCATCTATTGTCTCGGTCGGAGGTAACAGTAGATGAAGTCACCATTTTCAATAGGAAATAGACTTACTAACCCAGACAACAAATTGTTTTTGGGGAGGCAGGATCAGAAATTAATACATATTTAAGGAATGTGGAGGATAGATTAACATGTGACTCTTATTTGTTGGAATAATTTGAATGAATCAAGATTGATAATTACTATAAATCAATAATGCATGATGTGGTCAAACAATAATTCCATTATTTTATATGAATTTGTTCAGTGGTCAGTAACTTATATGAATTTGTTCAGTGGTCAGTAACATCTAGACATTATTAGTTAACAATTTAAAGTATGTTCTCCATCCAAAAACTGTAACAAGTGGCTGTGCTGGATCCTATCTCAGTTGACTCTGAGCAAGAAGCAGGGTACATCCAGGCCACTGTTCTGCCGGTATTGTTACTATTTATTTCAAATTATTAGCTGTTCCTCATGATAATTTTATAATTTAAATCTACTTATTAATGATTATTTCCAGTTTTAGTAAAATGCAACTTTAAAAATTATTTTGAAATGATTAAGCTGATTGTCATCCTTGTAGCATTCTTTTCTACTTTGTGTATTCTATTTGGGCTATGATGACCAAAATTGCATTTGTCTTAAGATGTTTTGATGGTGTTTTCTACACAGGTTTACTTTTCCAGGGTCCCCCACCATATTTAGCCTATGAATATGTGATTGCTCATTTCTGAGAAGCAATTGTGCTTATCTTTTTGAAATTACAATCAATCTCTGAGGAAATGTTGAAGCGAAAATTAAAAAGGGAGAAAGAGATTACATGGAGGACTCAAACGGAGTTCTAACCTAGAAAAGAAAGACAAACTTGTAAAGTTGACACCCTACAGTATATGCATTTGAATCAAACAATTAAGACTGATAGGCTATCATAAACTAAAATGAGGACAGAACTACAGGAAAATGGGGATGAAGGCCCGGGGATAGATTTGAGGGGTAAAGAGGAGTGAGAACAGAGCTGTGGGATGTAGCAGTGGAGGTTGTAATTAACCAGGGGTTAATGGAGGTGGCTAATTGTCCCCCACATGTATAGGTAGGGTTTCTGCTTGGCTACATTACAATTAAAAACCACCCTCCTAATGATAGGGAATAACAATTAACTGATAATTAGAAATATGCTCGGATGACACACTATCTTAGTCTCTCTGTGTGTATTTTAATAATCATTTCATATGCTCGCAACCCGTTTATTGTTACTGTCCGTGCATCACATTGAATTATATATTTTTTCTTTTAATTCCTCAGCCAATTAACCTAAATAGAAAAAAGATGAGAGTCATCATCTTCAACTTATCTTTGCCTTTTGTTGCTCTTGTCCCCCATTTACCCTTTCTTCACTCAACTTCCACCCACACTTCACTTCTTGATTTGTTTCCTATCCACTTCCACAACCCTCTTTGCTGACCTACTTGTAAACGCCACGTTGATATCTAATTATTGGCACCAATGTCAACTTTTTGCTGAATTATATTTTTTGTTTGCTCCTTTTGAGCCTGCAGCAACCATAAACTATAAGGTTGTTAATTGGCGTAAAAAGTAAACCTGATAAAGATCCTTTTTTTAATTTCAAGGGAATATTAACCTCTCAAACGTAACCAGATTAGTATATCATTATTTGGTCGATATCGCCTATGTATCGAGTATTCTACTATTTCTATATTTTATTTCATTTCATTTATTTATTTGTTCGTTCATTTATTCATTCATTCATTCATTCTACATCACATTGCACATCCCTTTGGAGGCAGCTTTCTGTAATATGGCCGAGTTGAAGAGTGAAATGTACACAACACAATGAGCTGATTTCTCGTCTTTATGACAGACTTGCATCCTCTCTCCCTCTTAACTGTTTCCTGTAAAATTAATAAAAACATCTCCTTTTCCTACCTTTAAATTTGTACATTTCTTCTAATTGCGACAGTTTGTCCACTTTCTACGTGACAGTGGTAATCACAGCAATAAGAACGGTTTGATGATAAAGACCAAAAGTCGATGTAGTCATCAAATAGAGTGATGTCCAAATTACAGCCTGCTCCCTTTTCATTTTAAAAAGAACAGCGCTTATACTGTGAAACAGCATCATAGTAAATGGCCGTGATTGAAACTGAAAATGTTAAGTAACCTCTTCTCTTCTTTTGAAAAGTTCACCCCTCCAAGCACACTCGCTCACATTTTTCTCTGCCTTGTCTCCGCCTGACACCCAAGAACATGCAATTTCCTCTCATGCGCTGCCTTTTTCTTCTCTCTCTTTTTTTTTTTTCCTCCTGTCAGACATCCTCAATACCATTTGCTGATTGGAGCAGTTACAGGCAGAGTCGCCTCTCTCGGTCCTCTGCTCTCTGACGTTTTAGTTGATTGCATTCAGCAATCAGTATTTTCCTTTTTTCGTTTTAAGTAAAATGCCACATTTTTGTTCCTCGTTTTCTTCCATTTTGACACTTTCGGATTTTTTTTTTGCCATTCATCCAGCTGTCCATTGAGCCACCTGATAATGAATTGCTAAATGGCTGTCAGAGGTGCACCAGATTATCCTTTGATCGTGTAAGGTGTCTGTGCACGCATGCACACGATGCTACCTGTGCGGCTGCTTTTGCAAGCCCCGCGTGTGATTGAATTGAGCATGGTAGCAGCAAATGAGGTGTGAAAGTAGCCTCGTACGTTGCAGCAATCAGCCAGGCTGAGATGAATGAAATTGCTCTTGTCCATTAAACATCCTCCTCAAAGATCCTCGGAGTTTGACCAGAGAGCTATTAGATATGCTGTTCACACATTCCACACAGAGTGCTGTGCAGTAGTGGGCTCATGAATGACCATACAAGCTCAGAGGAATTTACTTTACATTTTATGCTTTATTCTAACAGAAATCTCGCAGTCCCATATGCCATGACATGGACTTTTAAAATGTTAAAATTGCATCATAAGAAAGTTTTTATTCCAATGTGATAGTAAGTCTCACACATGTGAACAAATACGGAATAATTCCCCACACCCATCTTTCACCTTCACACCGAGACTTGCGCACAAGCAAACTACATGAGCACACACTTAGATGCCAACACTTCACGACCATTTTCATTTTAATGAACCCTTTGGGGGCCTCTTCACATTAGCGGCTTAATGTTGCATTGTGTGAGGAACCGCCACACCAAATGAAGCCCCCACAGTCAAACTGTTCTCATACGTCTCGAAATTATGACCTCTGGCTTCTTTCATAGTCCTTTGTTTTCTGAATGATGGTAATCAATTTAAAGGGTTTCTGGAGACTATGCTTGCCATGGTTGTTGGAGATTGAAAATGTTGAGTTCTTTTCAGTATAATTAGAGAATTTAATGAGCAAAAACAACACCTTAAGAATGCATTCACCATTTAAGCCTTTCGCCTACCGTTTTAACAAACCACCGAATATCTTGTGCAGCTGTTTCCTGTCTATTTTGCTCCACCTCACTAAACACTGTAGATGAAGGCCGAGTTGTGCTTCATCTGCCTCAGCAATCCGACACAGGCACCTTTCTTCATTTTTTTAGAAAATGTTTTAATTGGGCCATTTTTATCCCTTCACTTGGCAGCATCTAGTTTTTTTTATCCTGCTGAGAGTGTTACTAAACTCATGGGTTGCACTTGAATTATCTTGGATTTCATGATACAAAGTGAAACAAATATGCTCACTTATGAAATGACCTTTAGTCTACCAAATCTCCGGTATCAATCTGTTTTTTTTTTTATCATCTAATAATTTCTTATCTCCACTGTATATTGTGTATACTGTGTAAAAGTGTATTGTGTACATACTGTCCATATTTCTTTTTAATTATATATATCTTTACTTTTTTAAATATTTTACCCCCTTCCCTGCATGCTTGTGTGCGTGTATGTTAAGTGTACTGCTGCTTACACAGGAGTTTCCCCATTGAGGGAATAATAAAGGACTATCTTATCTTATCTTATCTTATTATACAAATGTTTTTGTAATAATGATAGTAATTATATATTGTTGTCATTTTAAATCTATGAAGTAAAATAGACACCAACATACACCAATGCAAAACACACAAAGTACATAAATATGGATTCACTGTCATTGGTAGTCCTGAACCCGTTTTCCAAACAGCAGATGGTCTTATTCTGGTGAAATGAGTGTTCCAAAGTTAAATGAAACTGCAAATCATTGGTTTACACACAAACAACTTTAACATGCATGTATTCATTTGAGATCTGTAATATTTTGTAACCTGACATTTTTGTTGGACTTAAAAAGTCAAACTAACTGTGTGTTCTTCAAACAAAATGCATTTAAAAGTAATTAATATAGTTCCAATAAGGAGCCTGAGACATTACTGAAATGATTCTGTATGTATTTTTTTAATTACTTCCAAAACTGTTTTGCAAGCTGATTCAGATGCATAATAGAGTCACCTCAGTCACTATTAACGTGTGATGACAATGTCCCATTGATTTTCTTATTTGTACAATCCATGTATCGTAACCACACTGTGTGGTGCTGAATGCTGACGTTACCCTCATGGGAAAATTAAGTACGATCCTTGAGATGTATAATATCATAAGAAGCTCAGTTTCTCTTGGCTGCGGCTGAATGCACTTCCCACCAAGTGGGATTTGACGTACTATCCTGGGAACAGATATAGAATATGGTTCCCCTCAGACTCCCTTGGGTATACCCACTTAATACAACTTGTGGGTTTGTGTATAGGTGTCCAAATATATAAGGTGCACCAGTCAAGTTCCAGCGCTGTTGTCACAAAATAAATATTTCAACCCAAGCTACAAATAATAAATTTTCCCCTTCAGCATTGGCCAAATGATCAAAAAACACATTTACAAAGGGATCTCCTACGTCCTTCAAGATCTCTCATCTACCATAACATTCTTGGGGTGAGTCCATTCATATATAACTGGGTTCTGGACTTCCTGAACTAACAAACCACAGACTGCCTCTCTCTTTGTCACCCCCAAAATCTAGAAAATACATTTTATCTGTAATGTAAGCTTGCAGACAAGCACAGGAAGGCATTGGTTCAGAGAGCAACAGTCAAATCCCCAGAAGATAACTTTCTAAAGAAAACAAAAGACTGCAGTTTGTTTGTTTTTTATGAAATAGAGGATAGACGTATAAGTTAGTATGAGATCTTTCAACCTAGTGTTTTTCTACCCCCCCCCCTCCCTTTTTCCCTGCCTACCGTATACTGTCTGTTCCTTTCAGTGCTATCTGATTTTAAGGGGCTAGATATCAGATCCTTTGAGCTAAGGCAGTTAAGATAGAACCTTTCCGATTTGTGTGTTTATCAGAGCTGATATAGCGAAGATGAAAGGGTTTTGTGTCTCGCTCGCGTGAGCGAGAACGATAGGCTTCATGGGGCAGGGAGGGAAAAAGTGACACACTGTTATACCGATGTGAAACTGATAATCACAACTCATCCTCAAAGATGTACTTGTACCACAATTTAACGGAAAAAGATCATCAGCTCACGAGGTGATGTTTGAACGTGCTGTCGTTATCGCCACATCTTTTTCTCTGCGGACTCGCAAAAGTGTCCGTGAGCACTAAAAAGGCCTGCTCTCTGCAGGGATTGCTAACGACAGAGATTCATATCAGGATTGTGGATAATGATTGGAGGATGGGATGCAGACACACACGATAAATGGCTCATGTGAATGAAAATTCCTCCCCTTATGGATTAATCCTGCAGTTGCCTTCAGAGTCATCCAGGGTATCTTGACTGCAACATATTGCACTGCCTAATAATGTATGCCGCTTGCATACTAAAACAACACTACGATGAACATAGCCACGCAGAAACAAGGAGTTTACACGCATGGATCCAGTTTCTACCCTGGTATCCATTGCTGACCTCCAGACAGATGACTCTCCTCATCAAAATAATTGACAGCTCACTAAGCTCAGTTCACAAGTGCTAAAGGCGACAGTTTGGCTTCGTCCCAGTGTGCCTTCGTACTATGACCTGTACATGCTGATTACACTCACACTGGACATGCATGTCACACGAGCTCTGATGGTTTCTTTGACGTGTTCTATTTTTTTGATAACGTATTGTAAAATTTAGCATAGATTCAGAGCACACACTTCAATGTATGTCTGTTCTTTTGAAGTCACCCAAGTGACACTAGTATTATGATAAAAAATTATATATCCATATATAAGCTAGTGTTGAACAATTTTCAGGAATCTAAAAGCCATCTTTGAATTCATCCGGTGACCCTGTAATCAATCATTTTAACACGCCCACCACATACAAACCCCAATTTCAACAAAATTGGGCTTGAACATTTACAACAAAACAAAATTGAGCCGTACAAAGTTGAGCCGTTTGATCTTTAAATATCTCAGATGTATGAAGTGACAGAAGAGTTAGGAGTTAACTGTACGATAAAAATCATCTTGCAGACGAGAAGGATGAAATAACTCAAAGAAAACAAAAAAATTAAATAAAACACTGGGACACTTCCTGGCACTAAAACCTATAAATATGAAGTGAACACTTCAGCATTGATGTTTTGATGATGACAATTTGATGTCGCTGTCCAGTCAATCAAGACAGTACAGCGTTGTCAGCCTGAGAGATTGCATCATCACATATTTATATGTTCCTATACTAAATACAGAATATATATATTTAATAATAATAAAATGAGTTTATCAGCATACCTGGTTGATATTTAACATTGTCCAACTAGAAAATGTTTTTGCTATCCAGCAATAGTGTTTGCATTCCCACAGATCTTATTTCATGCAACCATTTGACAAAATGACATTGAGTAAATTCAACACGATTTTCTTTTCAAGGTGAGGCTTTTTTCCCATACATTATTTTTCTTACACGGAAATAACCGCAACCATATGTGCTACTTTACATATTCCAGTTTTTCATGAATTTCTTTTGGCTGTATATCCAATAGTTTCTTTTTCTGTTATCAGTTCATATTTTGGTCTAAAAGAAGGAAGAAAACTAATGTTAAGGTTGCTTGCAAGTAGATGGTCAGTCGCTCTTCTGACAATGTAAAACTTAGGTAAGACCAAAAAATTGTTAATAATCAAATCACTCTAAGCAGAGTAGTTTGGGAGCACTTTGAAATGAAATACTGATTGTCAGTTCTCCACACAGTACAAGAGCAAACATTATTTTATGATGTACTTGAATTGTTTTTCTTTAACCCACTCTCACACACATGCACAGACATACATATATTCTCTCACACTTGTAGCAAGCTGATTTCTGTCACCAATCAAGCAGCTTTTTTTCCCCATCCAAATTAATTCTTTCTAATTTGGAGCTTGCAGTGGTCAACCCCCTACGGTGCACTGTGACTGAGCTCTCTATGTCTGTGTGAGGACGTGTGCGCGCGTACGTGCGTGTACATGTGCGTTTGTCTGCGCATAAAGTAGGAACCTTCTTCAATAGGTCTTAATGAGAAGACGGACTGCAATCAGCACATTCTTGTAGGGAATCATTAAATCATTTTATTCTTCCCTCTCCTTTTCTCTCTCCCCTTCTTGTGGTGATTAACATGCTAATGATACCACCTTGATGATGTCCATCAGACAAATTTAACATCTGTGCCCTCTCCAGCCTTTTAGCTGTGGAAATTATGGTTCGAAAAAAAATTAATAGCCCTGAAAACTATCCTAATTAATATGGCATATTAAAAAGCATGTTATTTTAAACCGATTGTTTTTACAAAAAAACAACATACTGCAGTGACAGTCCCAAATCTTTTTGCGTTTGGTTTTACAAAAATGAACATTAGAAAATGAGGCGAAAAAATACTTTTCATCATCATAATTATTAGTCCCGGTAAACACATGAATACATTTGTGAGCCTCCTACTTTCTTGAATCTTTTGAAACATTTAACAAATGGTACCCTTCATTTCTCGTCTTTAGGAGATGGCGAAGATATTGAATCATCCGCGTGTCTATGCCTTCCTTCATGTTCCTGTGCAATCAGCCTCAGACAGCGTACTCATGGACATGAAGAGAGAGTATTGCATTGATGACTTCAGAAGAGTGGTTGACTTCTTGAAAGAGCGGTAAGTCAAGCTTTTGCCCTTTAGTGGACTCATGGTTTTGAAAGGAGACATCACCTTAATGATGATGTCTTCTTCCATCACTGTTGCTATTTAGTACACCTTTTAATAGTTATATTTAAATCCCGAAGACAAGATTTTCTGACTTTAATCAAATGTATCTTATAGTTTTCTTGTAGTACGGGTTGGAAATCTTTGTTCAGCATGACGCAATTCGTCACAGTGTCACCTCTAGGTTTGCAGGAGACTGCCCAGCAGTCATCAAGGGAATAAACCAAACATCATAAACAGAACTTAGGAGCAGCAGGGGTATAACTGCCTCAACATAAAACAAAAGCGAGAAGATCCTTAATATATTCAGAATAGTGTCTCATCTAACAGCGACATTTGCACACTCCGTACATCTTAGCACTCTCACAGGATTACACATACTTTATGCCATCTTATCTTCTCAAACTCTGCTCTTTTGTTCACACTACTTTACTCAGATTTGTTGTTCTTATGCCTGGAGTTAAGGTTCTTCCTTTCATTAGACAGTATTTCCCTTTGATAATGCTATTCTTAGCTGTTTCTGCTCTGCACGAGGCAATACAACCCCTGAATATTAATTTAGTTTTCAAAATGCGCAGTGACATCATTGACAACAATCTCCCCTCCAAATCTTCAGTCCCAATATATACCTCTAAAGCCATATCCCCCTTGGACAAACTAAACTATAATGCACATTGTATGTAAAAATAATCAGTTTGACCGTGATTGATTGTTGCTGTGCTTAAATATCAGCAAGATAATACGACATGAAGAGATTCATATGAAAATGGGTTTATGGCTTATATCTGGCTCAAATCTTTTCATATTACAGAGTGATTTGGGAGCACGTGTATATTATATGCAAGGATGTTATTGCTGTTGCCAGATGATAACCTCTTATCCTTAAGTAAGGCTTTCCCAGGAATTAAATGGCAAGCAAGCATGTTTTCAGATAAGCGGTGTATGAGGTATTTGTGCTTCAGCACGGTGTTTAGTTGAGAAATATGACAGTTATTCTGGCCGTTTGCTATTATCTTTTATCTAACTTATTCTGCCATTGCAGATTAAATACGTTAAGGCATTTATATCTTGCCCTAAGCAAGTGAAATCCATTTATTGCACAATTCAGTACATGTTTGTATCTATACAGTATAGAGGTAACTTGTAGGTCAACGTAAGTCAGCAGTTAAATACATGCGGAAAGGTACAGTAATGACACATAACATTGATATTCACATCATGGATCACTGCATTATATTATTAGTTTTTATCTTTTTGTTTATATTTATTTATTTTACACATTTGTGGATTGCTTAAATATTACGTATGTATTTGTACTTTTCCTACTTGTACTGTTGCACCATATAATACTTGGTTTGGTTTTAGTGGTTTTTGGTTTCATTTAGTAACTTGTCGTGTAAAAAGTCATCTTGACCCATCTGGTCTTTGTAGTTTAGATTACCAACCTCAAGTTTGAAACATTATTTGGTATTGGGATGTTAAACTCCAATGTTTGACTCTTTTACAGTCCCCATATTTCGCTTTAGAATTTGTCAGCTTTAGAGTTTCCTCCTGTGTCAGTGCTATGGCATGTTTTTCTCTTTTTCCGACCGTCTGTCAAGCCTGTCTTCTAAGTTTTTTAGGTGTCTGATTCGTCACGGTCTATCTTTCATTGGGGCTGAAGACTTAACGATTCAATTTTTTCTGCTCAGGACCGATGCCCCTTTAACATTGACTCTTGTCTCTGTGTGTTGATTTGTGTCTTAGGCGATTGTTTGGCCTAGTAGAGGTCTCCTCCACTGTCTCCAGTTGTCATTTTAGTGTTCCGATGAAATTCAACACAGTGACACTAATCCTAAGAGTCCGTGACAAATGTCTAAGGATACCCACACAAGCTTACCACACTCAGTGCATTTCATCATATGATCTTGTTTATACTGGTAGACTACTCTGCTGTGCGAGTCATCTTTGTGTGTGTGCATTAAATACAGAAATCCAAGTGTCTGGATAGTTTTTCTTCCAGATGTAGACTTGTTTAGAGGATCTAGAAAATATTAAAAATGCCAATCTGTTTGTGTGAATGTTTGAGTCATCAAGTGACTAATTCATTTGTCTTTTCACCAAGGTGTGCGCTGTCAAAGCTGACTACTCAAACTGAAAGGGGATTCTCTGAGTGTGCGTGAGTTTGTGTATGTGCTTGCGTGTGTAGGTTGACAGGTGCTTGGGTTAGGAGCCTCACAATTAGTGCTTTGTCAGACCAAAAGAACTTAACCACAAAGCAAGAGACAGACCAGCTCTTGTTCAGTGCAAGGTCAGGGTTTATCTACTTGACTCACACATGACAGGAGATAAATATATATATATATTTCTTTTCTGCTTCATGCCACCAACAGTGCGGAGGTCATGAAGGGTTAAATGCTTCTGGCCTCTCTAATCAGCAAAAACATGTAGACACACATCGGAGCTCCTTCCGTGACATCCTCAACAGTGGAATTCCATGGTAACTATAAGGCAGTAATGTAATAGGTTTTTGAAGTTATATTTTTAGATACTATTTAAAGACATTTTCATTCGGCATCCTAGCGGAAAAAAACATCTAACTGTGGAAATTACAAATAATGTGCGATAAGCCTTGGAAAATCCTTGAAAGTTGTGTAATAGCTGTGTGGAATAAAAAAAATAAGCAACAGACTTCCAAGCTCCAATGGTGTATCTCTAATCACTTTTACACATGCTATATTAGTGCAATATTGTTCTTCACAAGAAGCTTATTGTTAGTTTTTTGTTAACATTAATGCTTAATTAAACCACATTGTATTGGAAGCTTTTTCTTGTATAAAATAGAATGCATATTTACATTTGAGGGGTAGTTTTCAAGTCCATTGTTTTTGAAATGGATAATCACCCTCAGAAAAAGGCTGTTCAACTAAATGCTCTGCCCTTAACATAACCCATTTTTCAAATCTCATCAGAACAAGGAGCATGCATAATTCCCACTGTAAGTGGAATGATCATTCCATTATATTTGGTAATTTGTCATCATCAGACAACTTTTTTCACCGTTTTCTTCCCGCTTCTATCAATTAAAGTCAAATCATGAAGTGCAGGCTTTCAGTGACGATGTATGGAGAAAATCCTGTTATAGTGGAATAAAGCGGTTACACACTTTGTGAACATGGTCAGAAGATTCTCCACACTTATTTTGCAGTTTATTATATGATCCGAGCAGACCCCCCCCCCTCCCCCCCAACTACGTCCTTGGATTAAGCATGTCTGAACCACAGGGACCAATGATGAAACTCATGCAAGTGTCTGAGGGTTGATTGCTGCTGTCTGTGCACAGAGGAGGAGAGTCTGTCAGTTAGGTTGTAATGCATAACTGCAAGGCTAGTCGGCTGCTAGGGGCAGAAGTGGAAGGACTACCCATTATGTTACCAGAAAGGTATTGATGGAGGTGGTGGTGGTGGGCGATCTGTGGCTAAGGGCCTTCCAGGCATTCTTAAGTTCTTGTCAGCTTTGTGGATCGGTTTTCCAAGGGGTTGTTTGTTCCTGACCTCTGAAATCTCTGTCCACCTCAAGGCGTGGGGATTCTTCGATTAAGGCGACAACCTCACTTCACCTTGCTTTCTCATAGATGTTCACTACTGGCAGGTTCCGTATCAACCTCTTAGGATGAAAGGAAAGAGAAAAAAACACTTTACTTTCACATTTGATGTTTTTTAAGATGTATCCGATAGGTCAGCAGGTAATTAATATGTGAGGCTCAGTAGATGACTGGAACAATGACCCTTAACCTACGATGTGACCTGTGGGAACCTAGCCTTCCCTTTTCAATCTGCTAGTAGGGATTTAGTTACCAGTGCCTCTTTTTTTTTTTTTTTTTTTTACATCCGTTTTTAGTTTTATGTTGTTAAATGTTCCAAAGAAAAACATGATGATACATTTCATTTCATTTTAATAATTTGCAACCAATGTGCCTATACATGTCAGATTTAAGTAAATCCAAAGGATCCATTTATTTACCAGCATTTCTGCAGCATACTTTAAAGTTTGGATTATAAATTGACAAAATAAGCTTTAACACTTGTTTTCATTAAAAAAAAAAAAGTAATTTTCCCAATCACAGGCATGTCACGGTCGCGACTATGCTTAGCTGTTGTTGTTTTTTTATAAACATATTTTCTGTAAATTAATTTTTTGATTCATTTGAAACGTTATTTGACCCATTACATTTGCACATAGCTTGTTCACACACATTTATCATGCTGAAAAAGTGACAATAGCATTATTTTTCCTTCTGGCTGTGCTGTTTCCACATATTTTCTTAGAGTATGGTTTGCAATAACAATCCCCCCTGCCCCCCCCCCCCCAGGTTCTTGGCAAATTGTGAACAAAACTCTGACTACAATTGTGACAAAACAACTCAGACATTATTTCTCTCTTTCCTCATTTCCCATGTCACATTTGTAGGTACCAAATAGTAATCTGCTAAACACTATGTTATTTGTTTGCTGTGTAAAACTGTCTGCAGTCGATGCTGTTGACTGTTGATTGAAAGTGTTGATAAATGCTGCATGCGTGTGTATGTGTTTCTGTCTGCCAGTCTGTCTCTTGAGTCTAGTGACTGGCTCCAAACGGCTCCAAGATGGTTGTGTTTGTGTAGCGTCTGTGTGTGTTCATGTGTTAGTCATCTCTATTAGTCAGAGCGAGTGACAGGGTGATATCAAGCCTCCCTGTGTTTCAAGAGGACACAGGCAGTTGTAGCGTGACTGCTTTGAGTGCGTGTGTGTGTGTGTGTGTGTGTGCGCGTGGGCGTTGCTGATGACATGCCTTCATCGCTTTACTGGTCACACTCTTTCAGGTTTAAGGTATCAGATGAGGCTAATGTTTCACCGGCATAGCATGCAGGAGGGGTGTCACTCTCCCCGGGGGCCTGGAAAGAAAGCAACAAGTAAAAAAAAAAAAGCAGTGATAAGACAGGAAAGGGAAAAAAAATGGTACTATGTGGAGGGAAGGGAAGCGGGAAGCGAGAGGAACAAATACGTACTACGTAAGGCAAGTCTGGCCCGGTTTCACTGACGAGAATTCTCAGCAATTTGCTCCTCAATTATTTTACTGCCAAATGATCCAAGGAAATGTAAAGACAGACAGCCTTCATGTTCAGTGCACTCGCAGCTTCAACAAAGCTTTACCTTTCAATAAAACCGAGTTTTACTCCTCAGGAGAGTACTGTTCCCCCCCAAACCTGATGAATCCTCTTGTTTTCCTTTTTTTTTCATGACTTAGGTGTAAATGAAAATAACCGTTTTATGTTTTTATGCAAGGTCTCTGACGTGCCTGCTTACCCATCAAGTGTGAAATTCCATAATAAAAGCAGTCTATTTATCGGGGTATTTCTGCAAATACTGAATTATACTGCACATAAATAATTAACATAGCGACCTCCACACCAAATTTCACAAGAAATCGAGGTTGCTTAAAAAAAGACTCTATTGGTAATCAATCTTTGCTCATCTAGAACTTCATGTTTCGATCCAAAGTAGTTGGTTATTTTCACTAATGATTTCTTTTTTTATGTCTATAAACAGTATTTGGGAAAATGATTTTACACTTATATGGAAACTATTTTTTTTTTCTCGATTCAAAAATGATTCAATGGTGACAACTTTAATATTCTTATTATCATGTGTTGCGAAAGTACAGTCGTTACAAAAGTCATGTTTACATGTCAAAATGTTTGTCATATTGACACATCATTGCACTTTGCATTATTTATGTACACTCACAGAGTAGAGACTTAAAGCTTTAATTACCAGAAACAACTCATTCATTAAAGGACGTAATTGATTTTTCTCTTCTCAGACACCCATTACCTGTCTTTCCTGCTGTAAAGCGTTCACGTTCATATGGAGAGAGAGAGGGAGGGTGTAGAAAAACAGATATACTTAGTTATATTGTCACTCAGCTAAATGTTAGGAGTGTGAGTCTTCCGTGTACTCTCAGCTGAATGTTGAACAGAGTGCCATTTCATGAAGCAATTTTGAATCTTCATTTCCCCCATGACTAAGATACAAAATATACAAATGTATGTAGCACCAGCATGTCAACGCAATGTAAACAGGTAAATCATATTTAGTTGCTCATTTACCATCTGTACGTGCTCAAACATACCAGAACAGCTGATACATCTAACAACACTGCCATGTTTCACTTTGTGACTCACCCCTCCGGTCTCTCACTCTCATCATGTCAGTCACAGTTTGCGTGCGGGATTTCTGGCACGTGCTCGATAGGGTGACGCTCGTATTTTTTTGACCACTGAGGGTAGATTACAACTGACGGACAGCACTGTCTTCAGTTGCTTGCTTTTGTTTCTCTGCATTCTTTTACTCTGTTGTCAACAGGGGAGGGAACTGTGCCGCCAACGCGGTAAGCCTTCAGGTTAAGTTACGTCTAGTTGCTAAGCTGCTTAGGCCTTAGGAATGCACTCTTAACCCGTTCCATTTCAACACTTGAACTGTGAAGTTCATTTCAATCTATCGACATATCTGGTATCCATCTAGCCACCTATCCATTATCTTAATTTTGCTTATCTCGCTACTATCTTAGCTTATCTATCTTATCTAGGCTTTAATTTCTTCAGGGCTTTTATTAATACTACAGTTTGTGGTAGTCTTTCATTTAGATTTTTTTGCATCATATTTTTCCCTCACTGACAAAAGCTGAGTGAAATCGTCATACATTTCGTTTCCTTATTTGTCCTGTTATTTGTGTCTTATTGGATAACTGGCCAGGTCGAATCGGTGCAGCACTGCAAGCATGTCAATGAAGGTTTGATTGAGTTGAAACGAAGCGCAAAGCTGTCTGGCCGGCTGAATGATCGCTGCATACACGCATTGTCTGTCTGTCCGTTGGTCCTTTTGTCTTGGCTGTTCTCAGAAATCTATTCCATGCTTAATGAAGCATGCATGTTTCTGCATGTGCACTCAAGTTCAATTGAACTGCAGTTCTGCTCAGGGTCTTTTATTAAATGATAAAGTTTACTGATGACTCCAGTGGGAACATTTTTCATGTGGGCTCTCCCTTCCTTCCCTTGATCTTTACAAATGACTTACTGCACACAAGCGCAGAGGTTATTTTGCACTGCAGGTTTCCAGACAAATGGCTGGTGTTTACTCAAAGAAACTAGCCACAGTCAACATTCCTCTATCTGCACAGAATGTGGGTCATTTGTTTGCATAGGGAAGACATGCATTGATTTGTCTTCCAAAGTTATGATGAATTCTAGGTAAACAATATGCAATACTCTTACTGGGGTAATGTTTTCTGTCGGGGCGCAACTAACAATTATCTTAGCAATTTATTCATCTATCGGTTATTTTGTTGATTAATCAATGACTCAAAAAATACCCATGTTTGTTTCTGCTACCTCCATTCAAATTTCTTATTTTCATCAGTTCAATGTGGAACGAATCATCACCCTAAAATACATTCCATTAAATGCAGATGGGTGAATGATAAATGTACCGGGATATGTGGCAATCTCATTGGTGTGTTTTATTATTCATGAATATCATGTTATAATAAAGCCCAACAACTTTAAAAAAAGAATAGAACAATGTTAATAAAGTTGAGCAACATCAGGAATAAGGCTTGTGCTTACTGCACAGTCACCAACACAAACTGATGACTTCCATTAATGCCAAGAATTATTTATTTAGCCTTCTCATTCAATGTAATTGAGGCAGCATTGACGGCCTACTTTAAGTTGTATCATGTTATTTTACGTGTGTGGATTTGATCATATCTTCAAAAGATTTTTTTATTTGATTCTATAAATCGCAGAAAATGAACATACCGATTACCTTTGTCTACCTCTGTGTATTGTGTGATGTAAAAGGAATAAATACTGATAGATGATGTTTCCATTTTAAGAATTGTTTCTCTGGGCTTTGAAGGTTACATTCATCTTGCAAAAAAATCGGCACCAGTGTATTTTTAAAGCCTTTGAAGCATGGCCTAGAAATAGTGAGGCTCCACTAAATTGTAGCAGCATGTATCATATTATAGGGGTTGAGTGACTTCGGATTTTTTTGCAGTCAATGCTAAGATAGTGATAGTCAAGTGAATGCTGATAATGATTGTTGAGGTGATTTTGACTAATCGGTGATGTCATTATATATATTTTATTCTATTGTTAAATCACTGTGAGTGCTTTTGCCTCCAAACACAAGCTCACTCACTTACTCTCCCCGCTACAGTAAATTTGCATGTGGAGGCACTGCTTTGCAATAATTTGGTGTAGCAAATTTGGATTGTTACAAGAATTTTATTAGCTTATTGGCCTTGGCAGTCTCTGACACCATAAAGTTGTCAGTGATTTGGGATTTGCGAGTGGGGCCAGGAGACGGAATATTTTGAGTGACCCCACCAGTATATTTTCTGCCTTTTCATCATTACAGGAAGATTTCTGGTGTATTTACTGACAGCCGACGTGATGATTTAAAGCCGCTCATTAACATGCGTTAACAGTCAGCCTCAGCCAGCCAGCTGAAATTTGTATTCTAAGAATTCAAATTGTTCATGGTGGGCATTTTCGCATCACAGCATGAATAACGATGGAGAAACAGCCCTGTGGTTTTAACACTTCTCAAGCAAAGTGCACATTTTGGACATCACTTCTGTGTATAGCTGAATTGCATCAATTATAGTCAGCATGTACACTAGCAAATATTCTTTTAATGTCAGGCAAGGCAAGCAATTGGTGCCTTGTGATTCTTGATAAAGTATCACCATAACAGGAATAATCTTGCTGACATTAACATTTTTGTGAAGAATTTCTTTTTTTTTTTTTTGACTTGGTCAGTGCGATATAAAGGCACGTGTGGTGGCTATTACATATCTTCAATCCAGTCGATGACTACCCCTCGGGCCATTTTGCTGCTTCTTTTTTCACTATACTGTAGTTAATCCTTGAATGTATTTGAATGTGGACCAATTGGGTGTAATATGTCTTGTCTCCACCGTGGGATAGTAGGAAACGCAATTTCGATCTCTTTGTATGTCTTGACATGTGAAGAAATTGACAATGAAGCAGACTTAGACTTTAACACGTATGATTATGTCTTAGTATGTTTTTGTTTTTTTCCCCGGCGGTAACTCAAGGCTGCAATTTAACAAACCTCCAAACTGCACTCTTCAATGTCCACCTCTGACTCTATAGCAGCCTTGCAGTGTCATACATTAGCATTTCAGAAAAGCACACACAATACAGCACAGATGGGTAGCACGATCTCTTCTCAGCCAATGAATCTGTAAATATTTACCTTTCCAGATTGTCTCTTTCACTTCCACCCTTCCATCTCCTTCTTTGTTATACCTCCATGACATCCTTATATTTTTCTTTTCCTCTTTTTCTCTGAGTTTTTTTCTGTCCCAGTGGTCCTGTATTTATCTTATCATGGGGGACTGGCTCACAGGCTTCTGTTGAGTAAATATGCTTGCATCCGCATGCACACAGAGTGAATATATGATGAAGTGGTTGACTGAGTATATGGAAATGAATACACACACAAGAGCCTCAGCAAACAAAGAGTTGATAATAAATAAGCAGAAGACAATTTATTTAATGAGGCTTAATTCAGCCTTTTGTAGGCAGATGGACAATGATGGTGCGATTAACATTTCAATTAAACTGCTTTTATTTCCTTTGACCATGTTTTTCTGTCAATGCTAGCTCAAACTGGTGGCACTGGTACTGTATATTGATTTTCTTTAACGGCTCAATAATGCCTCTTCATTCGTGGAATTATTGTGAAGCAGTTATGAAAAATTATTTTCAAATTGGACATTATGACATTTAGAAAAAAAATAATATTTTAGGTTATATTAAATTACCTAAATTATGGCAGACAGTAAAAGAAAATGTATTTTTGCATCGTGAGTGTAATTTTCTTTCCACCTAAGTGTTGAAATCACACTAACAAAAGTGTCGTCCCTTATTCTGAGTTCCTTTGCCAGTTTTGCATTAATGGGAACATAGCACCATGTCGACATAATTGAAAGCAAACTGAAGCTGCAAAGTCATTTGGCACGTCTTGATTTCCACCCTTGTCTTGGTATCATTACTTCCATCCCTCTGTTTTTGCCACTCTTGTTTTGAAAGGTGAACAATAACAAGTTGCATTTTTCCCCATTTCATTTTAACAAGGAGTATAGAAATGTGGCCCTTGTTCATTACAATCTCACATCACACCTTTTGTCACCCTTAGATCTTGGAGAGACAAAGGTGTCAAAATCACAGTGTGTTATGTGTGTTTTTTCAGCTTCAACCTTATCCGCAAAAGTCAATTTGCACATATTTCCTACAGTATTCCATCTCCACGTGCTGCATTGCAGTTTGGCCGCATTTATTCATTTTTGTCCATCGATGGTGTGAAGACTCTTAGTAAACTAATGTCACACTTGCTGCAGAATGCAACCTCCCCCACCACGAAAGGCTTCAAACAGCAAATTAAATAAATCCCTTTGGAAAAAAAAAAAAAATAAGAAAAATCTGCATGTTTATTACTTAATTTTATTTACTTCCCCTCCCACTGAATAGAGCAGCTTGAAGCAATTTGCTCATACACTCCAGTGACAAGAACATTACACTACACAACAGTAAACAGTGCTAACTTATCATTTATTAATTTGTCATAATGCTTCCAAAATACCAATTGAGCTTTTAGTGCAAAATTTTATGGGTCCTACAAACCACATATAAAGCCATTAAAACTTCCATTTCTGTGGGTATATTGAAAATCCCCAAAATATCTTCACTTAAAATGTCCACAAAAAACTATGACAGATATTTTAGAGCCCCATATATCCTAATGCAGCATTTCCCCTTAAAATTACAACAAATGTTTTTTTTATTTATTTCTATTTCTATATGTATACTTTTTCACGATAAACTCAATACTTATAGAGACATTTTGACTAAATGTCAGACATGTATGCCTTAAGTTCCCGATTGTAAAACGGCCACAATACCATCACATTGCCATCACAAGTACTGATACCTTGAAAAAAGGCCGGGTATTGGCCCGATACGACACCTGGTATTGGTTCTCACCCATCCTTCATATCAATGTAATGTATACATAAATATTATAATTTTAGTGTCATTCATATTCACTTTTCCCTTCCACATTTGATTTTTCTTCCATTAGGGAAGTTATCAGTTAAGCCTAAAAGGTCAAGGATGATTGTGCCTGAAGGCCATTGGTTAATATTAATGACCATCAGCCAATTGGAACTCATCAATAGGTCAGGGGTTATCAGAGGGTTGCAGATGCAGGAAGTTAATGTCATCAAAGTGGATCAAGGAGGTCGAACATTACTTTTTTCAGTTTTGTTACGCAACATCTTTTTCTTGTTATATCTCCCCGTTTGTTATTTACTTGGGTGCTTGTTTTGTACATATCTCTCAATCAGGCTACATGTTTTTTTCCGAAAAGCCCTTCTTGGTGCCACCCAATCGTAACTGAGGTGAAAAAAAACTAGTGCGCTATAACCTCACGGCTCATAAAGGCGACCAGCTGCTTAGCACTTATGGGTTGAATACACAATACTCAACATTATAGCACCGTGTGTGTTTCGGAAACACACAAAAAGGGGGAAGGAGGATGACTGCAACACCTGCATGCATAGAGCTTCGCCTACAAGGTGCTGTACTAATGAAATAAGGGCTTTCAAAGCCATGTCAAGCTGTTGACTGACATTTAATTGTCATGTTGATTTTCGATGAGGTGATACGATCGGGACAACTCTGTCTATTCTCTTCTGAATGTTGTGTCAGATTTCTCTTATTGCTAATTTTTGCCCTTTTGTGGTAATTGACAGCTGGTTTAGCCATCAGGTACGAGGCCAAATGCCTCAGGGGTTGTAGCTAACCATTAAAACTGTATTGCAACATGTGAAAACGGCATACATTAAAACTGTAATGTCAAATATGGACTCGAGAGAGATGGTTGTTTAAGTTGCTGATGACCCGGCCATGATTTCCCTTCACAATCTGTCCCAACGTTTGCCGATACAAATGCAATACTCACAGCAAATCAATTCATTATTCCGCTTTCCCGGCTACAATTAATGCAGTGAGCACCCAGATCAATAATCAATTGCAACCAATTGGCTAAAGGTTTCCAAATCAGGTTTTGATTGTCTGAATGAGTCCATGGGGACGGGCCCTTCTGCAGAACATTTTCTAGTTTTTTGACGGTGGCAAAATGTCAAAAAATCACAAACCTCAGCATCATCTTTTACACATAAACCATTTTATCAAGCATCCTGACCTTTTCCTATCATAGGCAGTTATCTCCTGCAGTGTATGGGGGTATGCTGGAATAGATTTTTTTCGTCTCCTATTTCCTATCTTACAAACACTAGTTTGAAAATGTTCATGATCAGCCCTCCCATTGTATGTTGCGGTCATTAATTTAAACAGCACCGTCTCACACTCTTCGTCTCTGTCTTTCTCTCAGGGTCCCAGGTGTAACAATTGCGACAGATATAATCTGTGGCTTTCCTGGCGAGACAGAGGAAGACTTCAGAGAAACGATGGACTTGGTGAACTGTTATCGATTCCCCAGTCTCTTCATCAATCAGTTCTACCCCAGACCTGGGACACCAGCCGCCAAAATGGAGCAAGTGCCTCCACATGTGGTGAGTGCACACAAGGAGAGAAGACAGTCATTCATTTGGAAAATTCAAATGCTAAGTATTTTATCTTGACCTGTATGCATCACTGTAAATTCCAACAAATTTAACACACAATTTCAATTCAGCTGTAATCCAAACCTGAAGTGTTTTGAATTTTGTGATATGAGTGGCATGTTCCTTTTTTAGGTTAGACTTTTCCTCCTCGTATGTGCATGTACAGAGTTACACACTTCAAAAATTGTGCCTGGGTGGGTTAAGAGGAAACACATGCCTGCCTCTTGTCATTTAAAATCCCCAAATCCTGCTCCAGTTCTGTCTCTATAACTTCTATACAGACTCGAATATCACTAATCCTGAAAGCTATCAAAAGACAAACCCACATATATGCGCATAGTCATCATTTGAAGGTAGCAAGTATTAAAGCGTAAGTATAAGTGTTGAAGCCTGCTTGTGATTTCCAAATGTGCTGCAAGTGGAAACTAAGTGGATGGATTTACTTTGGATTAGCATATGCCATGACTGTAGGTGATGGGATGAGGCATATGTCTGTCAAGCACCTCTCAGAACGCCAACAGGTCTTACAGCTGTGATAAAATTCAGTACAATTTCTACCCAGCAACCCTTTAGAACAGTGGTTATCAAGCTAGAGTCCCCAGTGAATATAGCAAGCTAAATTTTCTCTCCGGAATATTTCCAATTTATCTGTAACAGTGGAACATATGGCAACTGCCCGCAACAAAATGTGGATAAATCAGACCACTTGGCATCTCTGGCATCTGCTGCCTCAAACCCAATCCCGATGACGTGCTATTTTTCTAGGAAATGAAATCCCCTTACTCCACATCTGGTTCTGCTTAAGCCATTTCCAAAAATGTTATTGTTAGAAAGCACACGGTGCAAGTTAATACTAATTGATTTGTGTGCCCTGCCCACGAGTAGCATGCATCATTCGATTGGCGGAATGTTAGAGAGACAACAGGTAGTCGTCATGTCAAGTCATATTCATATAGCAGAAAAGCGTCTCGATGGATGCATGAAGCTATTGTATTAATGAGACAGTTCCGGATTGCTCATATAATTGTGCTCCAAAACCCAACAGGTTCAACACAGACGCATGCCAGTGCTGCTTATTTTCTCCTTATAGAAGCTTCTTTGACCTTTTTTCTTGACCGTGACCCGTTATGCTACACCTTCCATGTTATGTTCCATCTTCCCGCACATTTGCACTCTCTCGCTCTTTACCATCAAAGTGTTGACACATCTCTTTCATGTGAAGCATCTTCATAAGTCATTCCCTTTGTCCCTCCCTTCACTTGATTCTCTGAGGAGACGCTGAGTGCGTCTTAGCGGGATCAATCCCCAGGCAACTGCACAGCCGCTCCGCTTCTTATCTTTTTCTACTCGCTTTTCTTTCTGTCGGATCGGTCTCATCCGACTCGTATTGTCAGAGGTGGGGATGTAAGCAGGCATCTTCTTGCACCCTTCTTCTATAGAACAAGACTGACAGACAATGAAAATATGTCTGAGCTCAAAGAAACCGTTTATAACAAATTAGACTTTTTCCAAACTTGATTTCAAATGCTTGCTTTTCAAGAATAGATCACCAAAACTTATCCAGATTTAAATACAACCTACTTTTTTCATAGCAATGGGCCACTGGCCAACCGCATGTTTAAATGAAATTTTATTAATTGTGTACTTACCGCTAACTATGTGACACGAATAAAAACATGATGTGAGTGTTACACCTGCTTTTGTAGGGCAAACCTGCAAAGGAACATTGCATCATTTGTCAGCATGCACCTGCTCTTAGGCACATTCACACACACACACAAACACACACACACACTTTGGTGACAGCTAGGCGACGTTGAGGCCGTGAAGGGTCAGTCATTAATAAAGTGGACCAGATGGTTTGTCGGGAACACTACTGTGCTGAATAGCCATGGGAGGGAGGGATGGATGGAGTAGTAGATGGAGTATAAAAGCGAGTAATAAAGAAATTGGAAATGGAATGAAAAGAATATTGGGGAATGAGCCATTGGGCTTTGGAGTGGCACTGTGCGCTTAGATAGTGTTCACCATCTTTGTTCATCTGTCAAATGTATTAGCTGGAAGTTCACATCAATTAGCTGTGGGGTCAGTGACAATTTGTATCCGCTTTGCATGATGAGTGCGCGAGCAAACTTATGTATGCCTTCTACATTCACACATTTTAACAGTAGATTGACCGTTTTTTTCATATAAATTTTTTATAAATCACCAGGTCCGAGAGCACCCTTTTGAAAACAAAAATAATTGCAGAAAATGAATATCAGACCAGTTCGGACACATGTCAAAACAAATATCCAAAAAGTGCTCACTTTTTTTATGTTTGGTTAGATGATTAGTTCTCTTATTGGCACTGCAAGAAAGAACTCAACAGAGGTTACGCGTAATCTATTCAGGGGACTGTTTTGTTTAACATTAACAACACATGAAAAGGCAACCGGTGATGAACTTGGATAAACACCAAAGGCTGATGTCTTAGGCCAGTGGTCTGAGCCAGCTAACTAATTAGGGAAGCAAAAAAAAACACACAAGACTTTGAGACGGTCCAGCTGTGAGGAGGTCCAGGTGCTTTGTGGTATAAGTTATTGCCTATTGTAGTCTGTGATATATGAGAAAAAGCCGCATGAAGCGTAGAGTCGAAGCAGATGGAAGGAAAATAAGACCACAGGGATGGAGACAGAGTCGGGAGCATGTAGAGAATATAAGGAAGTGAATGCTATTAGCTGGGATCTCCATAATCATCCCCAGGTGACCGGAACTTATCCTTGATAAATGGACTTGCTGAATGGAGTCTGCGTGTGTGTGTGTGTGTTGGGCTGTCTGTTTGAATGCCACAAAGAGTTTCCAGTGAGCAGCTGCCGAAGCGAGTGAGCGCACAAAAAAAAAGTGATGGTGAAAGAGATTAGTTGCTCTGTTGGGACTGTAGTTTTAATTTCCCTAGATTTTAATTGGTTAAGGACTCCATTACCCATGAGGCATTGGTACAGCTGCCCTAAAAGTAAAACAGCTGGCCAGCTACTAGTAGCACTATCCTAAAGTGTTGCCATCATTCATCTACGCCATGATGCAAATGCAAATACATGCAGGTCTGTCCCAAATGCAAACTCTTCCTCTCTAATGAATATCAGGGGAGCCCATAATACTTGACCAGAGGCAACAGGCATTAAGTGCGAGGTTATGCTGAAGTTGCTGTCTTGGCTCAAACAGGACATGCACATGATTAATGACGTTGTTGGTATAACATAGTCCATGTTTTCTTCCTTCAGGATTCACTTTTACATGCAAGTATTTAAATGTTGCAAAATCACTTGTTCACTTGTTCTCAAAAACTATGCAAGAGGCGTTATTTTATGGCTGCACGTTATTGCATCAAACTCATCTTTGAAGTGAGACAATTTAACATGCGTCCAAAACGGACGTTTAATTGCAATCTTTGTACTATTTAATCTTTTGGTTATTTGTTTACCCTAACCTCTCTGAAGAAAATTGTAACAAAATAATTTTGCTGTTCAGTGTTTTGGAGCTTATCCATAATTATAGCATGCCCCAGTGAGATGCTGCGTATAATTACTATAATAATTTATGTACTGTATTTTCCGGACTATAAGTCGCTCCGGAGTACAAGTCGCACCAGCCATAAAATGCATAGTAAAGAAAAAAAAAGATATATATATATAGTATATATATATATATGTCACATTTTTGGGGGAAATTTATTTGATAAAATCCAACACCAAGAACAAACATGACAGGCAATTTAAAATAAAAATAGAATAGAGTTTGAAAAATAAAGCCAATTTCTTAATTCAGAAAAACATCAGCCTCATACAGATTTAATCCATATGAAATGTGTTCTCACAAAACAGCAATATCTTCACACATGCGTGCACCATGTTATTCATAAAATGAGGCAGTTTCTGAGTTGTTGGCAGTCGGGTGTGTGCCTCTGTATTGTCTGTACATGTAAGCATCCATGGAATGTCACTTCCTGTTAGTCACAGCATCTGTCTCTAGTGGCAACAACAGATGGACGTCATGGTAACAACTATCGTTCCCCATCATGTTGATGGCAAAGCCGCATAAACACATTGGCTTTGCATTGCCGGGTTGTCACTGACACAACATTGACAGCATGCTAGATTAGGTTTTCTGGTTTGAAGGCAACACACACACACACACACACACACACACACCGACACTAACACAGCTTATTCTATTACATTATTAGAACTTGGCACTTGTGCAGAAGCATTACAGTCATATTGGAACAAATGTGTGTTGTCTGTGATCTACAAATGCCAAATGTGTTTATTTTAATCAATCAACTTGATGAAAATGCTGCATTAGAAAATAAATGTAATTGATTAATTTAAACATCAAAACAAAATAGCATGCATCGTCAACCAACCCTGACATATCCTACCTGGAGCACCAAGGTTAATTGAACATGTGTAATGCTGACGTCACCATGTGATAATCTCATATTATTCCTCTGAAGATTATATTAAGAAGGAGAATCTTTATGATATCAGTATTTTATCATCGTTGACGCCTAGTTCATATTTCGGACTGTATTTGCACTTTCACTGCAGCTTCTCCTTCTGTTTAATTCACTTTATACTTCACTTTATTGAATTGTTCCGTGTAGGCCACTTGGTTTGCAGCATCTCACACTGACAAGCATCCAACAAAACATTTGCATATCCAAAATAATAGTAATGGGCAATAAATTGCATCAAATGTGTCACGTGCACCAATATAACATAGTGAAGTTTATGAATAAGTCTACAAGGCTAAAATCAGTGCATGGTTTTTGATATAGATTAAAATAACAACATTAATACAGATTACTGGTTAGCATATATGCAGTAGCTGTAGGTGGCGTGCATAATATACAGTAAGTAAGCAAATAAATAAATAAATATAATAAATAAATAAATATAATAAATAAATACACACTATGGTAGTCAGCATGTATGCAGTAGCCATAAGTAAAGTGCAAATGTGCAGTAAATAAATAAAATATATATCAGACTACAAGTCAGTCAATAAACAGTAGCTGTAGGTACCGTGCGTGCGTGGGTGCGTGTGCGCACAAGTGTACGTGAATGTGCAACAAACCACAACAGAGATGTAACCTCAGTTTAGGGTTTCTCAATCCCCGTGTAATTTACACACATACACACATGATGATGGGGGGCAAGGGGGGGGGGGGGCGCAGAATGGTTCTAAGGAGTGATGATGAGAGGATTGCTCTCACCTAAGGTGCTCCAGGCATATATGGTGAAATGTATAGACTAAGGGGGGAGGAGAAGTTGGGGAAGAGAGTGAAGAGTGAATAAGTATGAGTGAGCCCATCCTGTGGGGAAATATAGGAGATGAGGAAAAGAAATGAGCGTACCGAGGGATACGTGGAAAGCCAAAGAAAAGATTGAGAGAGCAAGAGAGGCAGGCTTTGAATCAGTGGAGCGCTCCTTGACTGAGAGTGTTAGAGGGATTTAGGTGAAAGCAAAGGAAATTCTGAGGTAGATTGACGTGAAAAATTATGATGGGTTTGGAATCCAGAAGAGCCTTGAGGGAACAACAAATGAGGACTACATTGAGAATTGTCATTCGGATGAAAAAAAAACAGAAATAAAGGGTACAATGAGGCATGAGGAGGCGATAGAATGGTTGTCATTTGACCATTCTGGAAAATGATTCTCTCCATACTTCAGTTGTTTCAAATACTAGTCATAAAAAATACCCCCTTATTACAAAACAAGATTATTTCATGTTTGCTAAAGCTTCAATGATGACTGCATGTGTCCGCAGACCAAACCTGTTGGCTTTCTGCTTCTGATGTATAGAACTGTCCCGAGGACACCAGACCAACTCTTAACTTATTAGCACTCAGTGGAATAAAGCTTAAGAAAGAATAGCAATGGTTCCAATTTTCCTGTAGCAATAGCAGCAAGTACATACGGCCTTTCCCCCTCAGCCAGACATGGCCTAATCAGTGGGTTAATTACACTTCTTTGTAACAATGTCAGCATCATGTAACTGATTGCATTAACAACCGCTGTATATCAAACAGTCACGTCTCATGCGTGTGCATCTTATTACACATCGCAAAGGTTAAAGGTGGACTTTGAGCACAAATTACATAAAAAATTACTTTCCGATACGGCTGCTAGGCAAAAGTCTCCCTCGCTTTCTTCCTCTGTCTTCATTTTATATTTTATTGAGCTACTGAATGACTGTAGGCGTTGCTGTTACTCGTAATAAGTCTTCTCCATCTGCTCAAGTGACCCTTTAAGTTAATAAGTGAAGATGTATCGCATGTCTTGCATCTTTACACCATATGCCTTGTTTTTTTTACCTTAAATTAGACATCATTAGCGTACTGGAGTGGAACAGTTTTAAGCTTTGGAATTCAGTGTTAAAATCCACATGGTTGTTGTCAAAGCTGTAAGAACAAGCCCAATGGTTTTCATATCTTTCGTTAAGTCTGATCTTCAAACCGGGTTCTTTCAGTCTGAGTTAATGGATCATAATAAAGATAAGTAGTGATAAACTAAATTTGGATTTTTCATTTGCGTTCAAGTTGCATATTGTATATCGTCTGTGTATCTTTCTTACATTTAATTTCCTATCTGTTTTTTTCAATCACAGAAGAAACAACGGACAAAAGAACTGTCTCAACTATTCCACTCCTACAACCCTTACGACCATAAGGTAAGCGTTTTTCAGTCTTTTCATTCCCCTCCATCCCATACTGACGAGTCCTTGTCCATCTCCATCACGATGCACTTGTTTCATCATCTTGTGTCTTCCTTAATCGGCCTCAGAAGAAGCCTCTCACTTGACAGCAGAAGTTGTCAGTCATCATTCATGTATTGTCTTAAGGGCTGTGATGATTTTGTTTTCTACTTATGGGGATCATCTCTTGATAGCAATCTTGTGGATAAGAGCATGTTAAGTGTTGACTCCTGATTACGATGGGGCCCCATTTTCTTTTGAGCTGGATGCTCGAAATTTAACTAAATGGTGTGGTGATCGATATTCACTGAATTCAATGAAGCATTTAGCATCAGGTGGAAGGAAAAAGCACCATCAACTAAATTAGGTGGAAAGTCTTGGTGACAATCACTCTCTTTTCTGGAAAGCTTTACTTTTCAATACAGACACCCACCTGTGCGAAGTTCTAAAATAATGAACAAAGGCAATATATGTTAGTGCAAATATATATTTTTATAGTCATACAAGTATAACAAGGAGTTTACAACACTAATACTTTAAAAATGTGGCATTGCTAATGGAGAGTGAAAATATTTGACTGGCAAATACATTAAAACATACATTTGTTCAGCTTTTTTAATAGAATGTTAAAAGGAAATCATGCACTGCAGACTACACAAGCAATATTTATGTACTTAATTTATATTTATAAAAATATAGGTCAAATGCTAAAACATAGCAGCGGCAAAATAGCATTTTCTTTTGACTTGCACATGTGCAAGTTAAAACCTGTTAGTTTTTAGTGTTTAGTCTCCGTTTATGCTGAAACATATATACAAATTGGTTTTAAAGGTATTTTCAATTACATTTTAACTCAAGTGAGAAAATATTTTCAAATGCGTTTGAACATACATCGATTTAAAGTCACAATAATACAAACATGAACTGATATGTTTCCCGCTTTCAGTAAAATTGTTTCACAAATCTGCTATCCCAACATGTCTGGTAAAGCCTTGAATGTTCCTGTAAGTCTGATTCCATTTCAACATACAAAATAAATCCCCGTGTGTTACAAGTCCAGATAACGGTGAATAATGCTTTGCTCAAAAGATCTAATGTCAAGCATGAGCCTTCCCAGATCCACCAAGGTCTTCCTGTCCTTCTCTCTGTCCATTCACTGAGGAAATATGGAGGCAAATCAGCTTTTATTAAGACCATACAGCTGATAGTCTGATATCGCTCCCTTTACATTAGATTGTAGGAGTGCCTGACCTTTTCGCTAATAGTTGTTCATGAGTTTACATCGGTGTGCTGTTTATGTACACATCTCATAGCGAGAATGCATGTATATCAAGGGTAGGGATAAATCCGCGTCTATATGGCAATTACTGCTAATATGCATTTGGCAATGTAGAAAAAGGTCATTAATAAAGGCGGAGTTGCGCAGGGGCTGTTGTGTTTGTGGGCCTTTATTGTTTCAAAGCTGCAGGCTACCAACCTAAATGAAACAATGTTGTTGTTGTTTTTTTTAATGAACTAATTGTTGTTTTATTACCAAGATTGTGTCTTAACCTCCCACGGCTAACAAAAAATCACGGAAGAAGTAAATGTCAACCTTCAATACAGACTAATATTGACACCCAATGGGATTAATGAAATATTAGCTTGCCTCTTTATTGGGCTCTCTATCTTCCTGCCATGTAGTTTATCTCAGTTAAAATGTTTTACTTGTATATATGACATTAGATTATAGATTTTTACATATATGTATGTACATACAGTGTCGAACACTGCTCCCCCGGTGTGTGTTTTAAGAGACCCGTTGTGAGTGGATGTGCCTTTGTGTGTGTTTGCAATGATTAATGTGAAGTATCCTATAGCCAGATGGCGCTGAACCAGGCCCATCCATCAGCAATGAAAAGACCAGTGGGCAGAAACCTGGCAGATCACTTTGTCTAGGGCCAGTGCCCTGCACCACACACACGCACGCACAAGCATACTCACACACACACGCTCAGTAGGATTTAAAATGAACTCGCAGCAACGCCTCATTTTGTTTGTATTGTTTTTAAATATCTGAATATTGCATTGGTTTTATAAATGGCAAGTTTCAGTTATTATTTGTTGATCCAACATGTGTGATTATATATAGCTACATTTAAGATTGGTGTTCTTGCTTGCAATTTATTACTACTCTACAGAGAATATGCTTTGCTAAGCTCAAAGATACTCTAAGGGCGTAAGATTGTATAAAAACACAATACGCAAGCTTGCACCTCTGCATTTTCTCTTGAAGCCTTTGCCCCTGAAGGCTTGGCCCTGCCAGGTCAAAGTTGTGAGACTCGTGTCGGTTGTGTGTGCGTGCATTCAGCTGGTTCTCAGAGTGCTTACAGTGCCCCTTGCCCCTGTCACCGTGCGCTGTCATAATCTCCCGAGAACACACAAATACAGATGCCCACATCCATTTTCCATGCGGTGTGCATAGGCCTGAATGACAAGAGTGACAGTTTGCCTTGCAGCTAGAGAGAAGGAACAAGCTGTCAACATGGACCGTTGCACCTGCTCAGCCCCACCGGGGACGCCCAAAATTGAGAATATAAAAAATGCAAGTTGAAGAAAGGAAATAAGGGTAGCTGGTTAAAATTGAGGCCGATAATGAAAAGCCAATAAGCAAGTGTTCATGGAAAATAAAACTTAATTGCACACAATAAATTATCCCCTCCCCACCCTCAGTTATGTGAATTCCCACATTGCCTTATAACGTTGACGTAATTATCATTTGTCACAAAGAAAGAAATACACTAGAAGAAGTTAATTAGTCTAACAAGTTTCTCTCTCCCCATTTCCCCAGCAGATCACTTTTAATATTTTCAACAATTAGTGTTCTGTTTTTCGTCCCCTTTGGGGATCCTAATTGTGTGTATTTGCTGAGGGATTTTTTCCAAGCTGCTGCTTTATATTGTTAGGAAAAGCTAACCTCTATCTTTGTCAAACTTGACATTTGCTCGCTACACTTTTTCCTCATTTTCCCTGTTAATTAATGTACTATTTGAGTAGACAAAAGCGACAATAGAACAAGACAAAACATACATTCACTGGGTTCAGTGGTTTGTTTGCTTGACATGTTCTATTTGCTTGTCATTAAAAAGTCTGCAACGATCACACTATCTTCAGAATATTGGTGTCAGATGCTTGTTAGCAACACAAATAATGTTTACCAATTCAAATTTAGATGAATAACTGAGGCGGTGCTACCAACTGTCCTCAGTCCGCTTGAATCCTTCTTTAAATCAGGTGTGCCACTTGCCGCTTATCCTATGCAGTATAATTTGAGTTGACCGCTCCATATCAAAGAATATGACGGAAAAGATGAGTTGTAAAAGTGGCACAATTCTATCATGGCTTTACATAGCAAATTCACCTTTAATAAGTTATTTGACAGGATAATGTTGCCCCTCCTTTTTGATCAAAGGCTACACAAATGGAACCAGACTGGCTGGTGTGCACTTGTGCAAAAACCTGCAATGATATTCCGCCCACATTGCTATGCTGTTTGCCAAAGACATGCCTGTCTTTTATTTTACTGTTCCACTGTAGACTTCTATAGACATGTATACTTGTGCTCAATCTGTCAAGGTTACACAACAGGGACTTATGAAACACACATGCGCATGTATGGCCTCACAAATGTTCAAAATGCACATGAGAGTCATGACTTCATTTGGAAGCCATTTTCTGTGATTGTATTCTCTCTAGCTCCTGTATGAATTGTCCCTGTAGCTTTCGATAAGTAGGCGAGATGTGAGATATAAGGAATGAGAGGGACTTTAAAATAGAATAAGAAGAGAATTATCTTAACATCAGTAGGAATAAATGCAGTCAAAAGTCAGTCAGTTGCTGAACTGAATTCTTGAGTGATTGTGTGGCTTTTATGCACATTCTCCCGTTTTGTCAATTCCAATTTGTGAAGCCTCAGATTGTGCTGTACTGTTAGTTTCAAAGAGTCCAACATGGCCCCAGCAGTCTTAATTGCGTCTTGGCCAAATAGGCGTAAAGGTTTATTATGAATGCAGCCTCATTTGCCTAATTGTTTCTCTGTCCCTGATTGCAGCAAATCCTCAGACATTTGAAGCTGGCTTCAACAAAATCATTCCAATCTATACGGGCATTCAGACACATCTCACGCTATTAACAAAAAACAGGTTTAACTTTTGTTCCGTCTTTTCTTCAGAGGAATTCCTTGCTGGTTCTGGTTCCGCCTCTATTTATTTGCGCACAAGATCACGAGGGACAGATGAATGATCCAGCTGCAGTAGTTAGGAGTAGTCACTGATGTTATGCATGTTGTATGGGCTGGCTTTTAATTCACCCTTTTCCCAATTAAATGCCTGTTTATCATTTTATCACAGACTTGCACACACAATGTTAAGACAGCCAATATCTGCAGGATTAATTCACTTTGCCTTGGGAGCCGCACACTACATTGGTTTTCTTTGTTAGGCACTTCAGCTTTTCACTAAACAAGCCATGGAGAGCTTATCGCTCACTGTGCATGTACATGTTGTTTACATGCTAACACCATTTTAAATCTTGCATTACTTATTGATTTTGCCCGGTAGTTGCAGCATTTTATCTGAAGTTGAGTTTACAGGTCGTAAACTATCCAAAATAACTTCAGAAGCAGAGGGGGGGTTCCCCATAAATGCTTAATTGATATAAGTAAATAGCAGCTCATGAAGAAGATAAGCCGCATTTAAAATGTAAAAGAGCTTTGACATTTTGGGTTTAGTTCATCATCAAGGTTTTAAAACTACTCAAGCTTTTAACATTTTTACATTCACAATATAAATACTATAATAAAAAGCTTACCTCAGTTTGCGGGCTGTGAGATCCATCTCTAGCAACAAGTGGCCCTTAACCCCTGCTTATAACACCATTTTAGCCATTACAACATATTTATGGTAAATACAAGTAATAGTGGTTTGATTAAAAGAGGTCAAGGAAAACAGACGGGCTCCGACAATTATTCTTGAATACCACATATTAATTTGGGATTAATACATTAAAGAAGAAACCAACAAAAATACCCTCAAAAAGCATTGCTGATCTAAGTATATGAGCACATGCAGTGTAGGTAAAATATAAGGACCCATCCCCAAACACACACACATAGGCACATGCAAATGTGAACATTGAAAATATAAAATAGTCATTCTCCCAGTAGTTTTCTTGAAAGTCTTGTTTCAATAGCTTACTGTTGTAGCGTGCATGTGGTTTATCATACAAACCATATAAACCTAAATAAGGTCTGCTTGTTGCTGCTCAAATATAAAAGCTAATTATTTGTATAAGACAAAATAAGTCACCTCACAAAAATACCGGGATAAATCTTCTAGTGTTTTGCAAACTTTGTTCTGCAATCACTCTGATGTCTGAGAGTTTCTCCAATTGAATAGCATGATTTTAAAAATGACAGAGATAGGTGTATGTCTTATCTGTTCATCTGTGTGGGAAAGCACCATCAGTTTGACAACATTTCAACATCTGCTTTTTCGTCTGTTGAGTCAGCAGACACTAACTCCTCACACCTGCACTTATGTTTGTGCTGTATGTACAATAAAAAAGAGCAAGCACTTGGATACCATAACACATTTAGGAATGGTGCATTCTGCAGTTTAGGCTTGTTATGGCCATGCCATGTAAAGTATTTTTTTTCTGCTTTCTTCATTATAAAAGCATACAAAATAGCTTACATGTGCTGGCGGACGGACAGACGAGTCAATTGATCTGCAAGTGTAATTTTAGGAAACACATAATAAGTGTCCACTATTATTGTGAAACTCAAACTAATCACTAATCTCTTTAGTCGTATGATTTATGGATTTTAACTTTATGCAATGTGCCCATCATCCAGGGTTTTCCCCTAAATTGTTTTTTTTTTTATGTGATGACTCTTTCTGAAAATAAGCAAAATCTTAAATGTTGGACATTTGTGACCTGTATTTAAATATATGTGTACATATATTTTTGTTTTACTTTGGCAATCCAATAATCTACACGAAAATGATAAAAAGGTGTAAACATACATTAATTGAATCAAAAGAATTAACCGAAAAATGACTCTCTGAATATTAATGGGGTTAAGAGACCTTTTTAATAGCTTTGACACCTATTCACATCTTTGCGCCTTTTACATTTATTGGCCTTTTTTCTTGGTCATCTCTCTGTGTTGTGTTTAGATTAGCGTGTTCCCTTCTGCCAAAACTGTTAATTGGCTGGTAGGAGCTAATAAATAGCTTTAATTAACAGGCCTAGTAAGATAAGGTAAGGATATTACGTATGAGATAGAAACCAAAGTGAATTGTGGAGTTGTTTCTAGATTCCCCCCCTCCTTGTTAATCAGGAAATTCAAATGAAATATATAATGAAGTTTTTAGAGCTCATGGCATGGCTTGACATTACAGTCTGATCAATCAGTGATCTCGACAGTATTTATATTCAAAGTTTATTAATGTATTTATTCATTTATTTATGTCTGTAAAAAATATCACACACGCATTCATTGGGTTATTTTATTGTTTTATTGGGTTAACTTTATTCTATTAGTGAAGTTAACTGATGACGAGTATTTCACTTTCATTTATGCAGGGTAGTATAATAGATTATATGTAATAATGATTTAATTAATCATCACAATGTGGAGTAATTAAAAGCATTGTGAAGTGTTGTTAGAAATGGATAATATGCTTTTTTATTTTCTTGCACCTGTCATTTTCCTTACACTACTTCTTTGTAATTCAATAGGCAGTTCTTCCTCAAAGTCTGGTAGAAAATGCAGCCACACCATCACTAATTTCGATTTTTAAGTTTTTGTTACAGCCACTCTTACATGTTTTTCTCCCTTTTGCTCTATTTCTTTGTCTGTCTTTTTCTTTCCTGTTCACCGTAGCTCATCTCTGAGTGTTGATATATAAGAGCCCAGACTTGTTGAAGCAGCTTGTTTGAAGTCCTGCCAGTGGGTGGAAAAGTGGACTTGGTGCTCTTTTAAACAGTAAAGCAATATCAGGGATTTTCTCCTTTCTTTGACAAGATCAGCTTAGTTTTTCATCCTTGGTTGTATTTCATGCCGTCAGAAAGGTAAATATGGGTGCAGATGTGCCGCACACTCACCTTTTGTCACATTCAGTCTTTCAGAGAGGTGTGCTTATAATACCACAATTACCGAGAGTGTTGTAATTTTCTTTTTGCATATACTGCTTATACTGACAGGTATGAGAATAAATATTCATAGTCATTAGTAGTCTTCCACTCCCATATATTTTGTCATAATTTGCAGCACTAACAACATGTGGTTTTACCACTAGAAATATACATTTTAGGGGTAAAGCGCATATGAGGAAATTAAAAAAATACACAATTATAATATAATATACTGTTTTCTGCAGTTTGTCATGGATTTACTGTATTGTATTGTATTCACACCACAGTCTCTTTATCGTCAGACTTTTATCATTCTCCCTCAAGTTACCCTTTATATATATTTAGCATAGTTATTTCAAATACATTTGCATAATTTGGAAACATCAACTACTAAAAAGGAGGCTGACTAATCTAAAAGTTTCTTTGTGTTCATCATTTTCTCTTTTTTTTTGTCACTTCCTCAAGCATCTATGCCTCTCATCTACTGTATTGCTGTCTCTATGCCTCTCATCTACTGTATTGCTGTCATACTATTAACGCAAGTGTGTCCATTAAAAGGTAAGAGCAGCAGCCTGCAGGCTTACCAGACTATGTGATGACAGCTCCTGCTGACTGAAGCACTGGAGATCAAAGTACTTGAATTGACCACCTGTGCATGTGTCCATGTAGCTTCACTTGTCTGTGCATGGTACATACGATTGCTTTGGAGCAAAATTGTAATCATAGCATTTATTTAGTAATGTATTATATAATAATATTGTCATCTGACATCAAGCAGGGTCTTCAAGACCGAATCTAAATGTAATGGTGCTTTTTTATTTCAAGTTCCCATAGCACTTGGCCTGATTAGAGAAATGTTCAAATGTGGGCGTTGCATGTGTTTTTTGTTTTGCATATCCGTACTCTGAGGCACACCACAAGGCCACATTGTAATTGAGTTGTTTGGAGAGTGTTTTTTGATGAAGACAAAACACACCCTGACAAAGTCCTCAAGCGAATGTTAAAATAAAACACACTCGCTAAAATTAATTTGCCAGGAGTAAACAGGGCGGTGTATTGGATGTGTGTAGCAGCATCATCATTTTTTTCCCTTGTGGGGAAAGGTGAGTCATTGATTTGGATGAATAAACTGCCAGTTGTTTTTGCATGCCTTCCATTTGATCTGATCTGCCAAATTTTACTTTTACTATTCATTTTGTATTACATGGACATACTGCAGGGAGTTCGTACATTGTAGTATATATCTGTTCCTATGCTAATGCTGAGGATACAATCTATTTAGATGATGAACGTTTATAAATCCTAAAATGAAATAAAGTAAAAGCAGGAACCTAAAGATAACAATTTCTTACCTTTCTGTGGCGTGCACATTGGAAATGGTGCAAAGTAGTTATCTTCGTGCTGTTTGCAGCAACAAAATTACATAGGTGGGGATTGCCGTAAACTGAGGGCCCTCGTATCATTGCCAGCACGACCAAGTTATCGTAAGATCTGTGTTGCGGCGGTGCATCTTACTCTTTGATGAAACTATGGAGGGCTTCTGGAGGACAGGGGGTAGTTGATTAATCTGATGTTGTATGAATTCATTTCCACTTGCACTGACCTGTTTATGGCTAAAGGCCCATTGACATTAATGTGTGAAGGCTCATGCTCATTAGGAAGCGAATGTATAGAGCTGGCGAAACCGCCATCAGCTGTCGTCAGCCACATAGGCCACATTCACCACAAGCTAATCTGCCAGTTTACATGGTCTATCTTGTGGCCTTTATCATATGTGAGAAGATGGAACAATGGATTCACTGATACAAACAAGGTCACGACATTCTCACAGTACATTGAAAGCTCACATTGACAGCTTGAACATTGTTTTGTTTTATTTGTTGTCTTACGTGCTTACTTGCACACCCAGCTGCTCTGTTTTAGGAAATATTTTTGACAATTTTTAGATGATCTCTTATCAGATGTTTTAAAAAAAATAAATAAAATCGGCCTGGACAATAATTGGTCTATCCCTACCCCACATGACCAATCAGCCCTCACTTAAATCCCCTTGATGCATTCATGTATCCGTTGGATTGAGTATAAACCAATCAGTCATCCTTGGAGAGCGAGGCACAAGGATGAAGTAATTGAATGCCGACGGTTGTTGTGGCAAAGCTTAGCCGCACATTAAATCAATATAAATGATCAAACAGTCAATGTTTTTACATCATTCTATGATATACTCAGTTGAAGTCAGAACCGTAAGTCAGATTTGAGCTCCCAGTCTGCTTCATTGAACTCTGCTGAGTGCTGAAGGTTTTCTTTTGTCTTGTCTGCCTGTTGGTTTGAAAGACACAGCTGCACATTAGCAGTCTCCCTTCTGTCTGATTACTACCTGCTCCGTTTGATGAATGTGCACGAGTTGTGGGTGTGTGCTCTCTGAGTCAGTTTGAACTACAAGTTGCCCCGCCACCTCCCCCAGGATAAATCAATCAACACCATAGAATTGCTAATATCACGCTCATTTAAGAGCTGTTTTCTCCTTTAAGTCACATCTTGCTGAATGCAATATGACTTTTACTGCAAATAATTTGGGCTTCTCCGTTTAGATTTTTGCTTTGTAGATTTAGACTCAATTTTATTCATCCCCTGGGAGTGCGCCCTCAGGAAATTCTGGTTTCAGTAGCTCACATAGAAAGAGTACAAAAGAGAACATTACACATGAGTAAATTTAGCTATTAGGTGATACAACTTGTTCATGTTCCTTCCAACTGTTCATGTCCCGTGTCTTTGTCACATATATTAATATGGAAGCTTACTTGTCATGCTGTAGTAGGCACATTGTCCATACAGTGGCCAGTAAGCATTCTTACACACCACAATGGCTTTTTTCTCCGCCTGTGGCAACTGAACGGCCACGACACATTAATCTCCTCCTCGCCCTGAGTAAATTTGATATAATTAACCATTTGCATTTATGTGGAAACCAGTTAATCTTAATATAATTTATACAGTATTTACACATACTGTAATTCTTATTATAACGACTTATTTTTGAGCTTCCACACCTTTTCAGATTCTATAGATTTCACACCGATTCATAGTGATGCATATAGAGTGAGATGAGCTTTAGTCCTGGTGCACACTAACAAAAACATTTCATTCACACAAAAACAAGACGGATTTAAGCATGAGCGAGAAAACTAGAAGCTATGACTAAATTCCAAAATTCTAGAAAAAGTCTAAAATAAAATTGATTAACAACAGTTTAAACATATTTTGCTTTGTGAAATAAGAACAAGTAGAATACAATATGTCGTCTCGTTCTACTTGGAAACATGGCTTCTCAATTCTGGGTTTATTGATTTGGATGTCAATATTTGAATCAGCCAGGCCGATTCCCACCATAAGTGGGAGGCTAATAGTTCAACAACTTCAATACTGCTTTGCCTCTGAAAGAAATGCATAACTTTGTTTGCGATTAAAGCCAGACTGTAAATTAAATTTGTGTTTGATCTCAAGGCAGGAGTGTATAGATTTGTACTTCCAGCTCTTTTGGGATTCATAGAAAATTAGGATTAAAAGAGTGGGCAACATCCATTCCAGAGTTTCCAACACACTGACACAAATCTATCCACAGTTATTGAAATGATACATTGGGGAAGAGCTAGGTATAATTCTTCATATGTAAAGTTGCAACTTGATTAATGTAACAATAACAAATTTAATCCAAACTTGTTAAGAGTTAGTGGACTGAAAACGCAACTAAGGTTTCAGGGAAACAAATTGTTGTTTTACTATGCCAATAATTAATTGGGTATTATTTCCTGTAGGCAATGTAACGTTTATGTTGTATTCTTCTGACACACTAATAATCTGTAGACGATCTTTTTCTTGCTGACCCGGCCGAAATGTCTCTCTGCATAAATTACTCTGGTCACCTCGGGCTTAGCATCTCTCTACAGGGAGCTACATTATGTGAGCTCCATGCTTCCCATATACTCTGACCTATAGAGCCCATGTGCTGAGCTATCAGGGCTTTCCAACCTAATATTTTCTCCACACTGCACAATGTCTGAACCAATAAAATCCCTCTGGCTCTGCATTTGGTTCTTAAACTTTTCCATTTCCCAAACCTGAATTGTTGGACAATACTCAGAATTTGAAGTGTACACACACTATAGGGTTACACAACATTTAAGGCATATATGTCCCCCTGGAAATTTTGATTAGGCGAGAGAAAGACAAGAGTTCTGTCGTTTGGCTGTTTTTATTTTCTTTTGTTTTTATTCTGCATTATATTATTGACTTCCAATGAGAAATCGGATTTGTTGATTACCCAATAAAATAAGGTTAAGAAGATATTTGTGGCATCAATAAAACATGAAAAATATTTTCTTAGCACCTATTTAATGTCTTATATTTTAAATCTATATTTCAGTTATTAATAAAAGCCAGAAGAAGGGAAAACAGCAATAGGGTACACACCAAAGATGATATGCAGGCTTTAAAGCCAATCAAACATAAGAAGCAAGAGATCCTTTCCTTATCCAAAGAGCCACCAGGATGGCCTTGTAACCTAGAGTTTTTCCCCCTCCCTTATCGAAACGCATATATTTCTCTCCTACTTGGGGGCTAGCCTCCAATTGTAATCAGACGTGTTTGCTAGATTGCTTTTCCTCCGCTTGTATGATTTGCTGTCTTCAGGTGGGGCCTCCAGTAATCATAATCATACTCCAAGCACCAAGGCATTATTTTCCACCTCAATTATAGATTAATGTGGATGTATAGTTCTGTGCATTACATGTTCACTTACTTATTCCGCCGTTCGTTCTCCCTCAGACACAAATTCAGTCCAAGGCCTCCAGGCCCACACAGACATAATGGACAATCAGCCTGACAATCACAGCCTACCTCTGATTGATGCGGGAGCTGCAAACATATAGGCGCTCTAATGCCAGAGGCTGGTTCCCCACAAGCTTTGCACATAATCACATACACGCGTATTCACACACTCCCATCATTCAATGAATAAATATTTATTTTTGTGACTGCATATTTTTTTAAGCCTGTCTTGCACAGGTGAGTAACTTATGATTGGACCTTACAGAACCAAATAACATGGCTGCTCATTATTGGCTCGGCAGTACTCGCCTCAGTTTCGGACAGTATGATTTCCCACTTAAAATTGTGCTGTAAGAAACTGTAAAAAAATATATTATTATTTGGTTTCAGTGGGGTGCACTTGTCCCGCCTTACAGTATATTAAGTGGACATATTCAGTCAGTACAACAGTAAGGTAACATAAAAGTGATATATTTTGAGGTTACTTGAAATAAAAAACCTTCTGCATGCATGCATGGAAATGATACATCAATCTCATCTGTCAGTCACACAATGGGGAGGTAGAATATATTTTTGTGTTGATGAGCTGAATAACTGCTGCAATCAAGAGTGAATGTGCATTTGTGTTTATGCTTTAATTGTGTGAACATGCAGTATTTGCTTCTATCAGGACCATCAAGTGTTCATGTTAAGGACATAGGAACACCCTACCTGACACCCAATTCTTCACTTAAATGTATGACATGTCTCTCAGCTCAAACTTGTTTTGTTGACAGTGATTAATTGTGGACTTACACATATTCATATATCACATATTGCATCTTCTGTTATTGACTCATCCACACTGTTCTCTCTCTTCTGCAATCTTCTTTCAGCAGTCTTACTAAAACAGAACTTATATTTTGCCTCTTCTCAATGACTGTTAAACTCTCCCTACAAGGAGCCATACAGGGCTGACTTTGAGGGAAGATGGAGATTTGTGTGCAGCGCTGTCGGTTTTTATGTACATAATACATTTGCATTGGTTTGACAAGAAGAAGGCCAATGAAATTCCACACTCTTCACTGGGATTGTATGTGTGTGTGTTATCAGTAGACTGAAAGTGTGCATAGGAGAGATAAGGACTAGATAATGAATTGAAGCGATGGGTGAAGAAATAAAAACGTGTGGGTCGGTCAGACACAATTATGCATTGGTGGAGGTGCAAGATCTTTTCAGTCCTTTTTCAAGTCAAACACAAGATGATTAAAAAATTAAAGATAAGAGGGCAGTGTAATTTTGTAAGAAACCTATAAATGATCAATTCATACTTTCTTTGTTCAAAAGAGTTGCATTGTTTGCATACATTAATGTTACTTGCCCTCTTTTCTCCCACATAAATTTAGTTGCAGCAGTCCAGCTGCCATTCACTGTGGTTTGCCATATTCTGTTTGCATCGCTTAAAAAGCCAACAAGGTGGCAAGGGATTTTGCATGCTGTTTGAGTGACTTGCTCCTTTATTTATGACACAGATAAAAACATTGATTACAAATTCAAAGCCACGGTGCTGTCATTACCCATGTTAAGATCTGGATTAATTAGCAATTAAACTCATGATCCCATAAATCTGTTGCGGATCTGCCATGTACCAAGGGATGTTGTCTTCTGGATGTTGATGTAAATTAAAACTCACTGTGCGAAGACATGCCATTTGGTGGCCTGCTATTCAAACAACTGTGTAAACACAAATCTAAATACGCTCGGTCTGCAGCAGGAAGTGTACAAGTGAAGGCCTACTTAAATTATTTTGCATGCAAACACACAGAGTTCACTGTGTATTTGACATGGGAAAATCACCAACTTTTGATTTGCTGCAAACATATTTTTGATGCAGGGATCCGTCCATGTGTGATACTCCCTTTCGCACGTACACTAAGCCGAGATCATTGCAGCTTGCTGCTTACTTAGGTGAGGATCATTAAGGTAGGCAGATGCACATAACACGTATCACCTACTACTAAGTCAACCACTCCATCTTTAAATTGGAATATAAAATTTCTTGCCGCAAATTAAAAGTCTCCAACTGGTCAGCCACTGCTCATTTCGGCTATTTAAAAACATTTATAAATAATTTGCCTTAGACTTAACATACTGTGTTTACAAAATCAATATATGTATACCAAACTAAACAAGCCTCCTTGCCAAATAAAATAAGAAAACAAAGTTCTTCGCCTCATGAGCTCAGGATTTAGTCCACAAGTCCCACAAAAAAAAAAAAAAGACATCTGCCTCCAATCCAAAGTAGCAAAAATCCAAATGTTTGCCTTGCGTTAATCACGTTCAAAGGGTTTGTACCCTCTGAATTTTGCTTTGTTTGCTAAAGTCTGTGATTTATTTAAGCCTTTGGAGCTTGTCAACGTGCTAGTGCAGGTGGTGGCTATGTTAGAACACTCACATTCCAACGTAACATAGATAGGACTTGATCTTAAAAACTCAAAGGGGGAAAGTAGGAAGGGAGGGCAGATGTCTGCGGAAATGCAAGTGTTCAGAGCCTTACTTCTAAGGCATTCAAAGACGGATTGCTTGGAAAGTGATCAGTCAGATCCGTTTTCAAGTATAGGGTGCATTACAAACGGTATCAAAATGCAGTTTGCGGTCATTTGGCCTGCAGGACATCTTATACCTTCCTGTTTTCTTGCTGCTCAGTTCAATGGGTGCAGTGCCTTCAAAAATTGCCAAGTTTGGGGGTTGAGTCTGTGAATGACAAGACCATTTGCATTCCTCTACCAGGCCAGGCTTTGGCAACATTTCAGCATGAAGATCCAGCCTTAAAAGCACGCACAAAATGGATGATTAAGATATTTTGGGGAAAATATATTGGAAAATAAAGAAGACTGTCAAAGTCTGTCCTCTGTATTCATGGTTGCAAAACTTGCAATCATTCAATTTTGCTATATCCTGCATCAAAGTTATTTGATTAACAGGATCCTCTCCCAGAATTTCTCTTGACATATGTTTGGGTTAGCATTTTAATGTTTTTCTTAATTCAGAGACCTTTTGATTTTCAAACTTTTAAAAAGAAAGGGAAAACAAAAATTATACCTTCAATTACTTGCTCTGCAAATGCTTTAGACAATTGAGGACGTTTTGGAAAGAGTAAGCCAATCAGATGATAGTGATATCATGGCCCTGCTCAGCCGGCCTCTTAGAAGCAGGTTCTGAGGAACTGTAAGTGCACAACTCTAAAAATGTGCCAAGGATAAGCGGCCACACAAGGAGAAACCAGACTGATTCGGGGCACAACCGGAACTCTGGAAAAGGGGCGTAACACCAACCGCATTTCATTAGTGCTTTCAGTTCACTTCATGATTAACAGTCATTCATGAACTGCCTGAAATATGTTGCTCTTCATCCGCACACCACAGTGTGGCTCTGAACACAAATCGTACAAGTAATATACATCTGTTTCTGCCATATGATCCTTATATGAGCCTTTGGCCATCTGGGCTGGCTTAGTGCCTGTTAAAGAGGCAAAATAAGACAAATTGAAGCAGTTTTGCGATCATGCAAAACAGATCTGGATTATCCATCCAGTTGATTTATCACAAAAAATATATATACAGTATTTCTTTTTTGGTGCCATCTCAAGAGTTTGATTGTAATTGTTGCTTTAATACTTTGTTTGCATTTTAGTTGTTATGACACTTGTTTATATTTTGCAAGGACCCCGTGTTTTTTTGTACACTTCTCACACCATTATTATATTTACTCTCTAAAACGCACTGAATAGCTCAGTCGAAATAATTGTGAAACGAAGTGGCCTTGCCTTGCCAGGATTTCCTGTTATACTGAGGTCTTTTCAGTATTTAATTTGCAGTCTTGCTTTTGTTTCCATTCTCCTTTCATCATTTTTTTAACCTTTTCTAAGGGTCGGGGATGAATACTGCAGACTATTATTCTTAAGCAAGCCACCAAAACTGAAGTGGCTCGAGAGCCTTGAGGTTGTAATTAAATGTTCAGGTGCAATGAAAATTGAGGAGCAAAACTTTGTGTTGAGATCATGATGAACACAAACACACACAATGAAATAGTCATTTTATGTGGGTGAAAGTGAAGTTTGAAAGTTTGTGTCAAATAAACTGAGCAAAACATATTTTTCCTTGTGTCAGTCAGGCAAACCAACGGCAAGAATGTTAAATACCGAAAAGCAATTTAATGAAATAAAAAGACTTAATGAGGAAATACATCCCATGAACTTGTAATTCTGTCTGATTTAGTCTTGACAATGTATAAAAATTTTTTTTTTTTTTTTTTATGTTTGTGTTTAGGTTGGCGAGAGACAACAGGTGTTGGTGACAGAAGAGTCATTTGATTCCCAATATTATGTGGCTCACAACAAGTTCTATGAGCAGGTAAGATATATTTAACAATTAAAAAAACATTCAGATTTACAAATGCTCTTCTTGATCAAGTTAATTGAGCGTTTTTGTAGAATATCTTCATTGTTGTTGGAAGCTTCACTTCAGTACAAGTACAGTACAAGTGAGTGTGCTATAACTAATTAGTATCTCAGATTGCATATATTTCAGATTTCAGTCATTTTACTAACTGAGTTCTTGCTAGACTTCATATTTTAAAAATCAGATGAGGGGCTTTGCTATGCATGTCACATGAGTTCTCACAGGAAGGTGCCACCAGCTTAAGCTCATCTACCGAATAAAGTAGGTTAGCTTGAATATTATAGACTCACAAATGTGCACCCCACACCCTACGGTGGTCATAAGAGCATTTGGCAGCAATACGTTTTTTACCCCCCCCCCCCCCCCCCCCCCCTTCAAATGTACGAACATCAGCCCTAAAGACATGAACATTCCTTCCAACACCCACAGCTGTTCATCGAACGTGGCTTCAAAGAACCTCTCTGAACCTGCGAAAAATTAACTTTAAAACATCTTCAAATAAATCAATTTCCTCCGCGCTTTAACTATCATCAGAAACATGTTTGAAGTTGTGCTTTTTATTAGCGGGGAGGGCAGCGGATGGCAATATTTTTTTTTTTCCCCTCACCTTCCTCGCTCCCTCCTTATCGTTCTCTCCTACCCGCTCCCCTCTGCACCTTCTGTATGCTGTGAACTCAGTTTGCAAGTTTCACTCGCTCCCTGCATGTGTTGCGCAAATAGACACTTCACACAGGTGCTCATGCGGGCATGCTTGCCATGTGTATGCATTGATTGTATTGGAACACGGATTTGTCATAGTTGAGATAGCCTTGTAAAAATCAATAATTTGATTAGGACAAATCTCAAAAGCAGAATTGAATTCCTCCATCCCAGGTGTGAAAATCAAATAACTCTAAAATGTAGTGGTACCTTGACTTAAGAGTGCCCCACTGTGCAAGCTTTTGAGTTACTTGGTCTTCAAGGTGAGGTTCAGATACACAAGTGCACAAGTGAACCTCAGAACAGTGAGATGGATTTGCTATTAAATTGTTTGCTGTATTATTTACCATGCATTTTATAAATTGAACTAAGAAAGAGCTTCGCTGGATTACTTGGTCTGTCAATTGCCTCATGAATGAAATTGTAAGATGGCGGAGTTCTGAAGCCTGTGTACATGTGGGGAGCAAATAAGAAGAGGTTAAGGGTGAGTTAAGCAGAGCGGTGGGGGCAATGAAATTGATGTGGAAAGGTGGGGGATTAATCTTCGAAGGGAAGGACAGAAACGGAGTGTGAACAAATCACCCAGTCTCACTGTAACACCAATCAGATGGCTATCTAACCTGTCAATTATAACAGGCAGTCGCCTCACCTGCATGTGCAAGGTTAGGCGGGGTTACGATGGAGGTTCCAATGACATAGGACAAGCTCTTTCATCATTTGATCTCGCTTTAATGGACCTCAAATGACCCTCACCTACATGCACAATGTCGCCTACCTCCTCCACATCCACTGATTCGCCCCTCTCAGATTGCTGCCTGCTCGCTCTCGCCCACACACACACACACATACACACTCACCCTCTGCGCTGAGCATCAGGTGTAATGATTAGGCAGGTGAGGCGCTTGGCAGGTCGACGCCATGGCCTCCTTTCCCCCGCCGATCATATTCCAGCCGCTGGATAAAAGCTGACAGATTAGCACTGAGCCAGGCATAATTGTGCCACCACAGCGGTGACTCTTCAACTCCATCATTTCACTTATTTTGCACTAGTATGTAGTGATTAGCACACAGTTATTCTGTGTTTGTGCAATGTGGAAAGAGCGAGTACGAGATTATTGTAGTTTAGGAAATGCTAAAATACCACAGGAATTATAGAATTGAAGTTGCATTTGACAAAAAATGTAGCAACATAAAGTGCATAGTTATGGTTGTAAAGCTATTCCACATGGCTACTGTATTTTCAGAGAACTGTCCATAATGAAATTTTTTAAGATGAACACAATCAATCGATTGATTGTAATTTCCGTTTTGCAGGTACTGGTTCCCAAGAGGTTAGAGTTCAAGGGGAAAATGATTGAAGTAGACATCTATGAGGCAGGAAAACACTTCCTGAAAGGACAACCAGTGGAAAACACTAAACCTTTCACTCCCTCCATCGCTGCCCCACTTCAAAAGGGAGAAGTGTCTGGCCTGATGCAGGTAAATACTTTGAATGATAGCAAATCAAATCTGAAATGTTCATAGTTTCACACCTAATAATCCTCTGATTATTTGTTAAACACTAAAATTAAGAACTTTGATTTTTTTGCCTCAATTAAATTGTGTATAATGACTAAGTTACTCCCAACATTATCTGGATAAATATGAAATAATAATCTCAAGTAGTTATAACATGCATAGCATAGTGAGGTAGAAACAAAAACAAGTTGTGTATACATATTTGTGTCCCCCACTCCAAAAAAAGCCAATATGTCAGTGATAAATCATCTAAAATAAGCTGTGACTGGATAAAATGATGCGCACACACACATGAGCACATGCACACACAGACAGACCTACACACGTATGGGCTTGCACAAACACCATGTTAATGTATCTGTTTCAGTGCGTGTTATTTTTCACTGTGACTAGCTGTAGCTTATAGCTCAGGACACAGAGCCACAGAGCAGAATATGATACACTTTCTAATTTCACACTTCATCAACCTTTACTGCCAGACAGCCAGAGAAAGCAGGCAGAGAAAGAACAGAGGCAAAGGGGTCGCAGCGATCAAGGGAAGACAAGTCGAGACAGAAAGTGAGAAGGAAATGGATGGCAGAATGAAATAAGGAATAGTGAGAAGGGATTCACATTAAGCCGACCGACATGTCACTCTGCAATGAAAAGTTCAGCGGTAAAGACCTTTTATAGTTGCCTCATAAAGTCCACACCCCATCCAACGCACACACACACACACACACACACACACACACACGCATTCCACTCCTCATTAATTTCACCCACACATGCCCCGTTTGGACAAAAACCCTTTGATTTTATTTAGCATATGCATTTTGGCTATATTTTTGTCATTAGGTCAGTTTGATTTGTATTCTTACGTTTAAAAAAAAAAAAAAGGCTATTTTAACACAAATACATTGAAAACAGCCTTTAGTATCACCTTAACAAGTCATTCATTGAAATTAATAATCCATGGCTGTTTCTACCAATATGACGTAGCTTTTGAATATATATTTTTTGCCCATACATCTAAGAGTTCCTCAGCAGCTTTTTCCCCACCTACTTGAGTGTTTCTAAAATAGAAATTTAAAATAAAATCAAAAGTACAAACCCTGTGAAGTAGCGCATTCGCGAAAGGTGAAGCGCAAAGTGGCGAGGGATCACTGTACTGCTCTTTCTGCCTCTGGAATGAATACATTTAGAAAAAGAATGTTCTACCTCCTCACAGCATTTCATTAAACTGTCTACATGCCTTGGTAACATTTTGACATTTCTGTCCTTTAGTAGAATGAGATATTAAATGTTTAAAACTGCATAGGCTAAACTTTTCTCCGTATGCTTGAAAGCAGCATTCTAATTTACTGAGCCCAGGAGACATCATGGATAAATATACCTGCACTCTTAAATCAACCATTTATGTTATGTCAACTGCACATCTGCTATTGTACAAAAGAGGCATAATTTTGGAAAGTCCAGAGGTTCTAGTCCAGAGGTGCTTGGCCAGAGTTTTCCAAAGGGTCAGTTTTTAAAGATATAAAACATTCTATGTTTGGTAATCATCAATGGTTAAACAGGAAACCTAACAAAAAATGTTGGACAGGAACGTGTTATTATTTTGTCATTTCTATGATTTCAAACTTATATACAAAGTTATATGCAGCATAGATATACAGCATGTAACTAAAACACTGAGTAAACTTAGTTTTTCAATGTGGTTTATGCTTTCCAATGTGTTAAAAAAACAGTTGAAATAGATTTGTTTAGAACGTGTTTATTATTATAAGGCTTGAACACACACACAGACAAAATAACGTTTTCTTTATATGGTATCTATTTCATAGAATTCCATCTATCACTGATGTGTCTAGAACGTAACTCCAGCAATGAATGAGCGATCACTATAGTTGGAAACTTTACAACTCTAACTTGGAGAAATGCAATAGAGCATCAGCTAGATTTCCTTCTTTTCCAGCTTCTTTATAGGACAATGTAACTCCCCGGTTGCCCTCGAATCATCAAGTAACAATGCAAACTAAAAAATGAGACCCAGCAGATAATAGCTTGTTTGTTTGATTGTGTTTTTTTAAGCCGACGCTTTTCAAACAGTGTCCGTCAGAGCTTTCTCGGATGGAAACGTCAGTGCATAATCAACTTCTGTATAGCAGCCGTATGCATCAAACGTACATTGTTTCACATGATTACATTCATAGACATCCACTTTTACGCCTCAGACATCATAGCCAAGTATCGACCTGGCCGTATTTGCTCAACACATGCACATCTGTATAGAAGCTGGCTAGTGTGCAATCATTTCTCTAGGCGGCTTCAAAATGACAGACGTCTTACTTTGTTCTACTTTGTGCAGCTAGACATGAAAGACCTTGGAAGGTTGATCTGCCTTTCCAATCAGTTGGCGCTATCATCGAGCAAACTATCATGCAGTTATGATGCATCACACCATCTCGTTCCCCCTTTATTCTCCAGTTTTTCCGCAAGCCTGTAATTTTGAGACAGCAAGACGTGGATGAAAGTGTAATCATTCAGTCCTTTCTCACAAGCGCACGTACGGTACATTTGCGCCCCTCAGTGTGTGGTGGACTCAAGCAATAACTGGTTGATATTAGATAGTCTTCAGATACAATAAGATTAGCTTAGTAGGACAGGGGGTCCCAGTTCTTTTTGAAACTGGTTATGTGATTGCATTACTTAAGTCTCTTTGGTGGTAGGCATCGTTCTGATAATTTTCTTTCAATCACAACACCTACTGCAAGTTTAGAAAGCTTTTGGTATGCACAGAAAATAGTAAAGCTGGTTGGCAATAAAGTGCTCACTACTAGCTTGATTCTGATCCACAATATTGCCAAAGAGGTAAATTTATTTCATTTTATACTAACTATATTTGATGTTTCTTCTCATTGGTGGTAGATTGCCAAGCAGACATCACATTTGCCCTCATTACTAACAATAGTTGACTCATTTTCAACGTCTTTCTTGCGTTTCTTCAGCAAAGGTTGCTATGGGATGTGTATTAAGAGGTATTTTTGCTCTTTCATTCCACTGAAAAACCAAGGTTGCAGAGTGACAACAGCACCTGAAAATTTAGCTCTTTGTTCTCAGTCCGCCTCTCCTAGCCGTCTGTAAAACCTTCATTTACAGAAACAGCACTTTCCGGTGGAAAGGGGAAGGACAGTAATGAGTCTTTTAGTCGGACACAATAGCAGAAAAAGCACTCAACAGCGCAGTAAAGGGGAAAAATGAGAACGTATCTTCACCGGTCCTCATTCTCAGATGAAATTAAATGATAGAAGGGGGGGGAGACAAAAAGTGAAGCAAGAAAGAAAGCGACCAAGGTAGATGGATAGATCGGGAGACAGCAAAGGCAGCATGAGTGCCATCTCATATAATCAGGTCTTTTCAGAGCATACTTTCTCAAGGAGACTCAGAGAATGGATGAGAGGGGAGAAAACAGCTTCGGTCCCTCCGCAAGGCAGAAAATTGACAGTTTGTATGAAAGACATAAAAAGAAGATGCATCGAGAGGGAGATAAATTAGGCTAGTAAAAAAAAAATTCTTGATAACCAATGACACATATTGGCTAAATTGGACTATTACATTTTCTTGGTCTTTCCTTTCATCAAGGACATACAAAATATTTCCTTGTTTGTTTTCATATCTGGTCAAATGGCAGAATTCTCAAATGTGGTGATCACTGTCAGAATGGTGTTCATTGAATATCTTTATTATTGTTGCTATAGTTTGTGTTGTGGAAAGCACCGTTGCTAATAATGAGCCTCTGATGTGAAAAACATACTCTACACATTCCGTTCAGATGTGAGCTGCATTCTATATGGATAAAAAAAAAAAAACATTGTCTCTAAACATCCATCCATTTTCGGAACCATTTTATCCTCAATTTTCGCTGGCGTGCTGGATCCTCTCCCAGCAGTCTTCACACAATCTTTATGAAACTAAAACACTTGCTAGACACACAAACACAATTTAAATGAGCAGGTTTGCAATTGCAGCTAGTTGTATGTGTTTTGTATTTAACTCGTGTTGCTTGATGTCACGCATTGTCAAAAAACAATAAAAATCAAACAGTTACTGCTCGCTCATCTATTTTTAAACATTTTATTTTCTTAGAAATGTCACGAGGTTGCGGTTGGCCTCTGTCTGACTGTTGTCTCTCAGCAAATAATTTGGTTCGGTCTTCAAAACACCAGGCATAGCTATTTCAAGCATTTCACATGGCATGTCAAATTTCATTACACGGCCAGTGGTTCAGGGAACCAAAAAATGATTACACCATCAAAAATATTAGTCATGTCTGCCTTTCAGTACTTGAGCCACATATGCCAACTGGAATTACACAGTTTCATTCTGTTTTATTTATTTCATATCAAGAGGCTTTGTGTGCCCCTTGCTCCGTGCTTGCCTTTGAACAAATCTGAGCAATATGTCTAAATAACACGGAACACAGCATTCAGTTGCAGAGAAACAAAGTCATTAGGTACGTTAATCAGTGTTTTCTTTCCAGTTCTAATAAGTACCTGGATAGATAGGTAGATGGATGGAAAGACGGATGGACAGACTACTGGCCATTGAAGACCAGCCAAGATAAATGGCTCATTCGAAAATTATGTAACTACCTTTGAGGATAGTGTACCCAATTACTTCTCATCAAGTACACATCTTCCTACACTCTTTATGAAATGACTCCTGAAAGTACCACACTGTTAAAAACCTGACCCCACACTATTCCCATAGCCAGTAAATACTGGAGGCTTTGCATTGCATTGTCATAGCTGTTTAAATCTTGTGAGGGTTTGCCGAGATCCACTTACGAAATTTGATCCTCTGTCGCAGTCGCTAAAAAACACTTTCGCACCTAATCACCAGACACCTAGGATTAGTGGCAAATAGCTCTTACCCACAAGCTACTAGCAGTCAAATGCACTCGTTTGGAGAGGGCACCACAGCAGGAGTAAAAGGAGAAAGGAGACTAACTGACTGGTGGGCTTTAAGTCTTTTTCAACAAGCCATATGCATGCTCGTCTCTCAACAGGATGTCTTGAAAGTAATCGTAACTCAGGTCAATGCTTTACCCCGGTGCCTGAAGCATTTGCTATATTTCTTGTTCTATGGCTGTCATGTGCCCAACATGTGTTTGCATGGACGTCATTGACACAAATGGGTTCCACTGTATTTCATTGAGGCGGCCATAAAACTTAACATACAGTCCATCTGTATGCTCGCTTGTGGTTGTGCTAATTGTCAAAGGAGCCTTTTTTCTCATGTGGACCAATGTTGCTGCCCAAAAGCTTTTACTTTTTATTTTCAAATGATCATTTTACCACAATATTATAGGTTACACGTTATTCAACTTCTCCGGAAGTTACCGGTCTAGTGATTAGCATGCTTGCCTCACAGTCTGCAGTTCCCGTTTCCAGGTTAATTTCAATTTAAACAATTCTCATTTTATGGCATTTGAGTGTACCAGGATATTTTTCCAGTAGACAAATATGTGCTTTGTTGGTAATGAAATCATAGGCTTGCTTTGTCAATAACCAAAGGCAATGTGACTAATCTGCATTTAAAGGAATGTGTTCCTCATTATTTATGAATTTGTAAGTTCTGCACCCCAGGCAAACAGAACAGCTATTACTGTTATTTTTTTTACCCTCTGTTCAACGGACTTGTTGACACTAATCACTTGCTGTTTTGGAGGACTGAGCAGCCAGTCTGACTGAACATATGGACATGGAATCCAGTCCTCTAATACAAGTTAACATCTACTAAATTGGTCAAAAGTAATGTTTGTCATCACTACATGCAAAACATTGAATGCTGTTGTTATCGTATTAAATGGCAAGGGGACTTTTGATTTAAGAAAAAAAATAACTTTCGAAGCTCTTAAGAAATGTTATTTGTTCCTGTGACCCTTTGTTCATCGATATATTGAACTACAGCTTGTCGTAATTCTCCCTGTGGTTTAGATAGGTCACTCTTGGCCAACTAAAGCGCCTTTTCCAGTATCTTTTTACACACGCACACTCACACACACACACACGCACGCACACACACACACAAAACTTCAGTTGTGTCTAGAGTGACACTGACAGCTGGTGAGGATCATGTGAGAAATGTGACCGCTGCGTATTGTTGTTTCTTCTTTCTCTCGTGAAGCTGGCGTCAAATTTCAGTAGTGAGAAACAAAAGTACCATTTCAGTCGTCCAGACTATTTTACCTATGTCAGTCCACACGTTGATGATTTTCTGGATGATTATCTTTGCTCTGTTCCCCCCCCGCTGTGTGCAGAGAGCGCAACACCGTGCTGTAAAACCTGCACATGTTCACATGGTGGTGAAATGTCACACAATAGCTGATCTTTTCCTACGGCATTCTCTCGTTCCTCTCAGTTTTTCACTACATTTCTCTGCCCTCCCACTGTGCTGACATGCACCCACTGCCACTTAGATTTGCACTTATCCTCCCAACTAGTAATAGATTTTAGACTGTCTCTGTCCTGGCACCCCGTTGTTTAATGACACCTGCGGCGAGACAGCTAAATAGACAGATGGAGAAGAAGGTAGTAGTACACTTGGGCCTGACACCATTTGATGGATGATGTTCCATTTGGCTCTTGCTTTTTCTTGGCTCTCTCTTTTAAAAAAAAAAATTGACAGCAAGGTTTTAGTTTTTTGAAAACCTAAATGGTTTTGCACATATTAGCTCTGAGCTTTGTAAAACTTACCTGAGCTCCCCTTTTGGCATCAATTTATTGCTTAATAAGCAGCTAGTGTCTGTACTTGATCAGATGGGGAAAGTGTGGCAGCATCCTTCCCATCAAGAAAAACATCAAGTGTCGATTAATAACAGCTTTTGCATCACGGGCACCATATGGTTGGCAATGTGAAACACAACTGACTCAGTGAGCCACCAGGCTCCCTTCTTGCCATACAGAAAATAATGTCAAACTGATTATGTGCCTGTTTGTTTCAAAGTGAGAACTAAAATCAGAAGTCTTTTCTTTTTTAAAGAGCTGTGAAAGAGTTTCAAAAAGTTGCTAATTTGGCAACATCGGACGTGTAAAACTACAGAAACTGCTATTAATAATTTAATTTCCCCCAAGAGATGAATAAAGTGTTAATCGAAAAAAATATTTTTAAAATCAAAATTATTTGGATAAATAAAGATTGATTAATTGCCCAGCCTTACATACAAATGAGAGCTGCAACCGTGCAAAAGTCTCAGATGGACAAATAAAACTAAACTGAGCAACTCACAGTTGCCAAAAACATTTGTTGTACACCGTTCATGACAATGAACTTGACTTGATTCCCATCAACTAGTCCAGCTTGGAGCATCTTATTGTATGTGAAGCAACTGCCACAATACAAAAGTATTAGTTTCACCATCAGGTGAGAACATGAACCAAACTTGTATGTGTCAGTTAGACCACTATTGTCCACCACCACTGGTAAGTGACTTATGGAGGCGTTGACTGTTCTTATATCCCTCCAGCATTAAGTGCAGCAACAGAGGAGAAAGTGAAGAAGTGGCGGTAGTACAGTCGATAGTATAGATGACTGCAGCGTGTTTGACCAATGTGCAGCTGCTTCCACAAAGTCATGTGGATGCAACGTGTGGGCGTCCACTATAACACTCTTATGCATAATTCTGTTTTCAGAGGTCAAAAGTGCAGTTGGTTGGCCAAGAAATTCAGTATACTCACAACTTGGGAAAATTGTACCTATAGCATTGTGTACTTTGTCAAGACACGGCAGATAGTACAGGAAAATCATTATTTCTTTATGATGTGTGGACATGAAAGATTACTATTAACGATGGTCAGAAAGCCAAAAGGCATCAAAGGGTTGATCATTATGAAAGAATTGATGGTTGAGGTGCAAAGTGTGCAGGGGGCCGAATAGGTCGGTCCACTTTTGGTAAATATAAAATGCCATCGCTTATGATGCTTTCCCTAGTGAACTTGATGAAAGGTTATTCAAGAAAGCCGCAGATCAATTGCTCAATATCCCTCTGCATAATCCATCTTGGTGGTGATAAGGCATTTTATCAACAGTCGGGCAGGAGGAGATGTGCAGCAACCACCTCAAGGTCATCCCAATCCATTTCCACAGATTCTCTCCTCCAATGGTTTCAAAGCTTACATTGACACATCTCGTGTAGAATTCCCTATTTATTTAGTGATCAATAGCCTAAGCCTGAGCTGTCTTGCCTTCCTTAAACTAAAAAGAAAATAAATGGACTATTTCTCCATTTCAGCAACTAACATCAGAACATTCCCTGATTTTGACGCAAAGGCGCTGTATGCCTTTTGAATTTGGCAAATTATAGGGCGCAATAACAGTGTGTGTGTGTGTGCGTTCAAGTTGCAACTTGTAGCAAAACAACTTAACATAAAAATCAATGTTGTATTGCTTTACCGTCCCCACATTGATCTTTCACAAACCCCATCACGGCTCATTGTCAACATCAACTCAAATTCAGCAGACGAGCGCCTCGGAATAATTTGATTACCACCCAAAACTGCATTTGCTGCTTCCCGATTTAATTACGCTCACTTATACTCTGCATTTATTCATAAAATAACAGCTGTTTTTTACCATGAATGCATTCATCTACAAGGTATCAGATTTGCTTCATTATCATGTTAGTTATTCTCAAATTATACTGCGTCGCTGAGAGGCAACAGATGGAGGTAGACAGAAGGTGAAAATGCTTGTTAAAGAAAAACAGCAAAATAAAAATTGTAACCTTTATTAGTCTTATTGTTTAAAAAAATTATTTTTTCTGTCTATTTATGTGCTGGTTAGAAGCAGTCTTTCACTTTCACTAGTTACAATATCTTCTTGTGCTGCATGTAGAGAGAGTTACTGTAGCAGGTCATCACACATACCCTCAATTCAACTTTATTCTAACTGCAAACTTATAGTGGATCCGCCACTTCTTTGTGGCAAAATTCACATTCTTTTGTTGCCAAGGAAGATGTTGAAAAGACACGTTTCACTTTGTGTGTTTTCTTCACAGGAGCAGATGTCAAATGCTGTCCAAGGTCCCTCTTCTAGGTCTTCCTCTGTTTTGTTGATTGGGTCTTACAGTGTGGACCGAGAGCTATTGAAGAGGCTGGGGGTCGGACTGGCGCTGGCAGCCGCCTTTCTGGCTTTTATTGTGGAGAGAATCTATTAACGTTCCAACCGTACGCTGGAAGAGAAGCCGTAACCAGAGAGAGGATGGCGACATTAACAGCACCTTTGAATGGGAGTCACATCATCAAATTATCCTACATGTTTCTTTCTGTGCCTTATGCACTCAAAAGTAGGGGATCTCGGTTGGATATTTGCTTTTAATCTCATTTTATTTAGCCAATGTTTGCTTGTTTTTGGATGAAGGCAAATAAATGTTTTGTACGTCTTTGAGTACAAATTGTTCCCATCCTGAAGTACTGTCCTTCAGTATTATAAGTGACTTGTGATGACCATGTCCTGCATTTGTATTTCTCTCTCAGGTTTCTGTGATGAGTTCGATTTAAACATATACGTATACTGTGTTCCATTTCCATAGTTACTTTGTTGCAAACTGTCATTTTCTCAGTAATCTTCAGATGTCATTTTACATAACTTTATTTTAGACCACTGCGCATAAAATACTGTTAGACATACAAAATCAATCAATAGCAAAAACAATAAACACAATCAAACATGCCGACCCTCATGCTGAGTTGAAAGCCAGACAGATAGACAGACTGTGGCCATTTATTTTTTTAATAGATCAATTTTAATGAAGTAACATACAGTACCTCAGTATTTTAGAAGCATACCAGCACCCAGTATGTTGGGTATTTGTGAGAAAGAGATGCGTGACTTTCCATTTTAGAATGTATGACTACATAGTTTTGTCCATATGCGCATGAAGCATGTTTACACCGCTGTTGCTGAAAAATCAACTATTGCACCCTGTAACTTTTCTAGGATTTACTACAAAATTCATGTGAACGTGTGTACCTCTGAGGGTTAGAGAGTCTAAACAGGGTCCTATAGAATCACAGATGAAGTGTCTCCCAAGTCTTTACTGGAGCCGGTGTTTTTCTGTCTTTTGCACACATACATACTCTCTGCCTGTCTAATCCCTTCCTGGTTGAAGGTGCAGCCATCCCCGCATGCTCTCTGAAATCTCACACTTAATAATGTGTGCCCCCCATTTTCTATCGCATTGTGCCGGCACACGAGGCCTTGTCAGTGATTTTCTTTTGTTGGTTGTTCCCTCACTGTTGCATGTTTTTGTGTGTCCGTGTGTTTATGCGTCTCAGCACTTTCTAATGTTGTGCCTGTAGGTTCCCCAATGCTTAATTTAGCAGAAGGCCAGGAGGCTGTATAGGTATTGTATGTGTGTGTATTTCCAAACAGACAGGATCCTTCACCTCTTCATTCAGAAAACCTGTTATTAGATATAGCAACAGTTTGCTGCCTTTACATGCTAGCTTTGTATTATCTCAGCAAATGATGCATGTCATGTGTTCACCAAATACACACACACACACACACACACACACACACATGCATGTGTCGTGGCTTTTCCACGTCAACACACAGCATACACAAAACACAACTTTTGTATCGTACGGGCAAACGATGCGTGCCGAGTCGCACACAAACCCGGGCGCTAAAGCTTTATATTAGTTGATCAAATGATGCGTGTCGTACACACAGACACACACAGCGTAGCTTTGTATTAGGCGATCAAATGATGCGTGTCGCTGTGAAGCTTGTTACATCCATCCAGCGGTGCCCTATATTATTCTCCAGCCAGCTATAGTGTGTGACACTTCTTTTGATGCTTTGTAAGCACATTTCCACCGTGTGTGTGTCAGTTACACTGCATTGTTCTCCAATGAAATATGGATGCTGGGACACCCTTTATATTTGGCGCATCATCACTAAGCATGAAATATTGAGGCGGTACCCGTAGAGAGAAGATCGTTATTCACTTTGCATCTTTCCCTTCAGTTGTTTCTCACGAAAACGAGACTTTCTGACTTCTTTTCACAGTCACAGCTATTGCCAATTTGTCATTGGAGCTGAGATTAACTTTGGACTCGAGACGATGCAACAAACGAGTGGGCTTCTGTCAATGCAACTCAGCAGTCTTTACAACATACACATTTTCGGTGCACCTACAATTCTTGGCGGGTATGCGTTTCATGGCAAAAGAAAAAAGTCTAATAAGTACTGCATCTAAATACTGTTAACTTTACAAGAATAGTTTCATGGGGGGAAAAATTGTCATGTATGGAACCACGCCATCTCCATCTACCAAGTTGCTCATTAACCTCCATCTCCGACTGTGACCTTTTCATTTGTCTAAATAAGTCAGCAGCAGCGCCTGCATTTACCACTTTGATTATTGTATAGCGCCTGCTTACCTGCATTTATAATTGTGAACATTTCATGACATTTACAACACATTTGCATGGGTCTGTGCGTGATCACTGTCATCTATTCCATTCTGTCATGAACGCCCTTGGTTTTCGACATAAGAGATCTTGGATGTTTTGTTTTGTGCAAACCAAAAACAGAAATAGAAACTATATTTTATAGAAAATATATCAGTCACTTACGAAACCTGTTAAAGTTTTTTACTTCTGAAGCAGTCAATCATTGTGACTGTCAAGAGGAAACATTGACATAATTACACCGTCAATGTTTTCCTGCAGCCCAATTTAGCTCCTCCAGTTGCCGTCGTTCTGGGCAACAATTCTCTGGAACTAATCCACTAGAAAGCAGTTTTTTTTCCTCACTTGATGCATGTTTTATACTAACAGGAGAAATTTAATGGTGCACTTTCTCTTAGTACACAGTATGAGTAAGTCTTGAGAGGGAGAGATCTTTTTTGCCCTCAGACAGACCATGTGTATGTGCACGTGTGTGCATGTGTGTTCATATATTGAGGACATTCACATATCTGCTGTCTAAAAAAACTCGCTTAATTTTCTGTCTTTTTTTTAGGTGTGGAGTAGTAAATAATGAATTATTTTACAAAGTAGATTTATGGTAGTTTCTCTTGACAATTAATAAATGTTTAACATTTGCCGCTTAGCACAATGTACATTATGACCCCTGTTTTCCGTGTCTATTAACATTTTTATTTCTGGGCCAATGTAGGGACAGCAGAAAGGCAGGGTTTGTCTTGCATTTAACTATCTTACAAATGAATTGTACGCCGAAAAAAAGTAAATGATGTACCCTGCATTTTTGAATGTACCAAAGGTACCAAAGTGGCACTCATAGTTGTCATGGCAAGTCATGATAGATGCCACTCAAGTAAACTGCTTCAGCTCATTAGTAAATGAGAAAAAAATGTGTTGTATGTGCCGAGTCTGGATCATGTGCAAGTGCAACTGTCTTTTCCCCCATTGCTAATTCCGTGAAGCAGTGTACAGTAGTGCTAGCCAAGATGGTTGCGTCTATAGTTGCCCAGGCAAAGTATATACTAGTTTATTATTTATAATTTCGTAATTTGTGGACCTTAAGCCGCACCCGAATATAAGCAGCACCAGCTAAAATGATGGGAAAATCCTATTTTGTTCACATATAAGACATATTGGACTATAAGATGCAGGTGTATTAATGTTTAATTTCCATATATGAGAATATGCACAAATCATACAATATCAAAATCAAGCAAAACCCATAGATAAGCCGCACTGGACTACAAGCCTCAGGGTTCAAAGCTTGTGCAAAAAGTAGCGGCTTATAGTCCAGAAAATACGGTATATGTATATTCTCTGCTACTAATGTTTAATTGGGAACCTTCTTTGCCTCTTCTTCTTGCTCTTTGTTACACTGCATCTCCATCAAGTAGAGCTCAGTGATGCCCCGCATATTGTGGTAAGACGTGGTACTACAATGAAGGCTCGCGACTCAAAATGCTAAATTGACTGTATACTGTAATAAGAGCCTCGAAATGAGCGCTACAGCTGTGACTCGAAAGATGAAACACATTACAGGCCTTCACTTGACTCACTCGAGTCTTAATGTTTGGAAAAAAATGTGCAGAGGGAGATTGCCACTTGCGCTTGCAAGAAGGGTCTCTTCACGTAAAGACTGCACTGCTCACTTTCTGTTATACACCATGTTCCGCTTATTTTTGTTGAGTAGCTTTATCCATAATCAGACAGGATAGAAAGTGTTTCATATGATGTCTAGAGCAACAGCAGTTCGACCTCTGAAACTCTGAGCAACTTTAGAGGCCTGAGATAATAATTCTAGTCCATGTAATATACAATGTACTCAAGCATGATGTGGAAGTTTCAAGCCAAATAGCTCAACACAGCTGAAAGTAGACTTAAAACCGTGTGCTTCTACAATTTGAAAAAGAAAAGTCTCTAAATGTAAGTCGCACTATGAAGCGTGATTAGAAGTTAGAAAAAAAAAAAAAGGTTTCACTGAAGCGTTGCATTCAAAGTCTTGAATAGCACATTCATTCCCAACAACTGTGGGCATCAGTGAAATTGCCAGAAGCAAGCTGGCTCACGTGAGTGTGACCAATTAATTTTTGCAATTTTGGGGACCAACATGCTTTGTTGCATTCTGTCGTCACCTCCCTCCTCCTAAACACCCAAATCCACACACGCAAACCCCCTCCCCCCTTTCCTCATTTGCCTTTGCTTTTCTATAGGCTCTTCACTGCACACCAATGCCTTCTGGAACAGAGGAGAAAATTACTTGGCAGGCATATCCATTCCTAATGTGTGTGTGAGAGTGTGTATGTGCACAAGTCCACGAGTCCTTAAGTTCAACCCAGTGGGGTTTGATGGACTTTTATGCCTGCATTCAGTGATTGCTGGGTTTTATCTACACACAGACACACACAGTGTTGACGCAACACAAACTGGCCATTTACAATGCGCAAGGGAGAGATTGGCTCTCTTTAAGTGTTGCGGTGGCTTGCCAATTGTGTTTTGTTGTGTACGTGTGTTTGATGGGCTCCTTTGACTTTGAGTGTTTTGAGGCACTTGTTTTCACGATTGGGCTACGGGACCAGAGTCACTACTGTAGCGCAGCACAGTTTTGTTTCATAAGAGAAACAGCAGAAGGCTGTTTTAACTTTGAGGATAGTTCAAGCTGCTTTTTGACTCAGCGCTAAGAAATATTTCAATTCATTGACTCCAGATGTTCTGTGATGGAAATGTGGACAAGCACTACAGAATATAGCTGTGTATATATATATGTATTAGTAGTGTATTTGATTAAGAGATTATTGAAAGGCAAATAAAGTAGGACTGGACCTGCAGCTGTTGTTTTCCTCCTGTTAATATTTGATTAGAGGTCTTCTGTTGGCGGCCCTGAAACTTTTAATGATGTAGTTGTCATAATAACTTCATCGCATGAGAATCCTGAGGGCTTCCTGGTTGCTATGGTGATGTGCTCCCGTGGAATCGTCCACACATAAAACAATGCTATTTTACATAACTATGTGGTTGATGTTTAAGCCCATCATGCGGAACTTAAGTCTAGCACTCCTGGCAGTAATTATAAAAGTGTAATTCCAATGGTGTTGACAATATTGTGAAGACAATATACGATCGGATAAGACGACGCCCTTAGGTGAGCTCTAGGGCTTTTGTCAGCATCGTGTTGACAAATGTTATTTTGTGGCCATGCCATTGTTTTTCTGACGCAAATTTAATTCAAACAATTCTTGAACATGACCTCATTTGCTATTTAAAGTACCGCTCACTCACCATGTTACCTGATAATCAATTGTGATCTGCTGATGTTGGATATGACCTTGTCGAATAACCTTTCAAGTGAAAAACAATCAATGGAAGTCGTGTTTGAACTGAGGAAGGCTGCCGTCTGCGGATGTGTGATGGATTTAGAGAGACACTTGCATTCAACTCCACCCAATAAAAGGCCTTCTTTGGTGGAACAAAAAAAGTGATCGATAAATACATGACAAATTTGTTACTTGTAAAATGGGAAAAAAACTTCTCTGACTCACTTCAGAGCAATTTATAAGATATCAGGATTTTATATTTGGATTTGTGATTTGTAAACATTTATCACGACTAATCCAAGAAGTAGGAAAGAGCACCTAGAGCGCCCTCTTGCGGTTTGGTGTGAAAATAACATGTGAAATAATATAATAATGTGTTAATGATTTCACACATAAGTCGCCCTGAGTATAAGTCGCACCTCCGGCCAAACTTAAAAAAAAAAACTGTGATTTATAGTCCAGAAAATACGGTATATCACTTTGGTCAGGGGCTCATTTCACGGTTATAAATCCCACTTTGTTTCCAAAGCAGATTGTTTTGTGTCACATCCACTGTCCAAATACATTCGGACGTAAGTGTACTTGTGCTTGAGGAATATTTTAAAGAAGTAATTGGAAACAGATTGAAGCCTCTCTTTGTAGTTGGCCTCCGGCTTTGAAGGCCGTTCTAACGGGAGTGTGTTTTACAGGCTTCCTTGCCAACATGTTACAAAACAACAATCACATGCACGGTTGAGAAGTCATTCACAGGTCAACCTTGCAACCAGAGGTCTCTCGCTTCAGATAATACAAAAGACCACAAATAATAATGACATTTGAAAAAAGTCCTGTCTTGAGAGTTTCCCTCTTGTGATCTTTTTTAAGGTATCTCTTTACCACATTTTGTCTGCTCATTTGATCCTTACGTTCTCACTTTATTCTCCACTCTACAACCCCCGGCTAGCCTCCATTCTTTCCTTTGACAGCTCCCGTTAATTCCACGGCCCCTCACCTCACCACTTTGAGACAAACCGATATGAGAACATGAAGGTGTTAGAGGAGGACAAAGTGTGAGGTGTGAACAAAAAAGGACGAAAGATAAGACAAAATGGAAAAACAAGGGGGAAAAAAAGCAATCCTAAATAGATGGTAAAGATAAGAAAAATGAAGTGGAAGAATTGAGATGCTGCACTCAGCCTCCCCACAATCTTTTGGCTCTTACAGGAGAGGCAATTACAATTTCACAGATTGAAATTAAAATCCCCCGTGGTATGCGTGTGCGCATGTTTGTGCATGTGTGTAGTGTGTGAGATAGAGTGGGCTGTCAAAGTGATTTCAAGCTGTTTATAGCCGAGGCTCACAAAATAGATCCTCATATGGAAAAAGGGGAAAAAAACTAAATCCTTCACAACTGCCTCCTTTTTTTTTTTTCTTAAAGAAAACTAATTCCTTAAATATTAATTGCTTGGCTGGGTCTTGACAATTGTCTTATTTGTTTGTGATGAGCCTGCAAAAAAGTACTTCTAATCTCTCTCTCATACACTCTCATCATTAATTTCTCATTTTGCATCTCCCTTTGCCTTCCATACATCTCCTTTAAGGGGATACTTTGTTTTTGTTTCTGCATAAAGATCTTTGAACCAGTGTCACAGTGACACATGATATCAAAACTGTGATAGAATATCTACACCTGCATTATTCGCAATCATGGAGAGACTCAGTTCTTCACTCAGATTCCATGAGGGATTCCCATGCCTTATAATCTATCAGTATTTGTATCAGTCATCAACGTTTACAGACTATCAACCTTCATTCATGGAAAGGCAACAAAGAAAATTTTATCCACGATTGAAATTCCAAACTGGGAGCTGCAATGTGGGAATTCTGCTCGCAAAATAGTAACAGTTAAAATGCACAAAAAGAGACTGCAGGTTTTGCCCTTTAATAGATTTTGACTTCATCGAGTGGTGATCAAATTTATGCATGTGTGCCCAGCACTAAAGAGAAAAGTTCACTAATTTTTATCAACCTCCAATTTATTCACTTCCATCATCAATGAGTGCTGCCAGCATCACGTTTTCAAGTCATTTCCTCTCACTTGTTGACCTCTTAAGCAGAGTGGCTTGTACATGGAGTATGACGGATATGCCCACTCCAAATGTTGATTTAAAGTGTGATTGCCGTGCTTGTGTTGAATCAAGCTTTGCTGTATGTGAAACCCAGCTGAGCAGTTCTATCCCGCTGGAAATAACTAAATTATAATAACCAATTTCACCCAGCATGCATAATTCTTATTGGGTCTTTTTATGACTATGAAATCAGGTTCTTTGGTAAGTTTATATTTAATGCTGCAAGAAAAAAAAAACATGCACGCACTCTCTGTCTACAGTGTGACCAGAAGTATTAACATAATAGGCCAGTTTCTTTATTTCTGTTACTGCCTAAAAATGTTGGAGTTTGACATCAAAAGATGACTATGGGACCAAGGGATCAACAGATCATCTTTTATTTCCAAATTATCATACCTGCGTCTGGGAGTTTGTCTTTGGTTTGAACAAACCTATTTTTCCGTGGGAGCTCACCTCAATACGATCAGAAACACTGACCCTGAGTCAAAACCTAGATGCAATTGATTTGATCAATTTGATTTCCAAGAGTCTGTTGTTTTCATGTCCATCCATCCACCCACTTGTCTTTATTAAGGTCACAGGTGAGCTGAAGCATCTACCTTTAAGTCCAAGCTTAATAGGTTTTGTCTTGTTAGTTTTGGTGCTATTTTTTGCTTCAGTCTTTTCTCATCAGTTTTAGGTAGGAGAACTTGGTTTGTCTCCCCCTCCTCCCCATCTGTCTGTATGTGCTCCCTTTTTTTTTTCTTTATCTGTCTCCTTCCCCAGTCAGATTTAATCCTGTTAGTCATGCTAGATATGTGTCCTGCTCGCTGTGTTTAACTTCGTCTTCGCACATTCCCCCAGAGAGCCCCTATGGATTCAGTTACACACACTTTGGCAGAGAAGCTTGTGAGTGCTCAAACGCAGAAGTACACTTTTCCCCATCTAAATCATCGCGGCAATTTATTTATTTGCAGTTGGGAAACCTTCACATAGTGACCGACCCTAACATGCCACAGTAAGACACTTGAACCAAATCAATCTGGATACGATATATTAAACTTGGGCGGCATTTGGATTCAGAGCTCGTCTGTGAGCCCCTTACTCATTTTAATTAAGGAGCAGATGCACTTACTTACCCTATCCGTTTGTCCATCCCTTTGTGTGCGTGTGTGTGTGCGTGCGTGCGTGCGTCTGTCTGAACTGCTTGCCATTTGTCGGTTTGTCTTGCAAAAAAAACACCCTCACGCTCACACACACATACGCACATTGTCCAGTACACGCTGTTACCTCAAATTGTACACAGGGCCTCTACGGTTATAAATTATTACCAAGTGAAAAAAAATGTCTGCATTTCAGGCATTTAGTTGAGCATAAATAATTGAATTGCAGCATATACAATACATGTTGGCAGTCCATTTATTGATCTAATAGTAACCCCCACACACAGTATTAACACACACATGCACAAACACGCACACACTGGAATGTAGTTTAAAAAGTATCTTATGTAGTTTAAAGAGTGTCTCTGACCTTGAGTGGAGTGTTTCTGACTCCTACATTCAGGAAAGCTTCACATGAGTTCAAACTGTACATCCTTTGGGCAAACTTTATGTAGTGTGTGTGTGTGTGTGTGTGTGTGTGTGTGTGTGTGTGTGCACGTGTGTGTGTGTGTGTGCGTGCGTGCATAACCCTTGCAAAATCTTTTAATGGATCTGTTTGGCAGACAAAGTACCGTGATTTTCGGACTAAAAGTCGCTCCGCCATAAAATGCCCAAAAAAGTGAAAAAAAAACATATATAAGTCGCTCCGGAGTATAAGTCGCATTTTGGGGGGCAATTTATTCGACAAAATCCAACACCAAGAACAGGCATGAACGAGCAACAACAGGCTAAACGATAGGTATGCTAACGTGACATAAACACAAACGAAGAGCTGAGAACGGGCCTGACGTAACATTCAGTTATTAAAAAAAAACTATTACATAAATAACACGTTTATAAAACCATCTGTCACTCCAATTCATTAAATCCATCGACCGTCCTTTGTCAACAATGGGTGCGCTTCAAAATATTCCACAGGCCCATATAACGATATATAAATTAGATATCAAATAACTATTATATAAGCAATAATATTATCAAACCATCTGTGCACTCTAAATCATTAAATCCATCGATCAAATTCCTCGTCCTTTGTCAACAACGCCGCGCGTGCGCCCTGACGTCAGCCTCGTCGTTATTCCACAGGTCGAGTATATAACTATATTGTAGCGTTAACAAAGTACAAGGAAAGACGTGGGTTTGGTAAACGTCTCTTTATTTAACAAAACAAACTTCCAGGCGTGTGGCGGCGTGGACTTCCAGCCACGGAGGTGGAAGAGAGATCCATAGATCTCCGGGCGTGCGTAAAAGCCATGACCGAGCCCCATCCACCGTCCCCGGACAGCCACACGGCCGAGCGCCGGCCCTCGACTTCCATCCACGGAGGTGAAAGAGAGCTCCGTAGAGTAGGACCGGGCGTGCGTAAAAGCCATGTCCGAGCCCCATCCACCGTCCCCGGACAGCCACCCGGCCGAGCGCCGGCCCCCGACTTCTATCCACGGAGGTGAAAGAGAGCTCCGTAGAGTAGGACCGGGCGTGCGTAAAAGCCATAATAGTTTTTCAAACCTTCTGTGTCACTCCGAATCCTTAAATCTTTCAAACTCTTCGTCCTCCGTGTGACTTAGAAACAAAGCCGCTAAAGATGCCGGTAGTACGTGAGGCCCTTCGTCATCCCGTGATCAATCTTTGTCCTTTTTGTAAACAACCGCCGCGCCACGCTGCGTCACGCTGCTGACGTCACTTGAAATTCAAATTACAATAATGCCTTGCTACATCGCGGTTCGTTTATCGCGGTTTCACTATTTTTTTTTTAACATTTTTGAAAAAAAACACATATAAGTCGCTCCCTATTATAAGTCGTCCCCCCCCACCCAAACTATGAAAAAAAATGCGACTTATAGTCCGAAAATTACAGTACTTTCTCTTTAGTTTGGTGCTAGGGGGTGCAGTTGGGGTTATTAGTTTCGTGTAGGCATTATCAGTCAAGGTTCTCTCTTGTGGCTTGGTCCTATTCAGCCTGTTTTCTCAATACCGACATTCATTATCATCAGCACAATGTAGAGTGGTTTATTTTTGTGTTTTGTGTCACAACCTGTGGCAAGAGATATTCTTTTGTGCATCTGCGTGTGTTTGTGTGTGTGTGTGTGTGTGCGTGCGTGCGTGTGTTCGCATTTGCATGTTACATGTGTGAGTGGGTTTTTGTCCTTTATAACTGTGATGCAGATATGCCAAGCACTTATATACCGGTCTGCCTTTTTGTTAATAAGTGCAACTACTTTTTAAAATCCCTCAAGAGAAATTGTCTTCACACTCTGCTGTAAATTTGACCTCTTGAAAGCCAATAGAACTGATTGACCCAGGGGAAGCAATCTGATTGGCAGATTCAATTTGAATTTATTGACTTTGACTATGGCTTTGCCCTTCATTCCATCCAATGCTTTGAGAAAGAATGTTAAGTAAAATCCAGTTATTTACTTTTATTCACTTGTGTTGCCTTTTTTTCCACACTCACGTGATAAGACAGGTTCCCGATGATGCCAACCAATCAAGAGGTGAATGAAGTCACCCGAGGCATTTGCATTAACAATAGAAACCCACATCCATAAAAACACGACGAACAGTGTAAATCTATAGAATGCAGCAGCAGAGACAGGAAAGTGACTTGAGGCACTTCTGATGAATGCATTCGTTTTGAAGTAGAATATACAATGAACAAATATGGCAGGGATAACGTACTCCGCTTCCCTCAGGCCCTGCCTGACATCCCGTGACTTTATTGGGCATTCAAACCTTGAGGTTTTGGGGTAATTTGTAGTTAGCATAAATAAGCATAACGTGATTGCTGGGTAATGATTGCATTTTTATTAATGTTGCACATTCTTGGCAGAAATAACAAATAATTTTATTTTTCAATTACATTTTGACTTTCCTTTTGTGTTTTATTTCTTTTTAATCTTAATAAGAACTGTCTTTCACAGCCTGAGCCCAAGTCTGTATTTTTTTTTTTTAGCCCTAAACAGGATATTGGAGCATACTTAAAAACAAAGCTAACAGCTTAAAAAAATGAGAAAGGTAAACAAGTCCATCCATCCATCCATCCATCCATCCATCCATTTTCTAGCAGGTATCAACTCCTTATAAGTTAATATATCATATTTCACATCCTCCCACTGCATAGATCAAAGCTTCTTGTGCAATGTAATTGCTATTATCGGTTTGCTGTGTTTATTTAGAGGCCAATGAGAGTGCCCACTCACAACAGGACACCATTGATAAATAATGACAGTTATAACAGGATTTAGGGAAGAAGCTTAATTAGTTTTTTGTTTTTTTATAATAACCTCAAAACAACCCGTACTTACAGACATGCACACACAATCAGCAAACCAATTAGGTTCATATAATGCAAGTGGGTGATGACTCCTATTGCCTAGGGTAAGAATTAATTCCTGAACGTCATCTACAGGAAATGAAGTGGCTACATACATAATCTTGAATACAGTGTGTGCGTGTGTGCGTGTCTGTATGTAAAAAAGGTTTTCTTTGACTTGTCAGGATTTAAATACTCTACATACTACGGCAATGTATCCAAAACCTCACTTTTTTTTGTGAAGTGTATCATTTATGTTGTTTAGGCAAAACAGTGTGCTTACTAAAAAAGTACATAAATGAGAACACCAGCAAGTAACTCAAATGGACTTTTTGATAAATTACAGTCAGGTTTCTGACCTCATCACATTACAGAATTGACTCTTATTAAAGTACTAAATAATGTAAGTTTGAAAACCTACTCATGAAAGGTATCATTTCTAGTCTCATTTGATCTCAGTGCAGCGTTTGAAATACCAAATGATCATATACAGTAATGTTGAACAGGTTGGAAACATTAGCAGGACTAAATGTCCTTCTTAGAATAAAGAAGTTATTTTGTGTCCAATGGAAGTTTTGAATGACCATGACATGTGGGGTCCCTCAAGGGTCAGGTCTTGGAACCCTTTTGTCGAGCTTGTATATTACCCATGGGTAAAAAAGAATGCCAATGTTGCCTATCATGGCTATGCAGAAGATACTCAGTTATATCTATCAATGTGCCCAAATGAAACCAGTTGGATGAACCAAAATGTCCTTCAACTAAGCCAAAACAAAACTGAGACCAAATTGCCCTTCCCTTACATTTAGCTGTTTTTTGTTTCTCTACAGTGAGTCACAGTTTCTCACATAATTGTGGCATTTGAAAATAAATAAATAAATAAGTGTTTTATAGATCTTTACTCCCGTTGTGCATCAGCCAATGAATGTACTGCTGTGCTTTAATATTAACACTTTTCACCATAACTACCATGTGCAATCCTGAAGTAATTCTAAATAACAATTATTCATCAAGAAATTAATAGATGCTGTTTGTCTGAAAGCAAGTGCACATAGAAAGTGTTTTTCATTACGTTCATTATGCTGCCTGACCTGTTAAAAGCATAAACCTTGAAGGTCATTTTGCTTATAAAAGCAATTAAATTAGTTGAAAAAAATACATCAAGCAGTGATTAACAGATATTGTCTCAGTAAGGACACTCTTCTATATCTAGGTAAAATGATTGCATTTGTCAGAGGAACCTCAAAGCAGTTTTCTTCAAAATGATATTCATTAAAAGCAATGAGGAAAAAAACAGCATTGCACTTGATCAGAGTAATAATGACCCTGCAGGCAGAGCGGAGCAATTAAAGAAGAGTCCAGGGAAGACATGAGAACTATTAACAGCCACAGAGGAGCCTCAGCCGAGCCGTGCATGGCGCTACACTGATGAAAACATGTGAGAGATCCAGAAAAAAGCCCTAATTACAGACAGGGGGCAGGTTTTGTCTCATGAGTGAAGGAAGCCACAGAACGAGATAGAAGTCCCTTGTGCTTCAGAGGCATTTCCTGTTCAATTTGCTAAGTTACATCATTTCTTTTTCTTCTGCCTACTTCTGCTGCCTCTTGCAAAAAAAAATCATTCACTTTTACATCAAGTAACGATTACGGTTCCATAACTAATGCTGAAATAGAAATAAACACTTGGCACAAGCGTAACTGTTGAGGATGTTCTCAAAATGCCTTATTGTTCCTCATTTAATGACCATGGTATGACAATTATAACAGAGTTTTAAGTGTGTTTTTATTAACACTTAAATCTGGCCAAAGCTAATCTTCTTATGTCCCAGAAGTCCATTCTGAACTCTTCTATAACCTCAAACGTTGCAATTTCTTTAATGAATTCTGATTCATAACAGCTTTTCCCAAACCGTCACCATTATAGATTTTATTTTGGTGACTTCTGAGGCAAATCATACGGACTATTCCAATTAAATGGTAGAGAGTGGTTGCCGAATGTTATCTTAATTAAAGACTCTAGATTGATCATTGATATGAATTTAGGTGTAATTGCCTGTCTGTATGTGTTTTGTATGTTCCCCACAACTACCGTATTTTCCGGACTATAAGCCGTTACGTTCTGCACAAGCGTCGAACCCTGCAGCTTGTAGTCCGGTGCGGCTTATCTAAGGATTTTTCGTGATTTTTGTGATGACTAATAGACTTATACGCTCATTAGTAAAAAGGTTGTGGACCGCTGTTGTGCGGCACTGCTTTGCTTGGCGGAGGATATGTTACAAGACACACGGTCACTGGGGAGAAGTGTCCTTCCGCCACGCAAATAGTGCTGCACAATTGACCCGAACAAGAGACAGAACAAGATTAAGGCGGACATTACTGGGGAAAGGAAGCTTTTATCCACCAACCCTCATTATGGGGGACAAAAGAAATGCATATACAGACAGAGAGATGAGAGAATGGTATGCTCGTATTACTTTGCTATGGAAGAACCTGAGAGCCCCAAACCATGATCTCAAAATCAATAAGCTCATCTTTTTTGGGGGATACAAATGTATACGTGCCGACATATTGTAGAAAGTCTTTAAAGTAGTGATGGGAAAACGAAGCTTCAAATTTGCTTCATAAACCTGTTGACTACTCTGGAAATAGAAAGTCAGTGTGCTTTTAGACCAACTTTGAAGAGATTGCTCACTTTCACTTCATGGCAATTTGGTTGCCACCTCATAGTACCTCTGTCCATACTGAATACTGATGGCGTTAAAAAGAACGGGCTATTTGTACACTTGAACAGAATATTATGTCGAAATATATAGGCAAAGTTCAAACCACTTCTATGCTTTGAGAAGATGCTTCAGAACTTTTCAAGGTCTTCCCTTGGCTCCATTCAGTCCCGACAGTTAGTTTAAGAGTTTGCACTGATTAATTCTGAATAGCCAGTGTGCGAAAGGTTACCTCAACAGGGTCAAGCATCAGCATTATTTAAAATGTCACCGATAGGATGAAGACTCATTGCTTAGGAGTGTGTGTGTTTGTTCAAGTGCAGCCATGACAGCAGTGTGAAGGAGTGATCATGCAATGGTCTTAAAGTCACATTTAATTGGCGAATCCCCCTAAGTAAATAAAAAAAGGTGACATTTTCACTTTGGTGCCTAGGCTAGAATGTTAAAAAGCAGTGGGCCGAGTTCCCTCAAATGTCAAGGAGGAATAATTTCTTCCACATACTCTTCCAGCTTTTGTACCTTAGCCCTCCTTCAGCACGGTGGGGACTTAGAAAGGTCATCAGCACATTTGACTCATTTTATGTCAACATTTGGCTGAAAATCAATAGCAGCTTTTTGTGATCAAAGATAAGTAGGCCTTTGCCAAAATTTGTGCAGCATAGCTGGGATGTCACATTTCTACCTTCTCTTGCATCATTTCCTTTAGGTGGTGTTGTTTCTTGCACACAAATGCAGCACACACACACCACCAACTAAACAGCCCCCCGGCACTGTAAATAACTTTAAGCACCCTGCAAAACAAACAGATAAAAGCACGTCTTTGACATGAAAACATGATGATGATAAGAGCCTCCGAGAAAAATCAAATCCCAAGAGAAAAGGCTTTTTTGATGAGAACACACATCATTGACTGATACAGTGTTATTTATCATCTTGCATGGCTTTGTGGCCGGCTGTCGGCCAATACGCCTTCAATTACCTGCTGGAGCATCCAAACATTTTCATGTACCCATTCAGCCCTTCAAAGGCCTGAAAGCCTCTTAACAGAGGCTGCATATTTGTCCTTGTGGTGAAATTATTTAAAAAGGAAACCAGAAGTGAAATGCTCAAAGTATTTCCTCTCCTCATTAGCGTCCGTGTTTCATGGCATATTAGAGAATGCAAGTAAATCCACTCTTATTGGGTTGACAGAAATTTATCAGCCCCAAAAGGTTCTTTTTCAAAAAAGCCAAAACGATGGCAATGGAATAGAACACTTAACACTCTAAACCTGTTTTTGTTTCTGGATTTATGTAGGTTGCCCCAAAAAGTGAAGGTATTTCTAAAACTTTGATATCTTTGTTGTGGAGGTTCATCATTATTGTGCTTTTTTGTGATTGTATAACAGTGTTGTGACTTTTTTATTTGGCCGTGTGTTCATCTTAAATAAAAGTCCAGACCATCATCACAATGAATTGGCAATGGTCAAGGCTTATGACTTATTTAATCAATGCACTGTTAAAAAAATCACCCAATAAAGCACCTGACTTTGTTGTTTCCTGTTATCAAACTTTGAACATTTTGGGATTGACTAAAGTACTTATAGAATCAGCAGCAAGGAATTGTGATACATCAAGATTCCTCTTGAATATTGAATAACAGCATAGTTTAATCTTCAGTCCCTCAGAGAATGATTATGGTTAACATCTTGGCTGCTTATATGATATATTTACTGCAAAGTTGTGACTTTACTGAGAATGCTAATATTTACATCAATGGTAATATTTACATCCACTTAAGCAGCTTTTCAGTAGCAGTTTTCAAACTATTATACAAGTAGAGACTAAAGCTATGTCGTGTGGAATTGTAATCATCAGTAAAACAAAAAAGGAGCAGAACTTACTCCAATTAGTTAATCAGAATTTAATTAACTCATTAGAGTTTTGACCAAGAAGAAGCTAACAAAAAAAAGCAAACAACTAAAAATAATCTGCTGCAAGGCAATGCAATCAAATGCATGAGAGCCTGAAGTTTAAATGTACTGAACAATCAGGAAGATAGAAAGACAGCCCCTAAAATTAGGCGCACACTAGAGGTCTATTAGCTCATCGCTCAGTTAACAAGAAAGAGCGTGATTAACAAACAAGAGAAAATGCTTTCCCTGCTCTGATTGTTTACCACTGAGCTGCATCAAGAAGCTGATTTTCTGACTAATGACTTATTCCAACCTAAAGGGAAACCATTAACGATTAAGAAAGTGTTACGATGTTGGTGTATTGTAGTCATAATAATAACAAAAATATAATATAATGACCCAATGAGTTTAAGCAATATTTTAATACATTTCTTCTCACAATGTGGTCACCTCTTGGAGCTCTTGTTAGCACATTCCCACAAAAGGCAGAAGCATGTGGTCAGTGCACGTCTGAGTGCCTCGTCACAGCAAATGCATTGTTGTTGGCTAAGATGGAAAAAACTTCCAAAGTGTGATTGTGAGAGATTGTTCTCCCATACATCTGTTTGCATGCTCATATAATTGCTTTAAAAGGAAAACTGTGCAGTTGTGTACACAGTTGTCTAAATAAGATGTATGATTACCAGCATACTCGAATTTTAGCTTTTGCGATTACCCGCGTTTCTGGTGTAAATCCAACATGTTTGGAAAAAAGACAGCTGCAATTTGTTAAGCAGGTTTTCTCCAAAATAATTGCCAGATGTTTTCCTTTTTCTTTGGCATACTTACAAGCTATGCATTACATATTTTAATTTAGGATATTATTTCCAATAGGAGTGTTTAAAAAGCTGAAGCTTTGGAGAACCCAGCACAGACAAGAACAGCACCTTGTTTTGGCTTTAGTAGATTATAGATTTATGTAGTTTGCATTTAGGCCTCGTGTTTAGTGCTTCTTTCTCACAGTTATAATCTTTGGGGTCCGAACCTTGATTAAGGTTTCCTATGTAATGTTACCCTACTTCCTTTATGTATATCCTCCCCATTCCAAAAATGTGCGTTTGGTTTGATGATGACTAAAGACTTTGTCTTTATGTGCTCTGCGCATCCATCGCCTTGCCAAAGTCAGCTAAAAAAAAGAAGCCAACTCACCTGCCAGTCTAATGAGCATGAACAGCATAGAATATTTATGTATTTAATGTACAATTCAAAATATCTAGTATTTGTAAAGATGTGTGAAATAACTTTTCTGCCATTTAAAATTCATGTGATTATGAGCTGTCAAGTAGTTGACGGGATTGCTAACTTCAGTTACTTGTACCTCCACCCAAACAACCACACAGTAAGACAATGTAGATGTAGCTGTCACTGCAATGACAGTCAGATTGCTCATGTCTCATGCAGTGTGGCACAGTCTCAAACAGGACAAGATTCTTCTGTATGACCCTTGTGTGATTCCTCCTAAGATGGGAAAAACAGCAGCCATAGTGAGATAAAAGATCATTTTGTGATACATCAGCTAACTTGTCTCAGCAAAGCATCGAAAAAGAAGAAAAAAAGTGACATATTGTGGTGGTTGTTCTCCAGAGTCATGGCTTACTGCTCCGTTGCTATAAATTCATCATGTTTGTGACAAGTAGAGGAGGATGTTTTTAATTGCTACAACCTTCAATGGCACTGAAGCCTGGCCTCCGGGGAGCCAGCAGGTACAGTACAGTGGGCCGGGTGGATGGTGTGTGTTTGTCTCTCTGAATGTTTGAACACGCTGCTGCAATCAGTTTGCACATGTGGTGTTTGTTTTTCTTTTGATGATAGATTCTTGATGTGGCGAGATACAGCTATTTCTCGGTGTTTAATTTATGTGTGTATTTTTTGACACGACTGTCAAAAACTTGACATTTTTGGGTTATTTATCAAAAGCTTTGCATGAAGCGTGAGGGGTTACATTTTAATCTGCTTCATAATGGTTCATTTGCGCAGGCAACGTGGGTTCAGTGCTCCCTCTGTGACAATGTGAATTCAAGAGTGAATTGACTCTGTCAATTATCTGTCTCTACTGTATGTCACCTGTAACTGACCGGTGACAAGTCCAGGGCACCTTTTAGCATTTTGCACCAAAGTCAGATGGGATGAAATTTGGAACACTTCCAACACCCCACTGCCTTGAACAGGCAGTTTGAGAAAATCAATAGATGTTGACATTGATTTTGGTGTTGATGTGAGTGAAACTGTGTATCAAGGAATTTCGGCTTTGCAGCCCATTTGCATTTTGGGTTAGTGGCCCACCAGATCCTGGAATGGACCTGACAAGAGTGTTTGGAAGTTAGATTTGATGATATATAGGCAAAGTATCTTGCCTTTTGTATCTATCATGTAGTCTTTTGATGTGGGATTTTTTTGTAGTGTCTACAATGTACAAGTTTGAACGTAATCTGTTGCTTGACCTTTTGTACACTTTCATACTAGAATCGTGTGAAAACACATTGGCATTATAGCCATAGTTTTAATTCCCCGGGTTTATAATTGTTTACCCTCAGTTTAAACCTGCATACTATTTTTATATGGATCAAATGCATAATCCCATGCTATGTAATTAAACTTCAGAGGGATCAAGAGACATTTAATATTAATTTCAGTAATTTATTAAAACTGTGCATTAGGAAATGAAGCAGAAATAAATATATTAATATCACACACCACATACACACTCACGCACGCATGCACACACAAACACACACACTCAAATAAATGTTACATAGATGCCAAATTCAATGTTGTCTACTTTGCTCTGCTCACACATTGGAACCTCACTAATGAAACCCACCTGTCTCCCTCTAACACACAACGCACACACACACGTACACAGAAATCTTCTTTGCTAATGATCCCAACCTCAAATACATTTGCATCTCTCTAAATTAGCTTGATTATTTCAGGGTAATTAGCATAAGCGTATGGAGATTAAATTGGCTATAGTGGTGCGGTTGCTTCAAGGTGTTTTTCCATGTGACGCGAGTAATGGCATGCATTTGATGATTTCTTAAAATATGTGAGCTCATGTCGTGTTTTAAACAACAACAAAAATGCAACAAACAGTTTCAAAATCTGGTTCTTTGTTAAATTTTCATTTAAATGTACATAAAATAACTAGATACCTTCTTGTTGATAAACTGAAGACTCTGTTTATTTTAGTGTAAATATTTGGTGTCACATCAAAGGAGCATCAACTTTCTACACCACTTATCCCCACAAATACAAACTCTGCTTTAAGTCGATTTTAGGCAAGCAATTGCACTTTAATGATAACTCACCAAAGTTGATTAGCTTCAAGACAAATACTGTATATAATGCAAGATTCGCTCACTATGTTGCTTACACTCTCATTTTGCTTGTAAATTTAGGAAGCGGTCCACATGATCCTCTTTCATCCCCTCCGGTCCTCCTCGTGTAATAAGGACAGAAATACCACATACATTAATAACCCAATCGTGGTTTGTTAATTAATTGTAGAAAGTACTTGTTTGAATTCTAACCAGCCCCCGCCAACCCAAATTACACCAAAAAGAGCCTTGTGAGTGTTTGCTCCAAAGACAGAAAATGTTTAAAATTAAAATACCTTAATTATGTTTATGATATATTTAAAGAAAAGTAAATGCTAAATAAAAGTTCCAATGTTGCGACATTTCACCCTTTTGGAGAAGTAGCCCTGCAATAACCCTTTTTTTAAGAAGTCCAATTTTCTCAATGTATTTCAATGGGCATCAATTACGTATCTATGGATTTTCGCAGATTATTGCTATTCTCTGGCCGGGAAGTATTTTATCCATATTTCAAATGGGATTTTCATCATAAATATGGTTAGGAAGTGTGTGGTCCTTTGTAGCCCCTATATTGCTATAGTGAGTTGATGGCTGTGCGAAGGTCTGTGGCCTACTTTGATCTGCTTGAGATTGTCCAGTTCCATCTAGTTCAGCCACATCGCGAGGTGTGCGGCTGATTTAACATAATCTGTGTGAGACTCTTTGGAGCGTGAGTGTCATTTAACAAAGATCTGATGGTAGATGCGGTCAGAAAGGTGAGAACGCCTCAGGCTAGTGATTGTATCATTACCCACTCCAGAAAAAGGATGTATACTTTCAGCAACCTTACTCATGGGAAGACATACTGTACATCGAATGTGAAATATGCATGAGAATAACTCGATTCATTACCCACATGTGCCATCTTCCTTTCTTCCTCTTTTTCATCCCTCTGTTGTTCTCACATACACACATGCACAAACATAATCACACGTGCCTGCACAAAGATATGCCTGATATATGATACAGTCTGGCGCTATACGTTGGGGGTAATGATAACATTTATGAGCCTGATGCTTTTTCACAGAGGAGCGCTGTAGGTTATTGATGAGTCTCCCTGTGTACCATTACTTATGAATGAATAGAAAGTCAAAGAGAAGACAGAGCGATAGATGAAAGATGGAGGTATGGATTTTATAGCCACATCTCTTGAACCACATTTCATCAAAGCCTGCATTCAGAAACCTTACTTGTCATAGACCCGACTTCTGTATTTCAATGCGTGGGTCTATTTTAATACGGCACAGCCACTTTTTTTTTTTTTATGAGTATCGCAATGATGGCTAGCGAGAGAAGAAAGGAGACGGTGATTAAAGTAAATGAGTGTATGACAAACCTTTCGGCACCTGTTTGCACATCCATCTTGTCATGCAAGATCAGAATCGGGTAAGACTTTAAGGCTGGGATCTCTCATAAAAGATGGACGCCGGTCTCAATGTGAAATTAATAAAGAAATCGTAAATTATATAAAATGGTTTATCGGTTCAAAGGCTCCAAAGTAAAGATACTGTTGTCTTTGCGACAAGAAAAAATATTTGCTACCAAAAACTATTGACAAACGTCTTTACAACCCTTTGCAACCTTGAACTCACTGTGACGAAAAAACGACATTCGCTACATTCGCAAATCTTCGCCGCTTAGTTGGATGGATACATGCTTAAATTAACTACTTTGAATTAGACACGCAACAACACCTCTAAGTAGTGAGACTCCAGCATTTCTTAACACGATACACACTTGGAATTGCAATGGAATCTTCTGGTGGTGAGAAAATTGCTCAACATTTTGCTGTTTCATCTTGAAGCTTCTCAAATCACTGTTGAACAGATAAGTGGAATATATCTGTACACTTCGAAGTCTCATTCTATCTCGCCTTTTAGCCAAAAGAAATGCAATTAAACACAGCAAAGTCCCAGCTAATTGGAAAATATATATCTACTTTCATGTACGTGTTTCAAGTCAGTGGGGCTGCATATTACGAGTGAAGTTAATCACACTATCTACTTGTTAATTCACTTTGATGAATTGCAGACGAGAAAGGAAAAAGACAAGACGTGCAAAAGATAAGTATGTGGGAAATGTAATTTGATATATTTCATCAGAGGCTGTTATTTATAACAATAAAATCAATCAGTTTTCTTTGTTCAAAGTATTTGGCTAGCACGTCTGCCTCATGATCAAGTGTTGTGGTTTGAATCGCATCTTGAACCTTTCTGCGTAAAATGTTCTTGTTTTTTTGGGTCAATTAAACACAGACATGATTTTCCCCACATAAAAAAATGCAGCAGTTTTAGCTTTATTGAAAATTAAATTGTCCATAGGTGCCCTGTGATTGACTCCCTACCAATCAAGGGTCTTCATTATCTCTTGCCTGAAGCAAATAAGTTTTGGATGAATTTAAAAATGGATAAAATCGTACTATTCTGCACTGACATTTGTCGCTGGCTGTCAAATCACCTCATCCAACGTTGTGACTTCAATACATAAATGAGCTTGCCTTCCCTGAGTGCATGTTGATATGCTCATTGGTTGACCCTAATTTGTAAGGGTCTGTTAGGCTTCCTTCTTTGTGGGTTTTGATGCAAAAGATGAGCAGTTGTTATGCATTGCAATCGTGAACTACACTTGTTTCTTCTGTCCCTTAACGAAGGACTGGATTTGAGAAAAGAACACTTGAACACTTCAGTTGACTGAAATGAAACTGATGTTGTTCCACTTGAAGTTGCGTTCAATGCTCAGCGAATTCCAGCTTGAGACTGTGTTACAGTATTCATTTATGTTTCTTGCTGCTCTGATACGATGGTACTGCGTGTTTGTAGCTAATGGTGCCTTCACAAATGCTCACCAACCTGGGGTATAGATAAGTGGTGTTCAGATGCGCTATTTTCTGTTCTTAGGACTCACAAATCATTACAAGGGCAAATTGCCACTTGTCCTCCAGCGTACAGGAAATAAGATTGTTGTTAAAATGGGGACCACAATTGGCATTGGCACTATAAATTTTCTTAAGCAGCTAGAATTGTCTGAAAAGATATTAAGTACAGTGACAATTGCTTTAAGTTGGCAACACTGAAAACAAGCTTGTTCCCTTGCACTGCCAACACATATGCATATCAAAATAAAAGCAGTGCTTAGTTAAAATTTAATTTTTTACTTCATAAAGCTGAGAGGGCCACTCACACCATGAACAGGCCAGATTTGCCTTGCAGGACTTACATTGCCCAAATGTGCTTTAAACCTTTAAGTTCATCAGTAATTATGAGAATTTTCTGCTGTTATGTTAGTAAGGTACATTCAGATGTGTGACACGTAATGCTTTTAAATGCTCCCACAATTTTACACATTTGATGCATTATGTTTTTCATCACTCTGTCAACCACATGAGCCAAATAAACGTTTCAATTTATTTGTATGAGATAGTAAATATGAATTTAGCTCAGGCTTTTTTTTTTTTTTAATGTGCTGTCTACATTTGTGCAGTTTATACTAACCATTGAGAGTAAACATTGTATGCTACATTTCATAGGAAGTAAAAATGATCTGTTTTGACATTAAGGTTTATTTTCATTTGTACCAAAACATCATGCAGCCCTTAAAAAAAAAAAGGAAGCTTTCAACTTGACTATTATGCGAAGTACTTCTACGTGCTCCTCATTAGCCTTGAAGGACAGTTTTCAGCATTCCAAAAAAAAAAGAAAAAAAGATTTTGTTAAAGCACATAAAACACTTTGTCGATTGTGGGGAAAAGTCATGGCTTGCTTTTTAAAGTGACAATAAAACGGGAACTGAAAAGAGAATTTTTATTCTGTCAGATTCATTCTAAGAACGTGCCAATCATGTTGCACAGTCAAGGTTATTTTACTTTTCAAGCATTTTTGCAATGCGTGTTTTCTTCTATTTCTTTTTTTTAAATGAATAATAAAGGTGATGCCAAAACTTCCATCATCCATCCATCTTCTATACCGCTTGTCCCTTGATCTGCTAAAATACTTGACTTAATATTGTATTGTTTTCACCAACATCACACAAATGTTAAAGAATATCAAAGAGAGAAAAAAAGAATGGCTGTGCCTAATTGCTCTCAGTGGGAAGTAAATAGTTGTAAAGCAAAGCAAAGAACTGTTGGTGTTATCATGAGACAATGAATTTTTTTTTTCAAGCAGAATGGAGCTGAACTTGAGGCAAGAAAAGCATCAACTGACAAATCCGCTTGCTTTTTAGGATTCTCAGCCCTAAAACAACTCCTTCATGCTCCCTTCTTCCCTATTGCCTTCTTATTTATCTCTCGCCTTTGGATCTCCCTTCATGCCGAGTCCCCCGCCTCACTTTCTCTTTTTCCCCCCTTTCCTTTAATTTTTTTTTTCTCTTTGAATAATTTACTGCAGCAGGGGAGGGTGGAAGTACGTTTATTTTGAGTGTGTTTGCGCTTTAAACAGAATGCTTAATGATTGCCGATGGGAAAGAGACTGCATTTATGTTGAGACCTTTTACATATACTGACACCCGTAACAGACAGGCAGGGCCAAGACTGTGTGCATGTGTGTGTGATTGTGTTGCGTTGTTGAGGCATGGGGCTTTCACCACATGCTCAAAAAATCGTGAATCTTGAATCATGATCCACTATCACGTCCGTGCTAAGAAAAAAACTTATTACGCTGTGTGTGTGTGTGTGTGTGTGTGTGTGTGTGTTTGTGTGTGTGCGCGCGTGTGACTGTGTGTTTGTGTGTGTCTGTGTGAATGTGTTTGTGTGTGACTGTGTGTTTGAGAGAGAGTCAAAATGCCTGCTGTGTGCATATATACCTCCATCCTCGATCAAGGCGAGGCCTTTGGGGCACCCCCTCACACTCACTCGAGTGATTTGAAAAACCTCCTGATGAAATTCACAGCTTTCAAAGTGTATGTCTTCCATGCGATTACGATATTTCCATAAATGTGGAAAAAGCTTTGAAAACTCTGGCATTTTATTTTTCAGGAGAGGCACATATTGAATTTTACAGTGGCTTTTGAAAATGTTTCTTACTCCCTATACAGTGTTTTTCGATATGGAATGTTCTACTTCGTGAAGGTCATTGAGGAAGTGGAAAGTGACTGTAAAACACTTTATACACTAGAGTATAGCAAAAGTATATTTGTCATATTATTAATATTTGGGCAAAAACACTGGAATTGGTTTCAATATGCATTAGCATTTTCTTTGGTTATGTTAAAATTAATTGATTAATTGGTTAAAATATAAAACTTCCAACATCTGTATTTGCTTGAGACATGTATCGCAATTTGGCACTGACATTAAACATAATGCAGACATTCAAAAGTGTGCAAGTTCAATTTGCTCTTGGTTGTTTAAATCTAATCTAAGATCACTTTGACCATTTGTGAAGTAGAATTTATGACCAAATGGTCTTTATAAAAACTGGACATGAATAAGGCAAACTGTTGTGTCTTTTGTATCCTGAACTTGTAGTGAACTATCCTTTGTTTATCACTTAGCTTTAATGCTCACATTTTGTTTAACATATTTTCGGTTTGAATAAAGGAGACACAGACATACCAGATTATTTTAACATTTTAGATTTTTACAAAATATTGACTCCAAAGCTTTTATAACAGTCCAACAAGACTTCCCTTACAAAAGCACATGTTATGGAAAAGTGCAAATTTAAGAGTAATCTGTTTAGGTTGATGATCAATATATAAAGATAAACCTCGGAGGAATTAATATTTTGAATGGACCAGATGCAAGCTGTATTTATAGTCCTTTAGCGTGTGTGTGCGCGCACGTGTGCGCCTGTGTGTGTTTTGAAATCATCTTTATGCTAATCCAGTTCCCCGCTTTAACAATCTAAGTGGGGAGAAGCATTTGCATAACTAGCTAGTGCAATGAACAACAGGGGGTCTGTGAGGCACATATAGGACGGCATGTAAATGCGTGTGCACGCGTGTGTATGTGAGAGAACAGAGCTTTCAAAAGACAAAATGTCAGTCTTCTACCTCGTTTGCTCTTTCGTTCTGTCGTGTTTAGAAGTGGGTCTCTGACTGCTGAATCTCATTTACGCCTTCAAAAGTGTGTAATCTGGAAGGATACCACACACTTTTGCACATAAACACAACACTTCTCAGGGGTACCACATGAATCTGAAAGAGGTTCTCATGACTCGACTCAATAATTTTCCCTTTATTAAAAGATGGAAGCAAATATCAATATAGTCTTTTTTGTCATCATTGTTTTTGTTTGTTGTCCATGTGTAGTCTTACTTGTTTGTTTAGACCATCAATCCTGACTCCCAGAAGGACTCTTGGAAGGCACTCGTTGACACAAGCTTATACAAACTCACAAACACGCAGACCGCTCGTAGCCACTGCTGGCACCACGCCATTCTGTCTGGCCCTGTCTATTTGTGGGGGGCAAACTGTCTGCCCTAATCAGTGCCAACATGTCGCCTATATGTACGATGCTCCAGGGGGACCTGTGTGTGTGTGTGCACATTTGTGTGCGTGTGTTTGTGTGTTTCCGTCTGTTCAGCCAAACAGGCGACCCAGTGACCATGTGGGCACAACAGACCTCATTACACTTGCGACCCTAATACCATTTCAGATGTCTACCAGGTTTTTATGTGCATACTAAGGCAAACCGATAAATATTAACCTCTGGGAGGCTTGAAGAATGTACAGGTTAACGCAAATGCATGGAACACTCAATAGGAAGTATAAAGTTACCGTCATTATTCTTCATGTACCTCAAAATTATTGATTTACCTAAGAAGGAAATATTCTAATAGGGGCTGGTGGGAGTATATTTAAGTCTAGTAAAGTACTGTGGACTATTTGATCTGAGCAGAGGAGGGGGTACATCCTGGGCAGATCACCTTTCAAATGCAAGTCAGATATAGCTGACATAAAAGCGCACTCTGACTCTAAAGGTGTAACCAGGTCTCCTACTGGCTAAATTGTTCTTCAATATTTGCCAATTCAAGCACCCCCCACACATTTCCTTGACTTCAAGTTAATCAAAACCTCGGCCAGATTGTCATCTATGTTTTAGACGAAAGCATTATATGTGTTTGAAATACATACATTTACAGCGCAAACAATCCTCATTTCCGAGTCTGTGTCTAAACATGAAAGCTTCGGATTACTGTGTAGAAGAAAATTCTACATTTTACCCAAAGACATTCATGATGGCAAAGTTTGGGGAAAATTGTAGTTCTATTCAAGAAAATTGATCTCACTCTCTTCTAGCTTGAATGGGTGGTTCAATTGTTTTTATGTGAATAAGCATATGATTTTCCCAAAGCCTAGTTTTTGCTCTGCACATCTCAAAAGGCACAAATTGGTCTGTCTCCAAAGCCCTATAGTGGTAATTGGCCTTCTCTCTTATCATGACTGGCATTTGCACATATACTGACACTCTGGTACTTGTTGGCATTTGCCGATGAGGTGGAAGGCCAGCATCATACACACTCCCGCACCCACTGTAGACACACACAGTTTGACATGGGTTTGCAAGACCGCACATTCATACACAGGGGGGCTCAAAGGTCTTTGTCATTCACGTTAAGACTTCAAGAGTTAGTGTGTTTGTGCGCGTGTGAGAGATCTTGTCTCCTAGTAAGCAGCAGCATTGGGAATGATTGGAATGAACGCACTCGGTGCACACTGACACTGTGTGTCTGTGTGTGCAATGAGTAGAGGCCTCAGCCAGGTTTCCTCAGCCTCCACTTGCTTGGTGCTTGGGAGATCAGCAGACCAGACACCACTGGAGGTACTGAGGACTAAGCAAAGCTTCAGTGACAAAAACAACGGACTGTTGTTTTGTTGGCCGAACATTTCACAGATCCACAGATGTCCTCTGTATATTGGCAGGTTGGAAGACGAGATGCCAAAAACACCAGACATGAATGTAATTCTCGATTAGTCAACTTCAAGCTGGAAACTTCAATGGCAAAATTATTGAAGTGTATTGAAGAGAGAATAAAGCAGCCATTTATTGTACTACTGTGTCCGGCCACGCTCTTTGACTTGTGAGTGACAGTGTGGATGAGGTGCTTCCGTGAACTTCCCCCTTTCCTAATCAAAAACAATCCTAGATATCCTTAACACTGAAATAAAGCAGTCATAATGACAAAGCTACTATCACCACTGACCCACCATTTAAAAAAGGACTTTCTGTCCGTTCAACCCTAAAACATCAATTAACAGAACCATTCTTCATTTGAATATGACTGATTACTATGCAGCTCCTGCTCTTACATATTCAAAATGGGGTTCTCAATCCAATTAAATGAGCAATGTGCTGTAAAGGCGTGGGCAAACATGATTGAAGGCAGAGCTTAGGATGACAAACAAGAGCAGTCGGAGGAGATGGAAAGAAACCTTGCTGTGAAGTTAATGGAAGAGTGTATGATCGCTGATGGAGCAATATGTGGAGGTGTATGTGCAAGGAGCAATATGAAAGTCTGGTTAGGATTTAAGTGGCTAATAATAAGTTGACGATGAAGTTTTATTGCAGTTGTATATGCTTGCAGAGACACCTACGTACATTTATGTGCTGTTCGTGTGGGTGCACTTTAGTTTTTTTGTATGTGGTGGTAAGAATGGTTCAATATCATTTTTACTTGAAAGCTAAAACAAATACACATTAATTAAGTCAACGCAGAAATATTGTCCATCTCTTTTAGAGGAAATGTTTTCTGTTGTGTTATGTTTAATCTTTGGTTATTCTGATGGTTAATTGAAAGGAAGAAATTTAGCTTGGAATGCTTTAAGAGTAGTTATGGAAAATAGTGATGCCTCCATAGGCTAAAGATATCACGTACAGCTCTATACAGGGATCTTTTGTATGTCTATAATTGTGTATGTACGCCTTCATGTGCCCTTGGTGCAAAACCCAATCAGTGTCTCCAAGATCTGTGCTCAGGAGCAGCCTGATGCTGTTCTGTCAGACTATCTGTCTAATGAATGCCGCGACGTCCCACCGGCTCTCTAAATATGTGCAGTGAAATGAGGTGAAACACGGACCTTAATTAAAAAGTGAAGACCCACGAAGATGTGATTAAAGCAACGCTCCGCGGATTATCGTGACGAAGTGTCTCGGAAGGCATACAAAAAAAGTAAAAGGGTGTGGTGGGGTGGGGGTTATTGTGAGTGATTAAAGTGCTGCATTCTGTCTTTTTACTTTTCATCATATTGCTTTATGCAGAACAACTGTTTTATTCAGTTTTCTTCAGAAATCTCACACAGTTTACTCCACTTGTATTTGTCTGATGTTTATGACTTTACTGAGTCAACTAGAATAATGATCTCTCAAACATCACTTTTGTGATTGACTGACACCAGTTAGACCATCCATTTTGTCTGATGGAGGTAACAGTCTAGTTAACAGTCGTTAGCAGTCTACTTCATCATTTTCATTCGAGTCAGCACTCGGTGCTAATGACTCGTTTCCTTTTATGGACACTGCACTGTTAAGCATCCACCATGATGTTCTTATTAATAATATACGCATTGATCGTAGTTGTCTCTTTCGCATTTTCCTTTCAGTTGGTTTTGCTTACTGTGCTCAGCTTGATTTTTTGTTATGAGTACTCGGACTTGTGGTGGAGGTCACTCTAAAAGAGTGTTGTCATCGGTTTCTTATTGTTATGTATATGCAAAAATAGGTTTTATATTATAGCTCTTAATAGACAAGAAATCAAGTTTTCCCATTACCCCCACTCTGACCCTATGTCTTATTTCCTATGCCTTCTATGCCACTGCATGATTTTCTCATGACCTGGAGTGTGTATGCAAATATCCTCTATATGTTTCAACATCTGGTTAGCCAGTCCATGGTTGTCACTTCCTATATCAATCAAATCTTTTCAGTGTATCATGCATGCTAAGTGGGATTGCGTGAGATAAAACAGAGATGGATACATACCGCTTTCCAGAGATAATCTCTTGAACATCAGTGAGATTAAAGCCAGGGAATCATATCAATAAGATCCATGATCGACTAGCTCTTTTTCCCCAAATCCCTTTTGAATAGGATGGGAGTGGGACAGAAAGTAGGAGGGCCACATAATTGGAGAGGGGATGGAACACGGGTGACAAACTATGAGGAGGAGGATTTTTGGTAACTTTTACAGTTTGTCTTCTCTTTTCAATTCAATGTCATGGAAGATATACTGAACACTGAATGATGGAATTAGCGAATGATGAGGACATATAAGTGAGCTCAAGTTGAAGAAAAAAGGGAGCAGATGAGAGAAGAATGTGTTAACATTAAAGACCCTATTTCTATGCTCATTGCAAGTCAAGCGCAAAGTATGCATGGACGGAGATTTTTTTCTTTTTACATTTTTGTAGACAGTTAGAAAAGGACGTTTACGCCGTTGTGGGAGTGAACACAGCCAACTTACTTAGACTTACATCGTCTTTGTTATTGTGAAAGGAGAAATAGACTGTTTGGAGCCCATGCAACCAGACCTCCATGAGTGGATGGTTGGATCAAAGATAACCCCCGTTTATGTTTCTTCATGTCTGTGTGTGACACAACCGCCCTGACTCCCACATAGTTGGATAGGGGCTTAAAGCAACAGAGATTTGATCACAAATGGTGGAGTAATACATGTAGACACATGACATGTAACAATAATAACCGACGTATATTTATTCTGTACAATAAATGGCAATATTACTGCAGCTTACTGAGGAGCCAAAGACTGTCTTCATTTACAGTATGTACGTATGTCTGTTATACTGCCCCCAGTTAGCCAATTTAATTGAAGTGTGTCTGTCATCAAACCTTGGGATTCCATGTAAGCCACATTATGACCCGCTGTTGTACAGTATATGTGTTCTTTATACTAAGTATACACTTTAGCTATTTTTTCGGGTTCCTAAATAGTGGTTGCGAAAACACGACTTTTAATACACGCAAGTAATTTGGCCTTTGACACACAGTATTGATTGTGGAAAAGCTCTTTGCATTTTTCCATTAAGTCTCAGCATTCCAGCGCTGAATGGAGTTATCCATAATGCATTTGGAATTGACAGCAACAGAGAAGCTTTTAACTGCCATATGTGAGAAGACGTGTGGTTAAATGTATAACCTTGCTTTCCACCTATGCTTTCTCATGTTTTTTACTGTATTTCTATTTTCTCCACTGCTTTTCTTTGAATATGAATGCAAAGAATAGAAGTCCCATCACTTTTCTTTCCCCACCATGCATTCCTTTCAACAACTGTCAGCCCTGTAGTTTGCTCTAATACCGTACTCATTAATGGAGTCATTAAACCTATAGAGTGTGCTGCTTCCCTGGTATGTCAGCTGACACGTGCTGTCACCTGCACTGCGGTGCGAATACTCCGTGCTGAAAAGGTCACGGTGCCAGTGCATGTGCGGAAGTGAGAGTTTGCAGCCTTAATGCACAGATGTGTCAACGTCTGTCCTGTTTGTTGTCAGCCCTACAGGCTCTTCACGTGTTCCATTCTCTGTGAGTGCAACTGCAAAACTCTATATTCCCAACTTGATAAAAACCTGAGTGTGCATTTTATTAGACATGTGACAACCAATCCGCTTTAAATGAGAAATATGAAATCCCTGTTCTGTATTCCATTTTGAACATGCTCAGTTACTTCAGAAATATAAAGGATATGTGCTTTTTACCTCCAAAATTCAAAATAATCCCTATATTTTAAATGTTGGTGCTAAATTTTGATGCCAGTTTGCTGAGTGGAAAAAGCCATTGAATACTAACATATAAGATAAATAGCATATGACAATATAAATATAAATATAGCCATTTCCATGGATGATTTTATGCATCTTTCAGTTCAGTTAGTATCGAGTACTTAGATGCTGCAATATGATGGCAAGCAGCGTAGAATCTGAAGAGACTACATTTAGACAGGGTCCAAGCACACTTTCACTCATATGGGCAGCACTTTCTCCATTTTTGTTGCATCGTCCTAAAAAAAGCCATAATACAATACATAATAGAACAACAAACATCTGATCACAAGGAGTGGACCATTAGCTTCTTTACGACTTTGCCAGATTTTACCAGATGACGAGGAACTTGGACAGAAAACCTTTCTCCACAATAGGGAAATACAAAAGATGGACATGGTTCATACACAAGTGTTGATTACAATGTGCGAAATTGTTAGTCTCTTCACTTGATTCCACTAGAGTGTGACTGCCTGCTGTTATTTACATGTTTTAGTGTGAAAATACACAAAATGTGCCAAGTTAGCTCCATGAAGCTCAACCCACTATCACTCACTGTCTCAGTCGGCGTGAACGTCACGTACACAAAACCTATATAGGAGTTCCAAGATGTATATCATCTACAGTATTATAAAGACAAGAGATCCTTTGTTGGTGTTTTTATTGTACAGTATATGCATTTAACCAAAGCACATGTCTGGCGTAGCGTATGTACCTCCACCGCGATTGATAAATAAATATTATCGGTTAGAGTAAAGCAAACAGCATTAGGACCCTCTAAAATGACATGCTTACGAGGCACAATTCAAGCTTTCTGGAAAGCCGGGATCATTGCCGAAGAGCAACGTAACAAGACAATGACGAGAGGGAACTTGTCATGTTTAATGGCGAACTTGCGCAACTGTTTAATTCAAATACAGAAGATGAGGACTTTGATATATTTGCGTAAGAATATCGATTAACAATAATGTGAGTACAGTACAGTAAATGGTTAAATAGTAGAACAAAGTAAAACCGAACTCGCTGTTTTGCTCCCGTGAATTTTTTTTCGTTTACCGTAGGTCATGGCATGCATGCACCCTATGTGTGGATTAAGTACACAAAAGCCCCCACAATTCAGTCTGCACCTTTTAAACCGAAGCGCCTTATGGTGTGGAAAATCCAGTATTTTACATATTTTAAAGAGTGCAATATAATAACAAAATCATAACTTTCTTAAGCACCATGAGTTTATTATTTCATATTCAGAACTTAGAACTACAAAAATTAAATACGGCGAGGTGTTTGTGAGCTAACACTCACGATAAAAAGTTTGATTTTTGACGAGAATAAAAATATGGAAGGGGATATAGTATGTAGGATTACAGTAAATCTTGAACTGGAAAGGTCAGGATTAAAATGTCTCCTCATTCGGCCATCCATCATGCTCTTCTTATTTCACTCCATTGGTGTTTTCTGACAACCGTCCCTCAATCCAGCTCCTTTTGTTTCCACTCTTGCCTGCCCGCTTCGCCTGGATGAACTATGAATAAATAGGAAGAGATGTATGATCAGAAATTAATTTATCTGTTTGACACGCCGCCCTCAACAATTTCTGGGGTGATATGTAAGTGTTTGATGTCTGAGGCAGAGCTAGGTTGTGGTTAACACAGTCTTATCAAACCAGAGAGGCCTGGATGGAGAATGGAAGATGGCTGTTGGCTATTATTCACTGTCATGCCTTCAAGAAGCTTATCACTGAACCACCAATAGCAAGCAACTGAGTAAAGCCTGTTTCTGTATATACATGCCTTCTTTAGCAAGCAGATGCATGACACGTCAACACAAGTATGTTTGCATGTGTTGCCCTCTCTACCACTCACACAAACACACACACACCTCACAACCTTTACTTTTTGCTATACAGTACTCGCTTGACTTGTAAGCCAAGCACAGGCTGGTGCAGAAAAAATTGGACTTGACATACAATCACACAGACTCTGCCTGTCAACCTCCCAAAGTCACACACATACACACACACACACTGAGCACATACACACAATAAGCACAAACACACAATGAGTACATACACGACCACACACTGGACTGGTCCCAGCGCCTGCCATCTGCGTGTGTTTGTATGTTGGCCTATTGTACCAGAGAATGTGTGATATTAATGTGTGAAATTGAATGAATGGGTGTTGAAATGAGTCTTTTGATATTTGGAAAGTACAGAAGGTCAGGCTCTCACATGCTGTCAGGGCCAACGTTGTTCCTCCGAAGAAAGTTGGAGTTAGAAGTTTTTAATGAATGTGGAACTTAGACATAATTTAGTGAGATATTTCAAAGCCAAAATGGCTTTTTATAAAGATTAGTTTGATAGACTAAAAAAAATCAGATACTCAATTTTCTTTTCTTTTTTTTAATAATAGCTATTCATTTTCAAATTGAATATGTTTAACTGTTTTGTTTTTACTGTAGAATGCAGAATGTGGCATTTTGGGAGATTACCAGCCCACATGTTAGGTCTATCAAATAAGACATAATATACTAGACCTTTTTTCAAAATTTTATTTTGAAATTTTGCTGAGTTTGTTTTTGATTAAGATAATCACATATGTATTCATTTAACGCTCACACTGTGGTTATTGTTTGTCATGAGCTTTAATGTGTCATTGTGACCAATGTGGAATTCTAAAGTACATTAGAAGGGAGAAATATCATAAAAGATGTATGTAACCATTACAAATGCTCAAGATTACTTTTTTTAGTGCATCCTGACTGTGAGGTGAGAGGCAGGGTGGACTTGAGACTGGTCATCAAGTAGTCTCATTCCTTTTTTAAGTCAACATTAAAAACAAAATATAAATGAAATGAACCACAAAAGGTTGTGTATACAAGCGTTTGCAAATGGCTTGCTACACAAGTCAGGTGCTCACTGTAGAGATGGCTTGATTTACATGTGGGGCGCCCAAGGGGTGGATCCAGTATACACTTGAGGGATGATCTGGCCTGGGATAAACCCCAGGAGAAGCAGGAGTGTGTTGATGTGGGAGAGGGCCACCTGGGTCACACCACTCGGCCTGCTGCAAAGGCAACTGCATTTTGCATCTGCAAAGAAAGAATAAGGAACTTATTATTGTCATAAAATCATTTCATCCATTCTTTTTGGAATTTGTGTAAACTACATACACAAAACAAACTCACACACACATGTGGTGGGCTTATTTGAGGGTATTATGGAATATTAGTGTGGCTGGGGAAATGACAGGGTGTTGCTCAGATGCTGTGGTTGCTTAGCAACCAAGGTAATATCCAGATAGCTAGTGTTGTTTCATTTTGGGTGATATAAGTGTCTGTGTGTGCGTGCCTGTGCGTGCGTGCCTGTGCATCTGTTTACAAAACATGGTGAAGAAACTGGACAGTAAAAAAAATAAATAAAAAATCTTAAACTGCATATGTATTATGAAAAAATTGACACCTACTTTGAATGCATTCAGAATAAGTTATACATTGTTGAAAAAAAGCATTAGCTCATATGTCCATATACATTCAAATAATGAGACTATAAATAAATAAAACAAATTAATTACTGTTTAATGACCAAATTGGCTAAAGCATCATGGATTGTAGTAGTATGTCTCAAGAGTGGAAGAAACTTTAAGTGTTAGGCAAAGATACCAACAGCTTCTTGTTCCCCTCTCATTATTATTATTATTATTAACTGATGAATAGTTAGAGATGCAGTGAAAGGAGGGAGACTATGAAAGGAGGGAGAGTATGATGTAATTCTATACTGTAATGCTGTATGGTTCTTTATTAGATGGTGCTGTAGTGTAGTAGCAAAAGTATATTTTTTCTGGTGGGGCAGATTAAAACTACAGTTTCCCCATGAATATATTAACATTTATGAGGCAAATCGGAGTCTGGCGATCACTCCACTTGCATAAATAATGAGCTGGTTTAATATGACTGCCTGGTGGGTGCCTCCCTTGACATGTGTGAAATTGAATGGGTGGTGTGTGTATGTGTGCGAGTGTGTGTGTGCGCGCGCATAGGCAGAATGCTAATGACCGAGTCACTGGCAATGTACCAGCACATGTACATATTTACGTACACTTGCACAATTAAAGCTTTTCAGTTAAGCTTAGCATGTAAGTGTTCTCATACTATATTGAAGTTGCACGTGTGTGCGTATGACTCAGTGACTCAGTCATTATAATCTATGTAACATCTGCGATAACTGACTGTGCCAGCAGTTCGATTGATTACTCCAGAATTGAGCTTTTTTTTACCCTTTAGGAGCACAGTAGTACACATTTGTGTTCGGACGAAACAGTATCTAACAATTAGTCAAATTAGGTTCATTTGTCCCAGAGTCAGTCTGAGAAGGGCAAAAATGACCACTAATCGGACCTCTGAGACCTGAACATTTTTGTCCTCATTGATTCACGACCAATCCTGCAAAACCTCCACTGTCTGCTGTGGTGTAACTAAACATAAACATGCACACTAAAAAGTATGAAAGAGATTTCAAGTTTGCCTCCAGCAATGTCTCTCAGCTACCTTGATTTGCATTACCATATGTGTACAGAGCCTTATATGCATGATAGGCTAAACCTGTGAATGTGTGCGTGTTTGCATGTGTGGGAACATATTTCCTGCACAGCTCCTTTCCGTTGTCAATGTCAGAGCTGTTCCGTTGGGCCGTTCAGTGCACAGGTGGCGATAGACTGGCCCCTAATGAGTCCATATGGGACTGTCTGGAAAAGTGTGTGTGTGTTTTTGTTAGCACCGCTTGTCATGGCTTTGTGCATGGAATGTATTGATACGCTAATTGTGCGTTTCAGTGATATAAACCGTGCTGAAAGTAAGTAAGAATAAGCCCCCTTGTGAGTGTGAACTTGAACCATGGCCACATTTGCAAACATATTATGCTCTGGTGCGGATCTCTCTGAAGAGTTCGCGAAAAACTACATCTACTATACCAACCTGCTAAACTACTGGGACATCAGATTATTGTGCCTACAGGACAGTAGTAACATGATCATTGTCATAGATATTTATATGAAAAATATAGCATAAATAGAAAAGGATTACCGAGATGGCAAAACAATATTCAGTGAGACATTCTGTCCATGTGTACTTTTATACACAAGAATATGTTACAGGTGTACTTGGCATTTGTATGCATCTTCATATTATTAAAAAAAAAAAAAAAGCACATTATTAAACCATGTTTTGCATAACGTGTGCAGGCTACTTGTGTGCTCATTCTCTGACAGTGGCCCCAGGACACACATTGCCGTTCTGACATCCAGTTCATTCTCATTTCAATAATAAGACATGAGAACCAGGATATGGGTTTGGCATATTTGAAGTACAAAAGTACAGGCAGATATAAGTGTCTTCATAGACAGACCTATTGCCTGAATGCCTGCATGTGTATGAAATGAAGCGTAACTGCCCAGCATTTTGTGTTGTTTAATTCTGTAAAAAGATTGTTGTATTTATACCTATTAACTTGCGTAAGCTATTGTACAAACGAAAAGAAAAAAAGCTTTAAAAAAGTACTCACAAGTAATAAAGCAATTCTTTAAACCTCATTGCCACTTACTAACTTAAAATTTGACATAGTTGGCGTAGTTTAGTGAGAGGATAGAGTTTTTAACTTTACTAGGGAGTTTGTTAAGTTCCTGTGTGTCTGTTACATCAGTTAAACTGAACAAACAGATCATTTACATGTCTGATGCACACGCTGCAAAGTGGTGAGATCCACATTCAACTCTTCTCACCATGTTTCACCTCTGTATCTGTTGACAAAACATACTTAGTGGAGTCAGTGGTTTGAAGCAGGTTCGACCTGACAGAAAACCTGCTTTTCATCTTATCGAATAGAGAAATTGTTGGTATGTTAAAACCAGCTAGATTAATTTAGAGCCAATGTTTTAATGTCGCCGGCGACCCCCGTGGGGACAAGCGGTACAGATAATGGATGAATGGATGGATGTTTTAATGTCCTTCTTTAACCTTTAACCAAGATTCACCTGACCAACTATTTTTTTTTTTTACTGCAATTTCAAAATTCCAGCTAGAACTGCACTTTGAATTATCTTGTACATGAAATAAAATAGCCCTGCCTTGAATGTGTTCACTAACGTGTAGGTGGCTGAATTTGTCTTGGAAATAATAGGATTAATGCTAATGACCACCTGACATGCTCACTACTAAGAAGAAAAGCAGGAATTAAGTCACCAGCATTGTCGCAGCTAATGTTGAGTCTAGTTTTTAATGACTCGTCTTATTACTGTAACAAATACATTTTGAACTGAGTCTCACTTTAATATGTCAGGCGTCACTTCACACAGCAACTAATAGCTAAGCGGCCTCACTATAGTAATCACAACATTTATGTTCCCATTGCAGTTTAACGCTTAACCAAAATAATCACAAAACGGAAAATTAACTGAAACAATCTTTATTTTAAATATAATTCATTTAAATAGTATTTGTCATGTATCTATTCCTGAGTTCAAAAATTGACACCTGATATAACAGCGTAATGGGAGAGATATGACTGAGAACCCAAAGAAGCTTTATTAAAACATTAGCACCCGTAACGTGAAGTGAGCCCTGTCAAACACAGGCGGGATATTTATAGAAGAAAATGAATGTAATGCTCAACAGTCATTTTCACCTCACATTTGATTCATAAGTGACAAGTGTAAAATACTGCATTGAAGTGTTTTGATTCATGGGGACAATCTCGGCCATTGAAATAAACAAGATAAGACAATATATAAAATGTTGACCTTATGAATATAAAGTCTTAAGAATAAAATCAGCTAAAAAAAAAAAAAAGAGCTGGGGTGGGGGGGACACATCACAAGGGCACTACACTTTCACAACACACAAGTAAATGCTATTTACTTTAGAAGGTGAAAGCAGAAAGCTTTCATGAGCTTGATGTTGTTGTTCGACTGTAATTGACTGGTGGGATTGTCTGCCATGCACTCAGGACAACGAGAACAAACTTGATTGTTCTCTGTAAAGCTGACTTGATTTCTGCAGTTATTTTAGTTTTGTCAAGATTTCAGATATAAGCACGAACCAGATTAAAGACCTTTATATGAATGTCAGTGCATAGAATAACAGCAAACAGCACATCAACAGCCGTGTGTGCATGCTTAAAAAAGATGTTCCGTGTAGTTGCCATTTGTAAATAATGGATCTCAGGACTTGGCGCGTAATGTGGGAAGGAGACCATAGAGAAAGATTTGTGTGTGCATGTGTGTAAGATAGAGAGGGGGTGATAGTGGTTCATTGGATGTATGTTTATATAAAGGTCAAACTTATTACGCTGATATAGAAAGAGCAGAGTGACCTAAGCAAGGCTGTCACCAACAACAAGTAAGTCTCTGTCAGGGTCTTAGTGGATGGAAGCAGCGTTAGTCATGATTTGGACTCCAGTGCGGACAAATTGAACATTCCATTTAAAAGCCGACCTCATTGGGTGCTAAGAAAACATAACGCAGCGATGCAGGTGGAATGGTACTGGCAACTAAGTTTCCTATTACTTCAAAATCGGGTTTGCCCACAAGTGGGCATTGTTCCAAGAGTGCCTGAGAGTTATAAAGCATTGTCGGTGCTTATGACAGCATTTCAAGATGACTTCACTTATTTATTTATTTTTGCTTTTTACAGATCATAGTTGGTAAGATACACTTCAGTTATAAAAAAATTGTAGATACCTGTTATATCTATCAGCCAATCGGCATACAGTAGAAAGATAATTATAGTGATCCTAAGATATTAAATTGTACCATGGTGAACTAGGACTACATATATCAATCTTGGATGGATTGATAGATTGATGGATGGATTCATAGATGGATAGATACAGCGAATCAGTTGTGCTTTCCGCCATTTCCAGGCCTCTCACATGCCGATTTTCGAGGGAATGAGAGTAGCCTATTGGTGGCAAATCAAGTCTACTGTGTTCACACCCACAATGGCACAAAATCCGATTTGATCCGCGCCAAGCAACGTGCGTCTGTGGAAAAAAACATTACAAAACATAATCTAGACCGCCCCTGTGCAGATTTACACCATGCTTCGTGCCAGACTTGTGCTTGTCACAAAAATAGAACCCCTGGGCGTTAAACCCCCCTAATTACAATGCAAGACATTATCCAACTAGATATGAGCGAAACATAAATAAAGAGAAAAATTATCTACATGACTGAAACCAGGTGAAAAACGGCATGATAAATTCACAATTTACAATTTAACATGTTGCAAAGCTCCATAACATTTAACAAACAAGTCTAAAAAAAACATGGATTTCTTTCTCGGTAAATCAAAATCTGCAAATTATTAAAAGTCTGAAATGATGGTTACTGGAAAGACAAATGTGCACTTATGACTGAAGAATTCTGATTAATCTCATTGAAGAAGGTGAAAGCAGTGTAATTTTGTCTCATGAATTATTCATATCCTCTCGCTCTGTACCCTTGATTTTTCCTGACAGGTGGCTGTGTGTCCTCTTGCATTAGCCATGTCATTTCCTCCTCTTCAGCCTCAATTCACTCTCATGTCCTTAAGACTGTTCCCGAAGGACTGACATGCATGTGGGGAGAAATTATGAAGTGGGTACAAGGCACGGGAAACATAAGGGGGAAAAAAACTGATGAGGCAGCATCAAAACAGAAAGCGTGCATTTCTGTCTTTATCCAAACAAGTTACTTGCAGAATCAACGAAACAAAGACAATGTCAATTGGGGATCTTCATGGCACGCTAGTGCAAACGCCTCAAGGCAAGCGAGTCCAACGCACACAAGTCAATTGCACAATGGCTTCAAAGGTAGTCTGAAAACAAGACTCTTACACTCACAAACATGTTTGCGTCTGATAGATAAACATAGCGAAGCTAACCAGTCAGGCTCATATAGTGAGGAAGAAAGTTGGAGCTGCTTCTTGCTGTTTCTTTCCCAACACTGTCCTAGATAACAGCATGTGGCCAGACAAAGTAATCCACCATAAAAAAAAACCTGTTTGTGCTACTAAGTGCTAGATAAATGACAATAGAAGAAGAGGCGGAGAGAGATAAATGCGGGCAAAGAGGGGGTACAGTTTACAGGGATAAGGGTGCTGGAGTTGGTTCCAGACAGACGAAAAGGGAAAGATGAGAAGAGTGGAACAAATGCTGGATAAAGTATAAAAAGGAAGCAAACGTAGCATTGCAGCTTGGACAACACATTCATTTTGGCATTCCAAGTTGGTGGTGACAAATGGGAGAGCAGGTAGAATGTTGGGGTGGGTGGCAAAAAATGCATTTGTAGAAAGAAAAAGTACGGGAAGTCCAATTTGTATGTAATCTCCTAATGAATCTTCTCTTTATCCTTTGCTTTTGGTTGTGTAGCATCGTTGCACCTTCCTGCTGTCTCATCCTTCTTTCTTCGACTGTCTCCCTCACCCCACCCCCTTTTTTTCTTCCCCTCTCCCTCAGTTGTTGACTCGTAGACAGTGCTGAATGTAGGTCATCCTGTCTGGAAGCTCCTCTCTCCCGCTCCACCATGTTCTTGTTCCCCACCGGGGCTGCAATTTCTCTGGGCTGGGTGCCGCTAGCTGGACAGCATCCCTAGCTGGAAACCGCTGCAGCGAGTTTGATTTATATTGCTTTTATATTGCACAAGGCCCGATTGCATCTGTATCCTGGAATGAGAGTGGGAGATTTCCATCTGTTATATCAGCAGGAGGACGCACGGGTGAAGACTGACCATAGCCAGAGCCCAAAGGGGTCATATTTTCCAAGCAGTGAAAATTCCTTGGCTTCTCTCAGTTGTCCCGAAAAAAACCCCAACAACAAAAATAGCTTACTTCCAATATTCCATCATATGGATCCAAATTTCGTCTTCTTACTTCCCACTCGTTTTTGTTTCGCTTGGCAGGTTGAGTCACGTAAAGGAGGCGACACTTGTTTTAGCAGCTGATATCGAATAAAACACTGGAAAATTGTGAGCCTGTTGCTCGCTCCTCATCGCTTCCTTTCCTAAAAAATATGGGAGTGAAGGAAAATGTGTGTGTGAGAGTGTGTGTCTGCTACCCCAGCCTGCCGCACTGCAGAGCGACTGGCTTGGAGAAGTGAGAGAGGCAATACGCACACACTATTGCTAACTCCTGCCTGGCAGACTGGCAGAAAGCGTTTGTGTAACTGAGAGGTTTGCACAGCACATCCCTTGTTGTCCATTCAGAAGAAGCCCCATTAAACCATTATATTCTTTATTTTAAAGCTCTCCATCCAGATGAAGCCCCATTAAACTATTATAGTCAATTTTTTTTTTTAAAGCTGTGACACTAGACTCTCACCATTATTTTTTTGTGATCAGTTACAATATTCTGATTATACGGCATGTTTATATTTAACAATCAACTTTTTTTCTGACAAAAAATCAAAAGGAATAACTTTCTTAAAGTTCCGAAATTCATTGGATTTCATTTGCTGGCTTCCTCTGTTCAATGCCGGTGGATCCATTCCTGTTATTAAAAACAATTAAATTACGATATATAAAGGTTAGTGACTGTGATGATAGAAGCTGCTGCGAGGGAATAAATAAATATACATGTGTACTGCATCCTTGTTCCAAATGATGGCCCAGAATATTTCAAGTACCCATGTGATGCATGCTCTCACAACTGCCTTTTATCTCCAAGTGACAACCAGAAATTGCTTTGCCCTTGATTCCAAAGCACCCAACATGGGGAGACAGACCTTTCATAGGAGCCAAACCTGTTATTTTACCCTCGTAACTATCCTCTTCCCTCCTCTGCCAATGTAGGCCTTCATACTTCCAATGACAAGCGCCTATGCTCCCTTCTCAGCTCAGTTGTAAAAGTGTTTTTTAAGAGTGCTGTTGAGAAAAATTCTGGACTATTTAGATGTGATGTGGTCTGGAGTGATTTCAGATTGGATGTTCAAGTCAGGGATGTCAATGCTTTGTTCCAAGGTTCATCAGCCACTGCATGTCTTTTGTTATACAGTAGTTCTCAGTCGACGAGGAGAATCGATTGATGGACACATTCTTAAACCTTTCAGTCATGTAATGTTCTGTATCTGATTCATGGCAATATTGATGACATCCACACTGGTATAAGGAACTATCCATGGCAGTGTGATATTATCAAACCATGTCAATCACCTAATGAAGCTTGAGGGAAGGTAAACGCAAGTGACAACCCCTTTAAAACCTCCTTCTCTGATTTAATGTTTTCACACACCGCACACACACACGCACACACACACACACACACACACACACACACACACACACACACACACACACACACACACACACACACACACATCTCAGTCTGCCGGGTGTGAAGAGGATATGGTAGTCGGTAATTGGTGAGAAAGTACTTTGTCACTTAGCGAGATGCATACGTCCAATGTGTTTCTAATAATCTGATGATGGAAAAATGATACCTAGCTTAAACCTGTTGCAGGAAACCATACGATATACAAAGGCATGTTCAAAAAAGTGAAAATGCAAAATTGATGTGTAAAACAAAAAACAAAGCACAAAAAACATTTACCTTATTTTCTGTGCGATAAATCGCTCCGGATTACAAGTCGCACCAGCCATAAAATGCATATTAAAAAAGAAAAAGACATATATAAGTTGAACTGGTGTATAAGTCGCATTTTGGGGGGACATTTATTTGATAAATTCAAACACCAGGAACAGACATGTCATCTTGAAAGGCAATTTAAAATAAAAATAGAATAGAGGCAACAACAGGCTGATTAGTTGTACAGTATGCCAACGTTACATGACACATAAACAACAAACTAAGAACGTGCCTGACGTAACATATTAAGAGTTATTCAGATAACTATAGCATAAATGCTAACACGTTTACCAGACCATCCGTGTCACCTCAAATCACTAAATCTAATGAAATCTTCTTCCACTGCGTCACTTTTAAAAAACTCTGCTAACTCCGGAAGATGCGGCGCTTCCTCTTCTACGTCGCTTATTGCAGTTCCAATTATTCCACAGGCCTAGAGCACCCTAGATAGTGTGAAAATCACAAATAAAATAATGTGTTAATAATTTCACACATAAATCGCACCCCCGGCCAAACTATGAAAAAAACTGCGACTTATAGTCCGGAAAATACGGTAATGTTTTGTCACATTTACAAGACGTACAGTATTTATTTTTGCTTTTCAGGATCTTCACTTACATGAACTGGACTGTTTTTTTTTTCTTTGAGGAACCCCAACCCTAACCCCAATAACAAAATGTTATGTACTAACGTCTCCCAGTTCCACACGATTACAACATATTTTTGAAGCAATGTATTTACGAGTCTCTTTTTTTAATTCATAACCCTAGTGACCTCACTCTCTATACGACCCCGATATAAAGTGACTGCAGCATCAACTCCCTTTGCAGATCATAGCTCAACTTTTGCTTTGCCAAAACCATCATGTGAGGCATCTATTCCCAAAAGAAGGTAGTGAGTCTCTTGGGATGTGAAGACACAAACGCACACATGCATGCGCACGCACACACACAAGCATGGCTGCCTCATCACCTGAGCGCCACTTCAGGGACCCTTCACAGTGTCATCCATTCTTCTTTTGGGTGAGTACTGAGAAATCCCAAGGGGGGTTTGACTGACACTGACACACACAGACACACACACACACACACACACACACACACATGATTTCAAACACACACACGTGCAGTACAGGTTGCAGGTGACATGGTGACACCAGGTCTTATGATTCCGAGTCAACTGACAAGTCACCTCTGAATGGACACACTTAGTTGCTTGCACACACACACACACACACACACACACACACACACACACACACTCACACACTCATGCAAATTTGCCATGCTGCTCACCTGAACACACATAAAAGCTCAACCGTTTATGCACACATTCATTTCTCAAGACAGCGTTCAACCATGTATGGCAGATTGAAGTTGTCTCTGTAGTCAGCTGCCACCTCCTGTAACTGCAACAACATATCACAGTAGCTCTCCCAGTGTTGTTAATGTCCACAATGACAGCTAGGCTAGTATTTCTTTTGTCACAAGTATAAAACCTTCACACCCCGCTAAATCCTACAAATAAAAAAAATACTGATATTTAATAATAATAACATGTTTAGGGCTCTTCAATTATCAAATAGCACACAGGCTCTAAAAAAAAGCACTAAATAGATTTACAATCGCTGAAGGCAAAGTGCTTTGCATATAACTATTGTGTGGACATCCATTGCGATGACGATGCTCAAATGATACAGTGCTAAATGTCGCTTTATTCCACGCTGTTCGAGTCACCCCAAGCTGAGTTAAGGAAACCTGTATTTCCTTGGCTCATTCTCTGCTGATGATGATTTTAAATAAAGGGTAATATTGTTGTTATTATTCAAATGGTTATTATTATTAATCATCACTTCTTGTAAAATGTTTGTACATGAAGTTGTAGTTCACATAGAAACCACCTTGAAATGCAGCAGATGTTCAAATCCAACTTGCTAAACGTCACAAATCAAAGTGCGGCCACTGATAATATGTAAGCTCATGTCATTTGGCAAAGGGGAGAGATCACACACACATACACACACCCACACCCACACACACACACTCCAATCATTAACAGGTCAGCTTGGGTCATACTTTGCAGCTGCTCTTTCTGGATAAGATAAGACTTTGACTGCCGAGAGTGTGTGTTCTTGCATGTGTATTTATGTCTGTATCATTGTCTGTATCTGTGGCCGAAAACACCTGTTCAAACGAAGCTTTAGAAATACGACTAAATAAACACATTTCATATATACTGTAACCGGTCATCCGTCTGTTTGAGGGTTGTAAAGATCTTTGTTGTGAGGATGATTTTCATGACAATTAAAATATAATAAATAAAAGACCATCCCGTAGCTGCATGGAGCAGACAAGTCGTAGTAAATGTTGGGCTACTGGAGCTGTTGCCTTGCCGACAACATTCTGAGAGACAATGATGTTTTCCTGATTAATGTGCATGTCTGCCACAGGTATACTTTTTATTCAAATAAACTGTTCCCAACTTAACATTTTGTGGTTTTATGGGATACCCAGAGAGCAGAAGATTATTAGGCAGAAGAATCTAAATCACTGGATGAACAGTTTTTAATGCTTACCACAACCTTGCTGACACCTGCTGTTAAATACTAGAGGTCCTTTAAAGACATAGTCAATTGGCACATTCTAAAATATATATTTTTTGTTTTCTAGAATTTCAATGCACAATGAGGTCACATGTAAAATGTCTTGGAGTTTGCTTAAGACTTGAAAGTGAAGACTTCAGACTTGCTTGAGGCTTGCACATGTGACTTGATCGCATCTTCGGTTGGAAGCATATAATTGTTCAAAATGTCTTGGTAAGATTAGGCATTCATAACTAATTCTGAATGAATTTATTACGTGTGTCTCAAGACGTTTGTCCGTATACAGTAGTGTGTGCACCTGTTGAAGAAAGTTGAAGAAAGTCAAACTTTTACAAGGCAGAATCAAAAGGAAACATTCTTCAGCATAATACCTGATGTATGATGCCTGAAGCACATCACAGTGAGCATTTTGTAGGCACTCTTTCGCTGTCTACTCCATCAGTGCGGGATGCAATGGTAGACCATATGAATTGAATTTTCAAATAAGGCCTTTGTGGTTGGCTGTAGCTGAGAAACGTTAAGTTATGCTGGAAAGAAGGACTCAAGAGGGCAGTGAACATAGCATTTTAGGATCATTCCGACCTTATCACAGTAGTCCACTTTTAAGATGACTGGTTTCATTAGGTGTAGTTTTGCAATACCTCACAGTTTTAGCTGTAATGTTTCAATCAAACTCTATTTGCTGAACTTGCTGAAAACCAAGCGTGATGACAACCAAAGTGGGGGAGGGTTAAAATTTAGCGTCTGGGAGGGTGTGTGTGAGGCATGACAAAGACGTAGGGAGGTGTTGTGAGGGGGTGGTGGGAGTTTTCCAAAGGGACACCTGTTGAGATTAGGGTTGGCACGCGACCCACTCCAACTCACGTGGCAGCTGCACCACGCTCGAACAATGGCAGTAAAGAAGAGTGACTGAAAAAGCAAGAGGAAAGTTTGAAAGCGCTACTTATCCTTTCAGCTCCTGTATATTTGTGTGTGTGCGTGCTTTTGCGTGTCTGCATGCATGGCATACTAATGTGCACACAGTGGAAGAAAGAAAAAGACAGGGCACTGTTACCCAAGAAAAAGACGTGCTCAGTGAGGTGAGAAGAATGTAAAATACCCCCCCGTATAGCTTTCCAGGTGGAGAATATATTCAAATATGATACAATACAGAATAGAACAGAATACAGTGCATTTGATAAAAATGTTGGATTGAGTGTTAGTGCAGAAAGATAGGTAGTTAGGTCAGTCGGTCGATTGATCAAACGATAGATGACACAGAGAGTCGGGCAGACATAGCCGTTTGTAATGATCAATAATAGTATGTGATATATATATATATATATATATATATCATTAAGTACACGTTTGCCATAGGCTGCCACTCCATCAAGGTACTTCTATAGAGCATATTTATTACATTTTCCCACAGTATCATATTAAAATGGCATTTAGGAGCAGAGTGAGTTTATGAGTTAACATTCTTATTTCCATTGCTGTTATGCTCCATGAACACACAAATTGGAGCCCAATTACCCATTGCTTTACTTGGATGCACTGGAGATATGAGGCCATATTGAGTATAATTGTAACCACTGAAATGCATCCGGTAACACTGGTGACTATACTTCCATACTAATTTCTCACTGGTGGTCTAAGTCACCTTTGACTTTCATTTAGAAACGTGTGGTCCCCTCATTTAATCTCTCTCATCACTCTTTTTAGATCATTTTGATGGTTTCCAACAGAGATTATTACAGTGATTTTTAAAATTCACACTCACAGTTAATCATATGCAAACTGTCCCAAAATGAGAACGTCTCAAAAGAAAAGAATGTTCAACGATTCAATCCAAATTAAAATCCACAAATGTGCCCAGGTACACTCCCAGTGTCATGGTTAGAGGCATTATGTAACCCCCACCACACCCAAAATAAATGTTCTTGATGCTGGGTCTGATCTCTACGGATCTCTGTTGCCCAAATTCTCAGACTGCAACATAGCCGAGCCCTGTCTGGCTCTGCGACGCCATCTAGTGGCAATCATTGGCTGCCCACGTGCTTTCTCAGGTTTTGCACCTTCTCTCCAGGGAGAAATATACAGTGCAGTAGTAGCAAAAAGCTTTTAAAATAAAATTGTCTCCTCTTAATTCAATATGGCACCACAATGCAGCAACAGCAATTCAGATGTAAATATAATGTGTATGTGTACCAATTAAACAGGTATAACTGTGCAAATTGTGTACCTTTAGTATTACTCTTCTGGTGCACAAGTACTCATGGTCTCATGCTCTCATTTCCCCCCTTGTTCAAACGTGTGTGTGTGTGTGTGTGTGTGTGTGCATGCGTGTGTGTATGTGTGCATGCGTGTGTGTGTGTGTGCATGCGTGTGTTGTAGTAGTAGCAGTAGTAGTACTGCCTCAGTGTGCAGACTGCCTGAATGGATGTACGTTCATTGTACAACCATCGAGAACAACTCTCTTCTCCCTGACTAGTGTGCGCCTGCAGAGGGTTGGGCCGTTGTGTTCCTACAAAGGACCGCCCAAAAGAGGGGAGAGAGAGAGAGAGAGAGAGAGAGAGAGAGAGAGAGAGAGAGAGAGAGAGAGAGAGAGAGAGAGAGAGAGAGAGAGAGAGAGAGAGAGAGACTTCTCAAATCAGTCCAACCATCTGAGGCGTCAGACATTATTCTGTAAGAGGCTCAACCACTCAGTTGCTCAACATGATCCTGTTGAACGTGTTCACACGCACATGTGTCGGAACTGAAAATAAGTACATGTCATCATGTAAGACAGGTTAGGGCAGGGTAATTTTGTGTCTCCAGCAGAAATCCTTCTTTGCGCATTAGTATGAATATATGTATTTTTTTTAGTGGGTATGTTAAATGCTTCCCCTAAATTGCCCAGGGGATGTGTATTGCCTGCAGAGACTCTCTGTTGTTGTATGCTCTCCAGTTAGAATGGGGGAAGAAAGAAGAAAAAACATTAATATATGGTACATATTTATTTAATTCACATTTCCCCACTAGTACAAACTGTTCTCAAACTTTCCATATGGCAAAATCTACTTTGCTTCCCTTATAGCTATATGTTAATGACATACACATGGACTTGGTGGTAGAGTAGAAAAAAAGGGGAGGGGGCCGATAACATAAGCCAGTGTCTCTTTAAAAAAAAAAAAAGAAGTTTCTTGTATTCTGGAATGAGGTCAGACATGAGGCTGCTCATTGCACGCGCTGATTATTATTAGATTCCATTTTGGACCAATCAGCGCCGAGATGGGCGTCGGTTTGGCGCGGAGGCAGGCTAGTGACAGCCTCCCATTGGCTTATTTTTTATCACCGTTGTATCTCGGGAAGGGATAAATGCATGCAAAGGGAGACGAGTCTGGAGGGCTGCTTAAAACTCTGCTGCAAGTAAACAGATGGAGGGCGGACCGTGTTATTCATTTTAAGTTCCTTTTTTCCTTTCCCTCCCCAGCATGTCTGGTTTTTGTCTCTAGGAGAGGGGACACAGGCTGATGCCGAGAAAAAAAAAAAACACTTATAACTGTGCTTGGGAGTCTTTTGCAGTAGCGGACCAGAGTCAGCCGCATAGACTGTTGTGCTTGCTGGGCACCACTCGGCTCTATTGATTTTTCACCACACAGAAGGAAGGGAGAGAGATCAGTCACGGCAAAAGCTCTGGAAGTTAAACTTTGTGTTTCATATCTGGCCAAACTGGACTGAGTTTATACGACACATCAGAGGAGTGACTTTTTTTTTTTTTTTTTAACGTAACTCATACACTGGGAGAAAAGAGCTTACTTTTCTTTTAAAGTAAGTGCACGGAGAAGAGAGACAGCATGGTGCAGAAGATGAGCCACACAGAGAGCACTGCGGAGGCGCTTTCCTCCTTCTTCAGCGGGGATTCGAGCTCCGGGGCGAGCATGGATCTGGACCCCGCTGACTCGCCCCTCTCCCCCGGCTCCACAGCCTCCTCGACAGCCGGGGACAACCCGGCGTGGTGTAAAACTCCGAGCGGCCACATTAAGAGACCCATGAACGCATTCATGGTATGGTCACAGATCGAGAGGCGGAAGATTATGGAGCAGTCTCCTGACATGCACAACGCCGAGATCTCTAAACGGCTGGGGAAGAGGTGGAAGCTCCTCAGAGACAGCGACAAGATCCCCTTCATCCAGCAGGCGGAGCGGCTGAGGCTCAAGCACATGGCGGACTACCCCGACTACAAGTACCGGCCCAGGAAGAAGGTCAAATCGAGCGCTTCCAAGCCGGGAAGTGTCGGGGAAAAGGGGGAAAGAGTCAACAGTAGCTCCAACAGCACCAGCATTAAGTCGTCCTCATCTTCGAGGAAGAATGGACTCAAATCACCCAGCAGCAAAGCCCACAAATCATTTTTCGGGAACAGCAGTAGCACCAAAGCCTCACAGTTTGCCTCTGAGCAGCCACCGGACCACAACCACCATCACCACATCACCCTCTCCAAGTCCAAGTCGGTGTCATCCACAGCCAAGCAAGTACCGGAGGGCAAGAGGGCCAAGCGGGTCTACCACGTCTACGGGGGCGGCTTAAGCGTCAGTCCCGCGTCCTCAGTCACCGTTCCGGCCAGTCCTACGCTGAGCAACTCTGCGGACTCCAGTGATCCGCTCAGCCTGTACGAGGACGTGTCCAGCGGTAGGGACGAGGGAAGCGAGTCCCCGGCCGGCAGTAGCGGAAGCCCGGGCGGCTCGTCGCAGCGTCGCGGCGGCCAAACGTACAGCAGTCGGCGGGCTTCCTCGCCCACACCCTCCGGGTCCCACTGCTCCGCCTCCTCGTCGTCGTCTTCTTCCTCCTCGGAGGACGAAGAGTTCGAGGACGACTTGCTCGACTTGAACCCGAGCCCCAACTTTGACAGCATGTCGCTGGGGAGCTTTGGCTCCTCGGTGCTGGACAGGGACTTGGATTTGAACTTTGAGTCCGGCTCCGGAGGCTCCCACTTCGAATTCCCCGACTACTGCACCCCCGAAGTTAGCGAAATGATCTCCGGGGACTGGCTGGAGTCCACCATTTCCAACCTGGTGTTCACATACTGAAAACAAGGTGGGCACAACCGACGACCACCACAAACGAAGCCCTGGGCCCCGGACACAAGAGTGTGGGCAGCTCCTGCTTTTGTCTCCAAACTACCAGACCAGTTAGTACCCATTCAAAACTAGCGCCATGGCGTTGCTTCTCGTCTGCAAGTGCTTGGAAAGCTCAACCTTTAAAGCCGAAAAGGGCCCTTTTGTGGGCGGCTTCGCTTTGAATGTGCGGACCGTGGAGGACTGTGGAACAGGCGTGCGTGGAGCGGCGCAAAACAAGCGAGAAGGGGAGAAACGTAACACCGGTTCGGTTTCCTGTTTGAGAAGACCCTCGGCGGTGAACTGGATGACCCCCAACAACTTTACTGTGATTGATTTGCACGTTATGCGGTCCGCCGTTCACTTAATCAATGTTGTTGCTGATTATTTTTTAAAGGGACATTTCACAACTTTTTACCGATTTGCCAAGTGAATTTCACCACTATAAGGTACATAACTCTGGACTGCCGTGCGACATTTTTCTAACGTGTGGTCACAGAGGGATTTTGTATGAAACCAAGGTGGGTTGTTTTTTCCCCCCAAGTTTGATATCTTTTCAAAAGCAAAAAAAAAAAAAAAAAAACACGTTGAAGCATGATAGCTTACTTTGTTCCTATGTTGACATCTAATGTAAGCAGTTACAAATAGTACAGTATTAGGATTATTTAAATGTATAGCTAGCCTCACCTCAACTCGTCTTTTTTATTTGTTTGATGAAATGACACTGTAATAATCACCAGCTCTTTTAATATTTCAAACTTCAGGATTCAAACGCATCTACAAATCAGTGCTGAACTTTATACACATCTTCTCTACTATTCAGGACCAAAATGATCATTTCAAGTAATACCTTATTGAAACTCCTCACCAGTTTTTGTTTTCATACACAGAGCTTTGTTTTGTACATGTATTCAGATGCCATTTTATATGGGATATTGTATTTATATACTGGGCCAAGCAGTTTTGTCTTTTTATTTTGTGTTAATTCCTGTTATTGTTATTGTTCTGTCACGTTTTCTTCTCAGGCGAAGGGCTAGAGTTTTAAAAACACACAACTTTGATTCATTTTTTTATATTTAAATGTACACATGTTTGGACACGTAAAATATAGGAAACAGTTTGATTATTTTCTCAGTGTATTTTTGTACAAATCTATATGGAGGAGGAGTCAACAATTGATCTGATCCGCCTAGAAATTCAGCTACATTTGGGTTTCCTGATTTGGAAACCTCAGGTGGCTGGTTTCCATGCTGTGTTCAAGGTCTATTGGAAAGCTCTTTTTTTATTGCCTGCTCAAAATTCTTTCCAAAGTAAACCAGCAAAACAACCATAGTATTCTGCGGTGTTCAATGTAAAGCTTTGTTCAGCTACGTTTGACCATTTTCACAAAGCGGATACCCTTATCAGTTATTGATCAGTAATCGATAGTGAATTTGGCAAGTTTTGTCACAATAACACTAGCAAGACTTGATTTTTGTAACCAATCTAATATTGTTATCCTCCATGGAGAATGTTTCACCATGCAGGCATACACATGCAATTTGGATTTTTCAATAGTCCTTGAATGCAGCAGCAGTCTTTGTTGCAGACTACCTTCTACGGTTTACAGTGCCAGTCTACAGGCTTCTTTAGGACACATCATGAACTGATTATTGCCAGACGCTATTCCCGTGGAGCATGTGGCTTTAACAGTCAGTCTCTGAAGCAGAAGCCTCTCCTTTTTATTTATCTTTCTCTCTGATATATTGCCTACAACACATGAGGAGATTGTAGCTTTAAAATTGTCTTATTTCTTGATGTTTTCATAAACTGATGTCAAACTCATCCACCAGCCACTGGATTAAATTGGCTATCTTTTTAGACAGCAAACAACAAAGAAGATCTAGATCAAGCATATTCAAATTTCTGACTTGAGTTCCGCAACATCTACTTGTTCTGCGTTTCTCATTGTATTTGAATATATAATCTTTTCTACTTGTTGGCTAACTATTAGATAATTGTTTAGTATGTTTATGGCATGGTGAATAGCATTTGTATTTCGGATTCAGGTTACCTAGCTGTTGTGTTTTTCAGAAAAAAAAATGGAAAAAATGAGGAAAAATTGAACTCAATCTTTGTATATTTGACTGTATCATAAAGCAAAAAGATTGTGTGTTTATGTATGTTGTTGCTATCAAGGACAGGCACTGTCTAGAACGACTATCTTTTACACATCCTTACTTTTAAGGTGGTCAGTTCAGGACTTTTTATATATATATTATAAATGAAAGCGTTTTTAAGTATATTAACTTTATTTTTCATCCATCCTGTGCAATATGCTGTGTAGAATTATCATGTATTGTCTCTAATCATGCCATAAACAAAGGAACCACCTTTTTTTGAGACTCAGAGAAAGGGAGGAGAACTCATGCCAGCTAAATTGTGTTCATTCACTGCCTGTCAGATTGTTGATATAAACTTGTGTACAGAACTTTTTCAAGGAAGGAAATAAATATCAGCTGGAACTGAAATTCTGCCATTGTCTTTCTTGATTCTTCAAGTTTTTTTTTTTTTGGACGTTTGGTCTTTGTATTGTGATATTCTAACTAAATCTCAAAACATGACAATATTTCACAGCCACACTGCATTTTTTAAAGTACAACTACCCTCAATTAACGATAACCACCAACTAAAACACTAGTTAACAGTCTTCAATCCAAATTCTCATATGCACTATTTTTCCAAAAGGTATACTTTGAAGAGTGGATTTCATAAAACTGTACTGATGGTCACACCACTCTGACAAAATCTGAACAAATGCATTTACATGCATTACAGATATTGCATGTGTGATTTTGCACACAGCTACTCGACTTAATTGTATTTACATATGTGATTTTGAATCCCACGAATTTAACTGTGATTCATACGGTACAATATTTTATATTGTGTACATTTACAGAAACATAAGATGTGACATGCATTAAAAATACAGACATGGATGGATTGGCTCAGAAATGTAAAGAGTTGATGTAGAAGTAGATGTTACAATAAAGTCCTCTAAAATAATTCATCATTTTCTAAATTGAAGTGTGAATTTAAGGGGAACTTCAAGGGCAGTTATTGAATATGTGAATAAGTATGAGTAATAATTCTGCTAACATAAACATGGATAGGACAAAGATGGGTATCCTTTGCAGTAAGGTTTGAATACAGTTAAATTCACATTGGCAACGACATACATGAACCTGCTTTAAAGAAATCAAGGCAAGTATGAGATTTATGATGCTGGGTGATGTGAGTGTGATTCACATCATAATGCATTTAAATGAATTCACAGAGTCTACAATTGCTGTCGAGAGCTGGAGCCCAAACAGAATGTGATGCACAAGGTGACATCTGCTGATAAGACTGGCATGTACTTTCTGCAATCCATTGTGTAGAAGCACAGAAAAGTTCATGCTTTTAAGACACAGCAAAAAAACTAAAAAAAATAATGAAAAGCACAGTTTACAGTACATATATAGAAAAAACAGCCATTTAGGTTGCATTTTTAAATGCATTGTAATCTAATTGTATGCTGTTAGTTTGCATGATTATGAAACCAGATTAACCAAGTGTTAATAAGGGGTTTAATTCTAAATTACAAATTACATTAGATAAATACATTACTCAATTATGAGGGGCAATTTTAAATCACGTTGGGACCTTGTTGTTTGAAGCCATTCTTGTACATTATGCTGTATGCTGGGTGTCTGTTCAGACAGTCATGATTTCCCTTCCCCCTCTCCCAGACAGATCTTTATTGTGGGGGAAGGGCTGGTTTAGTCGGAGTCAACCAACGGCCCTCCAGCGCGCTGACAAGCATGTCTGCCTGTCTAGGTCTGTGAATATCGTGTGTGTGTCCGTGTGTGTCGGTGTGTGTGCGTGTGTGTGTTGGCTAAAATTCTATTGCATGAAATGAATGACAGTACAAGGATATCCCCACATCGAGAGCAGACACTATATGTCGGCCTCTTCTGTGATGACTTATGGGGTGCAGATGACTTTTTGATGGTTGGTCATGGTCTTCAATCAGGCATAGTGGTTGAAATAAACATGCACCAAAAGTGTTAATGTATTATATTTGTGCATTATACAACCAAGTTGAGCTGTATGCAATGGTGAACATTTTGTCTATAGAGTACAGAGCCATTATGTACTGTGGTCACCTTGTGGTGCTGTCATTTCATAATTTTTCTATCTTTTTTTTACAATGATGTCTTGAATAAGTTGAAGTGTGTTATTGCTTTGCTAAAGAGAGTGTCTTACTATTACACAGCAGCACAGGAATGTATTAAATCAGCAATTTCAAAAAGGCTGAGTCAATGCACTGTTTTCAACTGTGTACGTGATACTGCTCCTAGTACTCTATGTTCACTGCAGAACTTGATGAATCTGCAGCTGTTTTATATATTTTTTCTATTTTTCCAAGAAACTGTATTAGCCCTTGCAGAGTCACAGCAATTGTCTGATATATCAGTTTTATTCCAACAGTGCATGGTTGGGTGTAATTACTGACTCCGCAGTGAATATAAATATTTCCCCCTTCCTTCCAGCATTCATTTTGTGTTAGCTGTGGCATAATACTTTATTCCTCAACCCCCCGATGATAAATATCATCACGTACCACGCATGCACATAATATCAGCAGTTTGCCACATAATCTTGTATATTTCCAAAGAGCACTGGCCCCTCTGTGTAAGCCTTAAGCTCCTCCGAGCTGTATGAAGCCTGTTCAGTGTGCAGGCTCATGCATGGCTCATGCATTGCTCAGCTGACTCCTCAGTGGGAGAGAGGCAGGCATGAGCCGGGGCACAACAGAGTGGAGCGGAACAGTCTCGCTGCTGGAGTCAGTGGTCCAGTAAAACCACAGCAGGGGGGATAAGAGCTTTGCTAGTGGGTGGGTAAAGAGAACCATGACTGTATTGCAATGGCGACCTATCTGCTCAGTTCTCTTCCCAGGGGGCTGAGGCAGTGGTGGTATCAGTATTTCTCTCCTTTTATTCCAGGTTTTGCTCCAGACTGAATCACTGTTGCAGCCCCAAGTTTTGAAATACCTGCAGGGCTCCAGACTGTCCTTAAACGGTCACATTTGTCATCTAATTTTTGACCAGTCCGATTTTAAACCAATTATTAAATACTTGTTTTTACTTAGAAACTCCTGCTCCACACTCCAGCCCACTTGTTGATGATGATGCAAATTAGCTGGTTTGCCAACTGATGTCCAAAAGTGTAAAGCAGAAGGCCAGTGTGTCAAAAAGGTGTGATACAGAACTGAAGTGAGATCATGGTACCTACAGTAGACAGTGGTAAAGAGCCGCACTGCACAACAAAACACAATATTTTGTCCCTTGTGTGGCTAAATAATGTCAGCCAGCCTACCAAGAGGTTATACAACATTGCAAACTATACACACAATGCACACAAATGCCTCCTAGACAGTGTCAGTCTAAATTGAGCATTATTACCTTTGTAGGGGTAGATTTGTTGATGTAACTCCATTATTTGATGTTAAAAGTGTGTTGATGTTAAAAGTGTTGTGTATCCTCACATTTGATCCTCAATATCCCCTTAAGAAAAACAGAACGAGAGGACAAAAATCAATGTAGCTATTTCGTTTGACATGTTGCTCTTGGATATGGATTTATTCCATGTTAAAATGCAATCATAGTAGCAGGTAATAGATGATGAAAAACACAATGAACAGAAATGCCATTTTGTTTTGTACACACAATTTTCCATAATGTGTCAATTTTATGTGCCAAGCTGCATAATAACGCTATTTCAAATTTGCTGCAAATTACAGTCCTACATCAAAACTCTATATGCGCCTTACCTGGTTTTTTTTTTTTTTTTTTTGGGGGGGGGTGGGGGGCAGAATCAGTTTCAAATAATCAGTTTGACAGAAGCATCATAAATAAGCCAAGGGGGGTCATCCTGAATCCCAGAGCCAAATTTCATACCACATTTAAAAACACATTCGATGGGTTAATTTCTCTAAATGCCATGCCTTAGCTTTGACTTTTAGCATTTCATGAGATTGTCCCACCTTTTCTAGTCACTACAAGCAGGTTACGAGGTTGTAGAACCGGCAAGCACATTCAATAGCAGACTCTTTTTGTTGGCTCAGCGACACATGCACTATACCCGTTCATGTGAGCTTCCCTTCTTCTTGTGTAAAAGTGTTCATGTATGAGAGACTTGCTCCATATCTAAAGTGACTTTTGATAACGTCTTCACTGTTGCATTATATAAATAATATTGATTTTAATTGCATTTGATCACATGGTTTGGCAAACCCTAAAGGTTACTATAAATCAATATTGCATGCTTAATCAACTTCATGCTGAAAATAAATAATGAATATAAATAATATATTTGAAAATATAACATTGGAAATTACATTTTAATGTATGTTAACTGAAATCCGGTACACACTGTACAGTAGTGTAATAAAGGGATGAATCAGTGTAGGGCACAGGAAGGCCAGACAGGGGAACATGACAATAGAAATGTAACTTGCGATAGCAAAAATGAACTGACATAGCAGGGACCTAAGTATAAATAAATTGATAAGACAAAGAGGGACACCTCAAAAGACACCTGCGTCCATAGGGACCTGTTTAGTTGGCACAAGGAACAGCGCTGACAAGGACAGGCGGGGAAAGAAAGAAATTTAGAATGAGACCTTTTTCTTTTGTTCTTGTCTTTGTTCACTGCTGTTGCTATTTCAATATTGTAGAAATGGTCATCTCCAATCATAAGTCCAGGACAGTGAATGCAACATGTATTAAAACAAAAAGTGCAGTAAGAAACCACTACAGTTGACTTTTTGTGCATTATTTATTAAGAGGAACGAAAATTGTCACACCGAGTTATTGTAATATCGGTAATATTTTGTGAAGATTACATTTTGTGGCAAAAAAATAAACAACAAAAGTATCCTAATTGTTGTCCACTAATAGCCACAATGACACTATAGCGGAGAAATGTGCATAGTTTGACTCTGAGAGGGCGGGACTCATGTTTGGAGAGCGCAATGAACTAGGCGCGGCTAAAACGAGCCCCATCCATCTATCACACGTGTAGACAAAGGGGGGACTCCACAACACAAAGCAGCATGTGTCCTAACAAACTTTATTTTTTTTCCACCCCGCACGGACGCACAGCCACACGCACGGAGAAAAGCACCTTCAGGTAAGTTGCCCCTGAGATGCATACTTGCGTGTGCCCCCACTCTCGGGGTGATTTTGTATGTTCTTTTCCAGTAAAAGTTGCCGCTCTTGTTGGTGCGTCAGCGCTCAAACTTGAGCACAAAGCAGCAAAGGTAGAGCGACATAGACACTGGTAGGCAGGCAGGAGAGAGAGAGAGGAGCGGTCCCTCTTTTCCTTTGTCTGATGCTCTGTCGCGAGCTTTTTGGACACTACTTGAAGAGACGTCATCATGCTCAAAGTACAGTATGTGTAATTTAATTAATAATTGTGAACTTTAACAGAAGTGAAGCTGAGTTTGTGTAGATGCTTTGTTTTGTTCCTTCGGGATGTTGCGACTGAGGACAAAGCAGATGCTCGTCAGAAGTTTACAGCGAATGCGCCCTTTTTGTGTGTGCGCGTGGAGGTGGGGGAAAAGTGGTTTTATTGTTTATATTCACCGTTTCCTCATGCAAACAGTATTACACAGCTTGATGTATACGCGAACTCTTTATTCATGTTCCTGCGAGGATTCGAATGCACCATGGGAATTTAGAACAATGCAATCAGGTGTAAAGTCAGTAAGAATAGAAGAAGAAACTTGTTGCATGAATTAATAACCGATTTTGCATGAACTGGGGTGTTAAGGCTTTATTATAAGATATGAAAACTTATATGTTGCTGAAAACTTGACTTTTGTTTACTGGAAGCAGATCAACAGGTATAAGACTCAGCAGCTTCTTTGTTACAGTAAAGGCTCCTTTGTTCTCTGTCTATACAAAGAAAACTTCAACTTCAACACAAATCCACCAGGAAACAACTTTTCTTTTAAAGTTGAGACGATTTTCAATGAGTGCAAAATGTTTAATTTTCATTTTTTACACTCAAAGCAAATTTTACTTTTACTTTTGAGCACATAAAAAAAAACCTGAAGCCACAGGATCTCAAAAATGTCGATCTCTTACTCGAGTTTATTTTTTCTCTCGCTGGGTTTACGAAGCACATTATAGATTAATCAGTACAGGAACTGCTTTTTTAAATTGACCACATCTAAGTTTTCCTTCTTTGTTACTTGTTTTCTTTTCTTTCTTTCTTTAACAATTGTTTTCTTTCTTTCTTGATTTTAGCTGGAACCTAAAACTCAGACAACTAAATGTTCTTCAAATTTTTGGGAAGCAGATGGAGAAACTCCAAAGTCATCTATGAGGAAGCTTTGAGGATTAAGACACAGCATACTTTTATTTTTGGAGAAGATGAGGACTCGGGATTTAAACTCCTGGAGCAGCTTTGCCTTGAGGGATGTGTTCAAGGCATACTTGGAAATGTAAAAACCTGGATATACTCTGGAGATTAAATGTTCAGCGGATTGCAGATTATTGAATTTTGAGCCTATGTGGTAAAGTAAGTGACCTAACTTCATACTTGTTCAGCAACTTTTGTACTGCATTGTATGTCAGTCAGGGACCCTCTCTCACAATGAATGCGCACACCACTTGCTTTACAAACAAAAATAATTTTTTTTTATGGAGACACTGTAAATTATCCTCACAGATGACTAGGTTGTAAAGTGCCAGGCAGACGGACAACTACATGCGTCTGCCAAACATTGAGTTTTGTGTGGGTTCTCAATGAAAGTTATTTAACTCTTATATTGTATCATGACTAATATTATTAATTAATTAATAATTCATTAATTAATCATGCAACCTCTGGAACTTGGAACAAATTTGTTGGTGCCATTTGAACTTGTTTATTTCCTTGTTGGGTTCAAAACTAGTTTCTGTGATTATTAGGTGAGAGAGAGCAAGATAAATTTGCATTATGTTCAAGGTTAAAGTTAATTCAGGCAGGCATTTATGTCCTGAGAAAAATCTTGAGTGGTTCACTTATGTGTAACCTGTGCAAATTGTGCATGTAAGGAAGAGTTTGAAGGGAGAGTGAGAGCTTCATGCTCCTTTCATTCTTTTCGCAGCACCTATCAATGATGTCATTGAGAACCAATGAGAGCGAGTACTAGCTGTTGTTAGTATCCAAGCCCCTCCTCCTTATTTTTTGCATACCACATGCTCCTGCAGCATCTCATTGTCACTGTGACTGTGCCTTACTGGCTGCAGAGGAACACAACCATGAACACTTTTTGACACTCTCACAGACACATTTTCAGAAATAGACAAATAACTAAAGATTTATTGATTGTTTGACTTCACAATTGGGTGGGCACATATTCCGCAGACTCAACTATTACAGTACAAACATTTAAAGGTCAGTCGTCTCTCCACTATTATATGTGAAAACAATAAAGCACACAATCTTAAATTACAATAGGCTACTTCATAATTTGGATGTATCTCTTTAATTATTTGTAATTTTCACACAAATATGAAAATAAGGCAAAACTAGACTGAACTGAACTAAAATAAAATATTTGAAAAACACTGAATATTGCAGTTTCAGAAGGACCGAGTGTGAGAGTGGCAAAATTGATGTATTTGAGTATCTTATTAATAATTAATCTGCAATTGTTAATGTTAGAAAGCTTTAACACTCTGGGACACCAGCATTCATCCACCTCCTGGTCTTCGCGTGGATCTGCCATGGGTCACTGCATGGAAGTGCCTGGATCAGTGGAATGTGGGTCACTCAACGGTACGGTGACACACAGGTAGGACAGATATAGGTCAGTGGCATAGAATGGGTGCTGATGAGTCATGCAAACAGGGTTAGCAGGGATAGGAGATGTGTGTGTCTGCGTGTGTGCTTGAAAAAAACATGTTGAGCTGTTGAAACAAGACAGGAGTGTGCCTGTCGTGTATCTTTTCATGACAAGCATTTGGCTCAGTATCTTGTTCAAGGACACTTTTACAAAGTCAAACGGGTCCAGGTTCAAGCCCACAATCTTTAGGTTGGGAACCAATCACTTTACCACCTAAACATTGCTGGTAGAGTGGGAATTGAATCTAGCTGCTTGCACTTAAGTTAAGTCAATGTGCCACCAGCGATGAAAAACAATCTATTCATGTCATTAGTTTGTGCAATGGTAACCAATGAGGAATGAAGTGAGTATTGTAACTACTTTACTTTTATGATATTTTTATTGCAATTTCTAGCTGGTAAATTTCTCTGTGAAGCAGGAAGGTCCATTGTAGACGAACAAGTCATTGCAGAGGATTTCATGCTTTTGCCTTACTTTTTGTAGTATAATTACATTGCTTATCAGTTATACAATTATCAAATACATTGATGTTTTCATAACGTTAACATTTTGAGGGAGTATTATGGAAGTGCTTTTGTGCTTTGTCTCAGTGGGAGATGAGTTTTAAAGCTGATCCACTGAGTTACACAGGACAACATTAGCACTTTAATCTATGTCATCTTTTCGCTCTGAAGCTTAAATGTGTAACTAAACTGGGACGGTCGTTAAAATGGGCAGTGGTTTTGTAGCATATCTTCCATCTGGTTTTACTATCACACTAATTTAAGCTTTTCATTCAATTGAAGATTAAAAAAACATATTGCTCTGTTGGAGCTGAGCATCAGAGTAATGTATTAGGACTAATAATTCAGATCTGAATACAATAACTTCAACAATAAGAATAGTAAATAATGGTAAAAATTCTCAAGAACACCATATAATCAGTATCATTAGTTGTAGGAGAACAAACAGTGGATCGTCTCTTTCCCTTTAAACTTAGCGTGCTAGGGATGCACAAAATAAGTTTACAAGAAACTGTAAGCGGACATACACGGGCAGATGATATAAAGCTGTCTTGGGCAATCTTAGATCACCCCTGTGAAATGTTAAGTGTACTGCAAAAATAATGTTCATTATCACTTCCAAGATGGATTTTGATTGATTTTCCCTTTTGTGCCCATCAATGAGAGGACACTACTGTACTCGAAAGCTACAGTACAGTAAATTACAGTGCGCTAAAACATAGCATTAGTCTCACCACGAATTGTTCTAATTCTCATCCTATTGCAAATAATCAGAGCTTAGTATTACCACACAGCGCCTGGTGCTGTGAGATAACTTAGCACGCTCTGCTGGTATGCTAATACATCCCCACATTGGGGGACAGGGATGAATTATTATATATTTTTTTATGACTATTCAGCAGGCAGAGCATTTGAAGGAAGGAATAGATGGATATGAAGAGGGGGGAAACATGAGTGTTAATGATGGGCAGAAAATAAAGGAGGAAAAAGGTGTGACAGAGACCAGGAGGATGGGATAAAATGTGCAAAAAGGATGTGAAAGATGAGATGAACGTTACACATTGGTCTCTCTTCTGTTGATAGTCATTCTTTCACTGTGACTGAATGAAGTTGTCGTTTTAGATTAGAATCTGACTCTAGAAAAACAGTCTACTATGGTTGACAAGAGGACAATATTGCGTTTCCCCCATGACATAAAAGTGGTGTCAAATAAAAAAAAAGAAGAGAAAAAGACCAATCATGGCTAAGCTTGCGGACGTTGCATGTAGTGTTGGCTCGTGAGTGAACGATTCGTTCAAAAAGAACGAATGCTTTCAGTGAACGAGAGTGAAGTGATTCGTTCATTTTTTCCGTTCATATGACTTCAACCAGTAGGTGTCGGTAATGCGCATTGAAGCTGGTGCCACCCCGCCGTAAAACAAAACGAAGAAGAAAATGACGTATTTTCCCGTCCACCAACTGAACGAGTCAGCGAGTGACTGATTTGCATCTCCAGTTCATGGCGAGAATGAATCAGTGAGGGAACGAATCCTGACTTTCCCGTTCGTCATGGGTGAACTGCCTTCCCGTGCATCAACGGATCAGTCAACGAACGTGTTGCGTCTCCAGGCGTGAACTATGTAAGCCAGAATGATTTACGATTTGCCAAGGAAATAAAGAACCACTCACTGAAACACCACTTCTTTTATGCACGTTTTCTCCAAGCTAACGGCTAATTTTAGTGCATGAAGGGATGCGCCGTTATGCAACAACGGGGAGATTATGCTTCTCTTTGGGTAATCTTGATTTTATAACACTTATAGTAGCTTTTAAATAACGTGTATGCATATATACGCCTAAATATTGTTATTCAATATATCTACTGCAATTTCACATTAGATTACTGGTTTGAAATGTACTTTTAATATTATTTTTTTTTTACATTTTTTAAAAATAAACATTTGTTAAAACTTGTCTGGTGTTTCATTCCTTGTTTTTATATTCGCCAATTAAAACATAAAAATCAGGCATTTGGTTAATTGCTTTATATGACAATATGTGTTTTACATTGTTATATGAGTTGGTGAATTTTTTTTCAACCTTTTATTCAAACACATTCAGTATAATAACACCATCATCTACAATCCAACAAATACAAAATTAAAACATCAATGTCGGCATAACGTGTGTCGGCTGGCATAGCAGCAACGCTGTCTGTCACTCACTCATGAATTTTCGCGAACGAACCTGAAAATGGCGTTGTACCTAATGGAGTGTCCGACTGACGTCACAGATCAAACAGGCAATCAGGAGGTGGGCGTGAGGGCGGGTGTGGCACTTTTCACTTTCACTTAAGCTTTTTCCCTAATGAAGTGGCCTGTGATTGGGTACACCTCATGGACACTTCAATAGGTACACTACACGAGGTAAAAAAAAAAAAAGAATGAAGAAATAAATAATAGTGTAGCGAACGATTCGGTGAACGATTCTTTTGAACAAATCTTTTGAGTGAACCGATTCTAAAAATTCAGTTCGAGAACTGGAATGCACATCACTAGTACAACAGAGTGGAGACGCCTGAGTGCTGCCAGGTTGAAATAGCCAACTGGTTAGTGACATGGGCTCTAGCACAGAAAGAATCTGGTTCGATCCCAGGTGTCGGCATACATCTAAATACTCTTTTAGAATTGGAACCTTGTATGCGTACACATATGCAAACAAATGCAAGTATTTATGTGTAAATAAATAAGGTGAACGATTCTTTTGAACAAATCTTTTGAGTGAACCGATTCAAAAAATTCCTTCGTGAATGGAATGCACATCACTAGTACAACAGAGTGGAGACGCCTGAGTGTTGCCAGGTTGAAATAGCCAACTGGTTAGTGACATGGGCTCTAGCACAGAAAGAATCTGGTTCGATCCCAGGTGTCGGCATACATCTAAATACTCTTTTAGAATTGGAACCTTGTATGCGTACACATATGCAAACAAATGCAAGTATTTATGTGTAAATAAATAAGGTGAACGATTCTTTTGAACAAATCTTTTGAGTGAACCGATTCAAAAAATTCCTTCGTGAATGGAATGCACATCACTAGTACAACAGAGTGGAGACGACCGAGGGATACCAGGTCGAAATAGCCGACTGGTTCGTGACACGGGCTCTTGCACGGAAAGAAACTGGTTCGATCCCAGGTGTCAGCATACATCTAAATGTTTTAGAATTGGAACCTCGCCTATGCAAACAAATGCAAGTATTTATGTGTAAATAAATAAGGTGGCTTATCAAAAGTCTTAGCTTCTGCAGAACGTGAAAATGACCAAAATCTTTTCACGCTGGTGTGTTTAACGAGGGTAACTTGGAAAACATATCAGGTCATACCAAAGACTATAAAAATGGGACCCATTGCCTCCCTGCTTGGCACTCAGCATTAAGGGTTGGAATTGGGGGGGTTAGATCACCAACTGATTCCCGAGCGCAGCACCGCTGCTGCTCACTGCTCCCCTCTCCCCCAGGGGATGGATTAAAATCACACGGGGATGGGTTAAATGCAGAGGACAAATTTCACCACACCCAGGTGTGTGTGATGATCATTGGGACTTTAATCTTTAATCTTTAATATTGGAACGTGGCCCCGAGGACTGGAGCTTGACACGTGTGACCTTTGACCATGATATTTCCCTAATAAAGTGGCCTGTTATTAGGTACACTTGAAAATGGCGGTGTACCTAATGGAGTGTCCGTGTGATTCCCTCGTTAAGTGCACCTGCGTGAAAAGTTTTAGCTCCTGCAGAACGTGAAAGAGGCTAAAACTTTTCACGCAGGTGCACTTAACGAGGGAATCACACGGACACTCCATTAGGTACACCGCCATTTTCAAGTGTACCTAATATCAGGCCACTTTATTAGGGAAATATCATGGTCAAAGGTCACAGGTGTCAAGCTCTAGTCCTCGGGGCCGCGTTCCAATATGGTTTCCAAGTTACCCTCGTTAAAAACACCTGCGTGAAAAGTTTTAGCCTCTTTCACGTTCTGCAGGAGCTAAAACTTTTCACGCAGGTGCACTTAACGAGGGAATCACACGGACACTCCATTAGGTACACCGCCATTTTCAAGTGTACCTAATATCAGGCCACTTTATTAGGGAAATATCATGGTCAAAGGTCACAGGTGTCAAGCTCTAGTCCTCGGGGCCGCGTTCTAATATGGTTTCCAAGTTACCCTCGTCAAAAACACCTGCGTGAAAAGTTTTAGCCTCTTTCACGTTCTGCAGGAGCTAAAACTTTTCACGCAGGTGCACTTAACGAGGGAATCACACGGACACTCCATTAGGTACACCGCCATTTTCAAGTGTACCTAATATCAGGCCACTTTATTAGGGAAATATCATGGTCAAAGGTCACAGGTGTCAAGCTCTAGTCCTCGGGGCCGCGTTCCAATATGGTTTCCAAGTTACCCTCGTTAAAAACACCTGCGTGAAAAGTTTTAGCCTCTTTCACGTTCTGCAGGAGCTAAAACTTTTCACGCAGGTGCACTTAACGAGGGAATCACACGGACACTCCATTAGGTACACCGCCATTTTCAAGTGTACCTAATATCAGGCCACTTTATTAGGGAAATATCATGGTCAAAGGTCACAGGTGTCAAGCTCTAGTCCTCGGGGCCGCGTTCCAATATGGTTTCCAAGTTACCCTCGTTAAAAACACCTGCGTGAAAAGTTTTAGCCTCTTTCACATTCTGCAGGAGCTAAAACTTTTCACGCAGGTGCACTTAACGAGGGAATCACACGGACACTCCATTAGGTACACCGCCATTTTCAAGTGTACCTAATATCAGGCCACTTTATTAGGGAAATATCATGGTCAAAGGTCACAGGTGTCAAGCTCTAGTCTTCGGGGCCGCGTTCCAATATGGTTTCCAAGTTACCCTCGTTAAGCGCACCTGCGTGAAAAGTTTTAGCCTCTTTCACGTTCTGCAGGAGCTAAAACTTTTCACGCAGGTGCACTTAACGAGGGAATCACACGGACACTCCATTAGGTACACCGCCATTTTCAAGTGTACCTAATATCAGGCCACTTTATTAGGGAAATATCATGGTCAAAGGTCACAGGTGTCAAGCTCTAGTCCTCGGGGCCGCGTTCCAATATGGTTTCCAAGTTACCCTCGTTAAAAACACCTGCGTGAAAAGTTTTAGCCTCTTTCACGTTCTGCAGGAGCTAAAACTTTTCACGCAGGTGCACTTAACGAGGGAATCACACGGACACTCCATTAGGTACACCGCCATTTTCAAGTGTACCTAATATCAGGCCACTTTATTAGGGAAATATCATGGTCAAAGGTCACAGGTGTCAAGCTCTAGTCCTCGGGGCCGCGTTCCAACATGTTTTCCAAGTGACCCTCGTTAAGCGCACCTGCGTGAAAAGTTTTAGCCTCTTTCACGTTCTGCAGGAGCTAAAACTTTTCACGCAGGTGCACTTAACGAGGGAATCACACGGACACTCCATTAGGTACACCGCCATTTTCAAGTGTACCTAATATCAGGCCACTTTATTAGGGAAATATCATGGTCAAAGGTCACAGGTGTCAAGCTCTAGTCCTCGGGGCCGCGTTCCAACATGTTTTCCAAGTTACCCTCGTTAAGCGCACCTGCGTGAAAAGTTTTAGCCTCTTTCACGTTCTGCAGGAGCTAAAACTTTTCACGCAGGTGCACTTAACGAGGGAATCACACAGACACTCCATTAGGTACACCGCCATTTTCAAGTGTACCTAATATCAGGCCACTTTATTAGGGAAAAATCATGGTCAAAGGTCACACGTGTCAAGCTCTAGTCCTCGGGGCCGCGTTCCAATATGGTTTCCAAGTTACCCTCGTTAAAAACACCTGCGTGAAAAGTTTTAGCCTCTTTCACGTTCTGCAGGAGCTAAAACTTTTCACGCAGGTGCACTTAACGAGGGAATCACACGGACACTCCATTAGGTACACCGCCATTTTCAAGTGTACCTAATATCAGGCCACTTTATTAGGGAAATATCATGGTCAAAGGTCACAGGTGTCAAGCTCTAGTCCTCGGGGCCGCGTTCCAACATGTTTTCCAAGTGACCCTCGTTAAGCGCACCTGCGTGAAAAGTTTTAGCCTCTTTCACGTTCTGCAGGAGCTAAAACTTTTCACGCAGGTGCACTTAACGAGGGAATCACACGGACACTCCATTAGGTACACCGCCATTTTCAAGTGTACCTAATAACAGGCCACTTTATTAGGGAAATATCATGGTCAAAGGTCACACGTGTCAAGCTCCAGTCCTCGGGGCCACGTTCCAATATGTTTTCCAAGTTACCCTCGTTAAACACACCAGCGTGAAAAGATTTTGGTCATTTTCACGTTCTGCAGAAGATAAGACTTTCGATAAGCCACCTTATTTATTTACACATAAATACTTGCATTTGTTTGCATAGGCGAGGTTCCAATTCTAAAACATTTAGATGTATGCTGACACCTGGGATCGAACCAGTTTCTTTCCGTGCAAGAGCCCGTGTCACGAACCAGTCGGCTATTTCGACCTGATAGCCCTCGGTCGTCTCCACTCTGTTGTACTAGTGATGTGCATTCCATTCACGAAGGAATTTTTAGAATCGGTTCACTCAAAAGATTTGTTCAAAAGAATCGTTCACCTTATTTATTTACACATAAATACTTGCATTTGTTTGCATATGTGTACGCATACAAGGTTCCAATTCTAAAAGAGTATTTAGATGTATGCTGACACCTGGGATCGAACCAGATTCTTTCTGTGCTAGAGCCCATGTCACTAACCAGTTGGCTATTTCAACCTGGCAGCACTCAGGCGTCTCCACTCTGTTGTACTAGTGATGTGCATTCCAGTTCTCGAACTGAATTTTTAGAATCGGTTCACTCAAAAGATTTGTTCAAAAGAATCGTTCACCTTATTTATTTACACATAAATACTTGCATTTGTTTGCATATGTGTACGCATACAAGGCGAGGTTCCAATTCTAAAAGAATATTTAGATGTATGCCGACACCTGGGATCGAACCAGATTCTTTCTGTGCTAGAGCCCATGTCACTAACCAGTTGGCTATTTCAACCTGGCAGCACTCAGGCATCTCCACTCTGTTGTACTAGTGATGTGCATTCCAGGTCTCGAACTGAATTTTTAGAATCGGTTCACTCAAAAGATTTGTTCAAAAGAATCGTTCACCGAATAGTTCGCTACACTTTATTTATTTATTTATTTATTCTTTTCTTTTTTTTACCTCGTGTAGTGCACCTATTGAAGTGTCCATGAGGTGTACCTAATCACAGGCCACTTCATTAGGGAAAAAGCTTAAGTGAAAGTGAAAAGTGCCACACCCGCCCTCACCCTCACCTCCTGATTGGCTGTTTGATCTGTGACGTCATTCGGACACACCATTAGGTACACCGTCATTTTCAGGTGTACCTAATCACAGGCCACTTCTTTAGGGCATGGTCAAAGCTTCACGGAAAGTGAAGTGCCACACCCGCCCTCACCCCCACTTTCTGATTGGCTGTTTAGCTGTGACGTCACTCGGACACTCTATTAGGTACGCCATTTTCAGGTTCGTTCGCGACCATTCACGAGCGAGTGACAGACAGCGATGCTGCTATGCCAGCCGACACACGTTATGCCAACATTGATGTTTTAATTTTGTATTTGTTGGATTGTAGTTGATGGTGTTATTATACTGAATGTGTTTGTGTTTGAATAAAAGGTTGAAAAAAAAAATTCCGTTATGCCGACATTTGTTATTTTGGGGGACACCAACTCATATAACAACGAAAAACACATATTGTCATATGAAGCAATTAACCAAATGTCTGATTTTTATGTTTTAATTGAAGAATATAAAAACAAGGAATAAAACACCAGACAAGTTTTAACATAAATGTTTATTTAAAAATAATAATAATAATAATAGTAAAATTAAAAGTAAATTCAAACCAGAAATCCACTGTGAAATTGCAGTAGATATATTGGATAACTATATTTAGGCGTATATATGCATACACATTATTTAAAAGCTACTATAAGTGTTATAAAATCAAGGTTACCCAAAGAGAAGCATAATCGCCCCGTGTAATTTGTTGTAACCTGGGCCAATAACAGATGTGATGTCAATTTCATTCAACATTTAATTTCTAAGTGTTAATTGTACACAATAAAATTAAGTTCATTCTAGACTTTTTACTGCTGCAAATGGCTATATACATTTTGTACAATTTTAACATTTGATTACTAATTAAGATGTCCTCATGTCTGAAGATGTTTCTATCTTCTCCTCATTTGCCCTCGTCCAGGTACATAGTTGGTGTCAACACATTGTTAATAATGACAGCCTCAACCTGCCGTCTGTCTGTTTGTCTGCCTGTCTGTCGATTACAGGTCAATTTACTATAACTTCAAATGCACAGCATGTTGCTGTCTGGGTTATGGCCTGATAATCTCTCTAAAGACTAAGGTTCTGTCAAAGCTTAATCTGCTGCTCATACAATACACGCACGCACACACACGCGCACACGGTGTGTGTGTGTGTGTATATATATATGTATATATATATATATATATATATACCGTAATTTTCGGACTATAAGTCGCGGTTTTTTTCATAGTTTGGGTGGGGGGGCGACTTATACTCAGGAGCGACTTATATACATATATATGTTTTTTTTTCACTTTTTTGGGCATTTTATGGCTGGTGCGACTTATACTCCGGTGCGACTTATAGTCCGAAAATTACGGTATATGTGTGTGTGTGTGTGGTGTGTGTGTAGTGTGTAGATCTAGCCACATGGGAGCATAAAGACTTAGATATGCAGATAGAATGGCTTAGAAGACAGGCGCACAGTGTAAATACCAGGATTTCATCACAGATAAATCTGTTATTGTCTGGTACTGGTAGTTAGGAGATTATAAAGAAGTGATTTATAGACACCAACAGATACAGCCATGTTTCATCAGAGGATGAACACTAGCGTGCATAGTGGTATCAGGACTGCTGGGCTTTAATACTTTGATAGTGATTCAGTAAATCATATGGGTGACAGCTTTTATAGAGCACTTTCCTTTCCTTTGTGTCTTTGCATCTCATTCTTACTACATATCCCATTCATTCATGGTCATTCCACCAGCATGCTGTGTTACATTATTTATTTTTATGGCTGGTGTTATCCATTTTATTAGTGTTATTTGTTCAAATGTGGCCATGCTTGTCATGATATAAAAAATCTCATAAGAATTACAGTATGCAACTGCATTTTAATTACTACTTGCTCTATGGTAATTTAGTGTCGAATATATAGTATACAAGATTTTGTACCACCCCAATCTGTTCAGTCAGATTTCCAAAAATATGTTAGCAAAAAGAAAAATTCATGATTATAATTTGCCTGCACTATTGTTCGAGTAGTTAGTTCTGCTTATTTATTTGCACAGTAAAAATAGAATCATAGGATTGCATGACTGATAGCTAATCAAACAGGAGATTGGCGTGTTTTGGGAATGGCAATGCAGTGCAAAAATACATTGGAAGAAAACCTATGCAAAGATTTGTCTACATCATATTGTCAGACCAATGAACACCAAAATGAAAGCAAAGTCCACCAAGAAAAAAAAGTAATTTTTAAGTCTTAACTTAAAATATTACATAAAGTAAAACGATTCATCTTAATTTCTTTTTCTCCTTTTGCCATGATGCTTCTCTTCATCTTTGCATCACTTTGGTAATCCTTATTTAAAAACTAGATTTGAAAGCAGGTGTTATAGTTTGATATGCTTCCACAAATACAATTACTAACCGATGTCCTGTGACTGCTGACACTGTTTTCACTGGAGTATTGCAGTGTGCTATAATCATGTTCAGATACAGCTATCAGATTAGAGTTGTGTATTAAAGAGTGTGTGTTGTTGTGTTGCTGTATGTTTGCCACAGTCAGGGTACTGAGCCTTCAGCTGCATAATCCAAAACAGTTCAGTACCCCCCCCCCCCCCCCCCCCCCCCCCCCCCCCCCCACACACACACCCCCACCCCCATCATGCCTTTTCTATTCTCTGTAGTACATTGTCAGAATTGGGCTCTATGGTTGAATAGTATTGAATCAGATTCTGTTTTGTTACAGAAATATTTTTTATAACTTACCTGGGAATAGGGTGATGAATAAGATTATACGTAACACATCCAAACAACCATTCTCTGTGGATTTACACTGATATCACAATGTGGAATTCATGTATTCAACCAATGGGACTCGAGCTCCTTTAGCCTTTTAATATCTAAACTGTTTTCTTTTACACATTCATTTTTTTCTATATTCATCCTAGCCTTTAATATCTTGCTATTTGGCACATGTTTACATACAGAGTTGTGGTCTTCATTCATACTGCCAGCAATTCTTTTCAAGTATAGATGGAAACCTCTGTAAGTAGTTGTATCACGCAGACCTTTGATTGGCGAACTCCTAAAGGAATGTTTTGTCTGTTGAATATAATGACGGCATGGAAACAGGAATTCAGAACATTCATAGTTAGCCATTTAGTCAAATGTCCATTACCTCTCCTAATGTTGATATTCATTACTGTGAGTCATTTATTAATCAGTCTGCACCAGACACATCTGTGGAAATCCAGTATCATGCAGTGCTGTTACATTCCACTGCAAACCCAGTCACAATAACAATTGTGTTTTAAATGAAAGAAAACTTATCATGATCATTACACTTATTCACATATAACATTAGCATGCAATGACCAAAGAACCAAAATTTGTTCTTATTTATCACATTAATTGTGATTCATTATTTAGGTACTTAGCATTAAAATGTATCTCAATATGAACAATACTTGTCTTTGAATATTTGCATTTTTTTTTTTTGCTACAAGATTATAAAGTAAAATAGGAAAAAAAAAATCCTGGGGTCACATTATGCCTGAGGCCATGAGTAGTACCCCAAGAGACATTCTGCATCGACATGATTTTCCAGTCTAGTGCAATTCATAATCTAAGTAGCTGGAAATGGGATGAATAAACCCCAAGTAAGTGCCCAACTCTCAATAATGTAGGAGCTTCATGGTGCAATACCGCTGGATATACAGGACACATTACTACATGGTTCATATGCAGCACGTGATAGTTAAGCAAGAGCATTTTGTGGAACTGAATACAGATTGACGAAGCAATTTAATTTAGCTGTGTTAATATTGGTAATGAGTTTTATTAACCCATGCAATCACTTTCAAAAAATTGTGTATTTTGACTGGAACATTGACGCTATTATAAGACTTTCAAGTTAATAATTCTAAACTCTTATGTACTATGAATGTTGTTGAATAAGGACTCATGCTATTTCAGCCTTTTCAAAATGTGTTAAATTAAAATGCATAGGATATTACCATTGTTTGCCATCTTTCCAGCAATGTCTCACAAAGTTACTTCAACAGCGACTTGTTTATGTTATGGCTAATCAAAATTTGATTTGCATGCCAACTAGTTGTACCGTGTTTGTGATTCATAGGCACTGGCTAGCCCACAGGCAACGTTGTTTGGTAGTTTGGAAGCCTAACCATTCAGTGTTCACTGAGAAATCAAATTTGTTTCCTGAAGAGGTCAAGGATTCATCTTTCGCTGAGAAACGAGCTGAGTAAGCCTGACACGTGCTCTAAATTATGCAGTATTCTTCACACCGTGACGGATAGGCAGGGTTAACTTCCAGATAGCTGTCAAAAACTAGATTAATAAATAACTGTGTAATCCTAAAAAGAAGTAGTAAAAAATGTAGTCAAAAAATACAACAACTGAATATTGCCAATATACAGTAAGCCAATTTTAGAAACATTTTCACGAATCTGATCAGCCGAGGGTTTGTTTTAATGTCTTTAATGACGTCAAGGATTGGCTCCACAAAATAAGACCTTACAATTGCAGTGTTTCCCACTTAGACATTTATCTGTGGCAGGTGCCCACAAATTATTTCGGTCACTAATAAGGTGGATGTGCTAACCAGTGCGCCACCGAGCTGTCCGTAAAGTCTGATTCTTAGTTTTAAATGTGTGGAGTCTCCTTATATTGACCATTTATCTCTGGTGAATGTGTCCCCTGGGGCTGGTCGCGATCGGGTGTTGCTGTTTTTGCCAGGTGTGGCTGATGAATGACCATCTTGCATACCAACTTGTCATTCACCATCTTCTTATTGGCCACTTCCTGTGCATCAAGATGATCTTTGTGGGGACATGTTTGAACATTATTGTCAGCATCCTGCAGGGTATGGTGTAAACCTCCTCTGTTTAAAGACGGTCTTTCTAGTTTCACAGATGGCTTCTTTCACACCCCTTTCAAACCAGCAGTCCTCTCTGTATTGAATTTTAACATCATTGTCCTCAAAGGAATGTCCCTTCTTTTTAAGATGCAAATTAACTGCCGAATATGGCCACAAAGAAGCTGTTCTCCTATGACATTCCGGGTATATACATCTACATCACACCGGCCAATGTAGAGGTCACTGCACTCCACTACACTGTGTGACATAAACAACATTGATGAGTTTGCTTCTTGGGATTTTGTCCTTGCTGTAAGCTTTTGTCTAAGTGTGTTATTGAGTTGAAGATGCTTCTAATTTAAAGAAAGTATTCAACAAACCAGCCTGGTAAGACATTCCGCCTCTTGCAAAAATAACATCTACATAGTGACTGTGCAGAGGGAATACAGTAACCAGATACATACAGCAAAAAAAAAAAAAGGCAGACATTAGACTTAAAAATGAAGTTGTAAAGAAACCATTGGAATAAAAGTAAAACATCATCCATAAACTAGAAAATTTCAGTTGTCCTGTTGCCCACAGACAGAAAGACATTCTCTGCTGGAGCAGCGATGGGATCTGAATCCATATCCACATAACATTTGACATCTAAATAGACTGGCAGTGAGCAAACCTTTGTGCTCAAGGGCTACATTGGATTTTTTAAATAGACAACTGGGCCAGGTCATTCGTAGCTGAGGTTAAAAGAATAAAGTGTATTGTTTCATATTTTATTTAGTTTACAATAAATCATTTATCCATTTTTTTTAAATTAGCCATTGAACAAAATGTACATAAAAAATAGTATTTTGATTGAAATTGTTATTTTTAATTAAATAAAGAAATGATTTTAAAACCAAAAAGGACTATATTTGAGAATTGGCAGAAAAACAGGCCCCAGACTGGGTAAAACAAATCTGAAGGGAGGAAATGTGTGTACATGACATTGCAGAGTAAGCACAAACCCTATGTACCGTAATTTTCGGACTATAAGTCGCGGGTTTTTTTCATAGTTTGGGTGGGGGGGCGACTTATACTCAGGAGCGACTTATATACATATATATGGGTTTTTTTCACTTTTTTGGGCATTTTATGGCTGGTGCGACTTATACTCCGGTGCGACTTATAGTCCGAAAATTACGGTAAACTGAACATTGTAGTTGTTGATACTGTATAGTCGGTAAGAGAAGAAGCCTCTTTCACACTGGACATTTAAGTTGATGTTGTCACAGCCCTTTCCCGACTCACTGACATGTGTATAAAGTACAAGAGGTGCTATATTTCAGTGCAGATTGTGGACATTTTTTGTGAAAGGATGGCAGACATAACATCTTATTCTTGAGTCTTGAACATGACTGGAGTGGAACATTACTGAGTGGAATGTTAGCATTTTCAACCAGGATATTGCAGTTATCTGGCACTATAGTTGGCTTGATGGCATTCTGCGTATTACTAAGGGTTGTTTTTACCCTTGCGAAGGCTAACATTTTGAACCTTCTAATTAGATTGTACAGGTGGCCATAAAAAAAGTGATCAATCAATCTACATGTTTTTTCCATCTCTCTTCTGCCTGCCAGTTGTTGTAGTTTTGAGACTCCTGTTGTGTGCTTGTACACTGACAGTTGTGTTAGTGCCAGATGCGTAGTTAGATCCCTGATGCTCTTATCTGTTTGCTGTAATGAAAGCTGCTGACAAAATCAACTGTGGCCATAGACATATATAGACCTCGCACACAGCAGCTGTTTACACTCCTCACCAAACAGAATTGGTTTCTCCGTGTAATGTAGTCACACTTTTCTAACCCATCAGCTTTTTATTTCAATCGCTGACTTAATTTTTCAGTCTGATTCCCACACTGACAAGCAGGTATGATGCTGTGCTGAAACAGACACACAGAGAGACAAGTTGGCCCACCTGAAAAAGTTCAACTACAGTTCACTTGTCGCCACATTGACAGAAATGATGTCAGACAGAAATGCAAATTTGACAGTGACAGCAAGTGTTAGCAGATGCAGATATTAAACATTACTTCTCAACCAAAAAAAACGTCAAGTACTAATTTGCATTTTCTTGAAAGGGTAACTTCTGACTTTTTGACAAGCGTCTGTATAATTCTTGCCTCAGAGGAACGTCTATCTGTTGCAATGAATAGATGAAGTCCCTTTGTGCTGACTCATCTGTCTCAGAAGCTTCTAAAGAATCTAAAAATATTTTACAAGGCCACAAAAATAGGGGGAAAATAAATAATTTGATGAAACCTGATATAATTTTATCCCTGTTAGGCTCAGGCTGGATCTGGACAAAGTTTGTGTGTTTGCAAAGTTCTCTTGTCCTTGCGAAAATTCCATTACTCTGTCAAGGTTGATGTTTCACTGTGGTCATATATTAAATTGTGGACAGCAGTTAATCCCGTTGGCTGTCAGGCATTTCTTTTTCAAATCTGTGGAAGAAATACATGTTGTCCTTGCTCACGTGAGTTAAGTTTTCTGTTGGACCTTAAGTATGCAGGACTTTGCTTCACTCTGTTCTATACAGTATGTCTTGTTTTCTCACACCAGTCGTTTTGCATGCAGCATTATTCATGTCTCTAATTTTTTTCTCACAAGTCAACTTGTAGCGTGTATAGGTAAGCAAGGGTGTGCTCAATGTCTTGCTATCGTTACGAGATCGTTGAATCGGAACCTTGTAGGAGCTTGCAGCTTGACAGGTTTCCAGTCTTCAGTTTACATACTAACTTGGCTCAAAACGGATGAGTCAAGTCTTGTTTCCAGTTTCACATTACTTTTCTCATCTCAAATTACCTCAATTACCAAATGCACTTTACATGAACCACTATTCTCGGAGGTGACTGTGACGTCTTTTGTCCTTTAATTTAGTCGATTAATTTGCATTTATTCAGTTGACGTGAAGTAAAACGGGTAGCTTTTCCACAGTGAGGACTAGTGGATGGGTATGGAGGAGATTGTGTTTGTTTTGTCCATGTCAACGTCAACTTGTTTGCATCCCTCAAAGTCCGCGTGTCCATGTAAGCAGTGTATCAGCTGGTGCATCTGTGTTTGTTTATCTGCATGCCTGTGTGTGTGTGTTGTCCCAGTGTAGACATTTACAATCACACACCGATTGTGTGTATGTGACCAAAAAAAAGGGGCATTTCATCCATATTCTGGACTTTGATGCAGCCGAGTTCACATTAATTTTTTTAGCTTATCCATCCAGGAGGGGAGCCATTGTCTCTCACTTGAGAGCCATATAAACACACTTTCTGAAGTGTTAAGGTGGGGTGAGGGGTGGATATTTTGAAATCCAAGTGTTCTTATCTCATGCACTATTAAGCAAGGCATTGGGGTATGTCGGTAACGTGGTTTAGAGTCCGTCTGTCACAGCCTCGAGGTTTGTTGTTTCTTGAGCTGACAGCCACACGCACGCACGCACACACACACACACACACACACACACACACACACACACACACACACACACACACACACACACACACATTCGCACACGTTTGAAAGCATGCATATGCGCAAGCACACACAAAACAGACTGTAGCACACATGCTTGCACACCTATTTCTCTCATTTGCCCATTAACCCACACAAACATTTGTGCTGCCTCAGGGCGCTATTACTTGCATCCACTCTAGTTTTGGTGCAGGTCAAAGGGGTCAACTGAAAGCCTCACTTGCAGCTTTATGACTTATATGTGTTTCCCTATATTTGCCCTTTATTCCACTTTGACTTTAGGGCAAAATAAGAACCACAGCTATTAACCATCTATAATAGCAAGTAATGTTACTAGAGCAATCTTTTTTTTAGTTTCTTTGCCTTCTGTTTATTCAAACCATGTCCATTGAAAAAGATATATCTGAATTTAATTGGGGAAAACAAGACCCAAGGCTATCTACTCTGGATAGTTTACTCATTACATGATTTTTTTCACTTTATAATCTTCAATATAAAGGCAGGCAATTCATCCCTTGCCAAAGCTGCCTCCAGGGAAATTGTTGTTCTCTTTCACAAGGTTTGTAAATATATTAAAATAATATAACAATAAGCAAATGTTATGTTATGGCAGGGAGCAAAAAAGGGAGGAAACCATTTATGTTTCTAAAACTGAGTTATCTTTATTCCCTGTTGTAGGGGAATGTAGCTGCTATTTTATCTTTGCATTTTTCTGCACATTAATAAGTTGACACTGCACAACATTTCCTCCACTTGGCAAGAGAGACTCAAACACAGTAGGTGCAGGAAAAATACCACCTGCGGGGCCCACCACTGATGATTCTTCAGCCTACTGACTGCAGTATTGAACTCACTTTGTGTAGCCTGTATGTCAACAAGGACATTTTTGAGCAGAGTCGGTGCATACTTCTCATGCCTATGAGTGAGAAACAGATAACGACAGACTGCATGAGTGCAAAGTGAGCAGAACACTCTACTACTGGGATTCTCACATTTGCCAGCAGAATGTTGCCTTGGCAAATAAAGTGTTCTCTGCACAGCTCGTGATATCACTGATAAATTGTGTGTGTGTTTGTGTGTGTGTGTGTGTGTGTGTGTGTGTGTACGTGCACTGTGTTCTTCTCAGCTTGTTCTAAGCAAGTTGGGTCTGCCAAATGGAGGCATGCCATGAAAATAACTAAATGACAGTTATGAGCATTCACATTATTTTTCATACTATGTGCGTATGTATTGTGATGCCCGCTTCGGAGTATTGCACTCTTCTAACAGATGTGAACATCTTTAAAGCAAACACACTTATCCCCAAACAGTGTGAGAAGGTGAGTCAAATCTTCTCACTCCAAAGTGGCTTTATCAACAAAGCTCTTTGTGAAGTGAAGCGAGATGAAGAGCTGAAAGTAGCAGTAGGGGTCTTTTTGTAGTTGAAAGTTTACCAGAATGGGAATTTGGGATCAAGGCCCAGCTTGCTGACTCTCAGCTGACCCAAGTCCAGATTGACATGAAAAAAAAAATACAGCAAACACCTATTTCATACAAGTTCATATGACTTACTTCAGAGGCAGTGAAGAGAGTGGGAGGGAAGGGAGGGTTTACTGCGGTAATGAGTCAGAGTGACTTTCATCACTCCCTCTATGTTTGCATCCTCCCTTCTTTAGCTTTGTTGTTCTGTATATTTTTAAATGACCAAAAGGTGAGAAAAGGAGTCATCATGGCTGCTGCAATTATGCTCTCTGTGACTTTAAATTAACCACCTTTCTGCCTCAGCATAATTCCATAATAGTGTCCCCAACTATTTTTATATGTCCTGACAAGCATGCCTATTAAATTAATTAAGCCTCACAGTTGCAATCACAGCCAAATGTTCAATTTTAGGGATGCCCCTAAGCTGCTTTTTGCATAGACGTTTTTTTTTTTTTTTTTATCCGAGTCTTCTAAATTTGGGATGAGCAAGCTTAATTAGAGGGTGAATGTGGTTGCTTTTGCATTGGCTGCACAAGTGAGCTCACATTCAACCCTGGAGCACACAAGCAGCCTATTTTGGTTGCCTAGCAGAATTAGGTTTATACCATCACAAGTGTTGCAAAACAGCTCATAGCTCAGCATGTTTTCCCACCACACCTCTTCTGATGCAATTAGAACTGAGATCAAGTTTAATAATTGTGACTTTCTCTTCTTTACTTTTACCATGGTGACAAAAGTAATTTTTGTTGTCACTGTTCAAAACAGTTATGTCACATGTTTTGTTTTACAGCAACATCTTTGGTAAAAGCTCACCACAAGAGATTGTTATTTGACAGATTTAGTACTAGCATCTTTTCAAGGCTATATTTTGTACTATATGTTTATTTTAAATTGGTCCAGTGCTTTTTCATGACTTATGTGCATACTGTATATTGACACCCTGCTTTCTACTTACAATAAATCTGCATTGCCAAAAGCCAAAGGCCCAAAGTTTGCCGCCTTACTTCAATTCAACTTACCCTCAGGCCTTGCTTCAGTCCAGCCAGCTTTTATGAGGGTATTTTTCTCTGACTCACTGGCACAGCTGAGCAGGGAAATCCGTCTCCCTTCACGGTCTAGTTAGGATGACTGATGCAAATATGTTGCTGCTGAGTCCAGACACTGACACCATCGTAAAACTGACCCACATACTGTGTTTGAGAAAGCGACCAAGCAAAAGAGACACAAAGAGATTTAAATGAATACACATCAATTATTCCACTTTTTTAAGGAATGTTATACAATACTGAGCATTTGCGATGTTACAGTATAGTATAAATGAGACACAGATATTCAGCATGGATTTTTTTCAAAAACGTGAACTGAATGACTGGATAATCATTTCAACATTTGAGAAAGATTTTCTGTGCACAATACAAGTCTAGCATGAGGGGCAGACTAACTCTGTGGAGGGGTGCTAGACTGGGTTTTTGTATTTCATTATAGGCAAATAAATTCCCATTTATGAATAAATGCATGTTTCATTTTCAAGAATGCATATGGTTGGTATGACTAAAATAATGATAGAGAAAAAATAAAACGTGTCAAGTGACCATGTGTTTACCGTTCTTGTTTGTATTCCATATGAGCACTTTTGACACTTCTGCTCGTTAACCTTTCCTAATGCAACCTGCATTTATTAATAACACTTGGTAGGAAAGGTCAATCAATGGATGTGAGCACGTGTTTGTTTTTTCACAGTGTAGGCTTAAGAAACCTGTGAGAGTCTCCATGCAGGAGGTATAGACATTCTCGTCAATGAACTAGTAGTGCTAAATTCAATTTCCTCCTAATAATTAATAATAATAATTATTATGTTTGCCTTGTCCATGGCTGACAATATGTGAGATGTCACCACCAAACTCACGTCCTTCATAACTGTTGTGTGGCCTCGGGGGGGGGGGGGCGATCTTAAAAAAATATTAAAAATGATAAGTGTAATAAGTGTTCAGTGAATTGATTTCTACAATGATTCATAGGGTTTGATGCACACTCTTGTCTTTCTCCTTAAGATATGAAAAGAATACCTACATAAATGTCTCCGGTCTGATCAGGAGTGAAAAGGATACTCTTTTTTTGACTTTGAGTTCACTACACCCAAACCTGGGCTTGGAAATACACTAGGAAATGTAACACAACTTCAAAGGCAGATTTTCTCTGGTAACCTGTACCCCCCCAGTGTGAATTTTGCAATATGGAAAATTGAAATACGCAAGAAACCACAAAGCGCAGTGAAGGACCCACCAAGATTAGCAGAAAACGTAATTAAATGACATGAGAGGGACTTTAGGAGAATTCAGATTCAGTGATTAATGAAATGTGCTTCCCAATTTACTTTACATGACTTTATATTTGAATTGGAAACCTATTTAATGTAAAGATGACTGTCCGATGAAAATGACTGATTTACTTCCCAGCAGGCAGCTGCCTTACCATCAAGGCATTGCAAAAGTCCCCATATATAATACACTTTTAAACAGCCTGCATGTTGTGCATATTGGTTCGCTTAAAAACACACCTGCGTGCAAAATTCAGCTTTCATTTAATTGCAAACTATCAGTAATAAAATATCAGACCCAATTTTGGGTCCCAACTTGTGTATTGGGAAACAAGCTGCCACAACTCATTGCAGATGAACATTTCATGTTGTCTCGGTATGCGATTTCCAATCTGACTGAGGGCTGATAACAGCAACATTGCTGTTACTCATTCCCTCAGATCTCCCGCCTCCATCTCCCTAATCAGATTCCTCTGGTTGGGTTATTTATCATCGCCAGCTCTGACTGTGAGTGATGCTCGGTTAATGGGTTTAGCATTCAAATCCGCTGGCTTGATGCGACAGAATCCCAACAAGGGTTGTCATTCCTGGGGCGGCAGCAGCCTCAGAGTGGCGTAAATGAAATATTCATTCATGGCAAGCTTGTTATTTTAAAATTTTGCACGTATATTTTTGTTTTTTTCCTTAGATAATATTTATATTGATTTTAAAGATACCCAAATAAAGGGGAGAAGAGAAAATGTAAGACAAAGAAATAATAGGATAACAGTGCTTTAAATATAAATATCATAAAACCGGGCCATAAACATCAACGAATGAAAACAGCACTGTCAGCAATATTGGTAAGCTACGCAAATGTTGCATTCACTGTAGAATTTTTTTAATCTTGCGAACTGAAAAACCCTCTGCATCTCTTGAATTCAGTTCAATTCAGGCAGGTTGGACCACAGGCTGGTCCCTCGGGCCGCATGTAGCCCACAGCCCGCTTATTGAATAGACATGTATGCAAACATTATCTGTCATCTTGTCTTAATGTTGTTGTTTCATCATTTGTGACAACAGAAGTACAAATTATGAGACACCTGTAATCCAGTCTTCTTTTTCTCTTCAATTAGGCAACATGAGGTTGAATGTCATATAACAAGACTGTGTGTCCATTTGTTGCTATCACGCTTGTCAGTGTCGACTGCCCCACCACCTGTTCTATGTAAATAGCACCATATGTGTGGACCAGTGACTCCATGTAACATTCTGAGAGACATGGCTTCAGTGAGCACAAATTTGCTTCTTGAAATGTTTAGAAACAGCATAGGACATTTAAAAATGTCAGTTTATTTAGTTCACAGGTGTCAAACTCAAGGCCCGGGGGCCAGATACGGCCCGCCACATCATTTTATGTGGCCCGCGAAGACAAATTGTGTATCAAATTCGTGTGTCATTACTAGAATTGCAAATTGTCTTCACTTTTAATAATATCTTTTTTTAAATATTTGACCAGTTTTTACTCGTCTGATTTGAAAACGAGTTATTTGTCAGTTTGTTTTATAGCTTTTATTGTATATAATATGAGGTGCTCATACATTTATTTGGGTTGACAGTCATAAGGAAAGAAGCTGTGACTACAATGCGGCCCGCGAAAAAAATGAGTTTGACACCCCTGGTTTAGTTGCTTCAAGGATAAGACACAAATCACCTTCAACAAATTTCCGAGTCACTTCAGACAAGTCCAGACGTGCAGATGTTCGTTCAGTTGGTCTCTTGTCTTTTGATCTGTAGATGCCTGCAGACACACATGCTGCACCAGTTGACCTGGTTTCTCTACCTCGTTTTTCAGTCTAAAACGGTCTGTTCGCACATCTGGATGTCCTGATACGACATTGACGTTGAACAACTTGTTCAACAAGTACCTTCTGAAAAGGTGTGAAAGCCTATGGGAGCAGCGGTTGGTTTTGTGTGTGTGCGTGCGTGTGTGTGTGTGTGTGCATGCATGCTTGTGTGTGTGTGTTTGTTTATGGGGACTGTATAGAATTCATTTGCTAGTTTCCAAATTGTAGCTGTATTTACTTGGTTAATCCAGGAAATCATGATGATTCTAGTATCGCCAGACATGGACTATACTTGATTTGTCCTTGAGAACTATAATAAAGATTAAATTGCCGACATAATCATTAATCAAGCATGTGTTCATGTATCAGCGTGACTTTAAGTGTCCTACTCAGCTTTGTAATTACCGTAATTTTCGGACTATAAGTCGCGGTTTTTTTTCATAGTTTGGGTGGGGGGGCGACTTATACTCAGGAGCGATTTATATACATATATATGGGTTTTTTTCACTTTTTTGGGCATTTTATGGCTGGTGCGACTTATACTCCGGTGCGACTTATAGTCCGAAAATTACGGTACCTTTTTTCAGTTTTGACTGTTAATTGGAGTACTGGCAAATCACTTCTGTACATATGCACGATCATCTGTTTTCTGTGTTTCCATTGATTATTTGACATTTAGCTGGGTAATGCTCAACCATTATGAAAGTTAAAAATTGTGAAAGATACTTTGACGATAGTGGGGAACTGGTTAGCACATCGCCTCACATTTCAGAGGCGCGGGGTTCATTGGCTGGCAACCTGTTCTGAGTGTACCCCGCCTACTGCCCAAAGTCAGCTAGGATAGGTTCCAGCTTTTCCGTAGTTAAAAGCGGACGTTTGGTCTAACCAGAACTAACTCGCTGCCGTCAGTACAATGTGTTTGAAAATTCACTCTGGTGTCCTAAAACAACTCAGAAGGTGTGCGTGTTCGGAGAGCCGTAGAGCACTCTCGTTCCATTAATTAATTTCTAAATGCAGCTTATGTTATAAACCAATCAGTAGCTTGTTTTTGAGCAGCCTGATACACTCGGCGTCCGTATTCCCAATTGGATCATCTAGAGTGCACGCCGACACTCCTATTTTGAGGCACCATGAACAACCCAACGGCAAATCTGAATAACAATCAAAAAGACCCACAATTAGGACACTTTAGGGATTTTACGTGTGCATTTGAACTCTACTTTTCATGTGTCATTTTTAGTAAAATTACATTTCCAGAAAACAATGCCACTTATACTCTGGAGCAACTTCATTGTTTGTTCTACATGGTGCATTTTTTGACTGGTACGGCTCATACTCATAAAACTTGAAAAATATGGTAATTTAGGCTGCTGATATGAGTGCACTTGTTCACTCATAACATTTGATAGTTTTCTAAGAACTTTCTGTGACATATGTTGTTTAATTTGCACCAATGTCTAAATTCTGTTACTTATTCATCAATATCTAACTTGAGGTACCGTGTGTGTGTATATAGTGTGTTTATGGGAGATGAACAGACAGATGTGTGAATGCGGCAAAAGTTGATGCCATTCCCCATCTGTGCTCGTGTGCAATTTTTGTGACAAGAAAATCACAGATTATTGCACATGAAATGTTATTCATACAAAGCAGCTGTAGTGTGACTATCCTCATGCTGCAGCAGTCAGCAGCCTGTTGGAAAAACATCACACAGCAAATCCCAGAGAAAATAACAGTTTTCAAATCTTAGCCGCGACATCGTCACTTACTTTCTGTTATTTCCTGATGTCGCTGTTGGGGTTTGTATCGACATAGTTGTGCATTTTTGTTTTAACAGAAGAAAACGGTTGTATATTGCAGGTCAACGGTTTTATAAATTTTATGAATATGAAAATATTGACCTGTGTGATTGTAAAGTTAAGACTTCAACTTTCAATCAACAAACTTCAAAAAATGTCTTTCAGGAATTTAATTTGAGGACCAACATTTTTTATTTATTTTTTATCTTATCAAGCTTGCAATATTTGTTCATGGCAAATAAAAATATAATGGCAGTCTATTGCCCGACTCTGCATTTTCTATACCGGTATTGTAATTAGATTTTAGCAAATGTTTAAAATACATAACGTGAGCAGGACTCTGTATCAGTCTTTTTTTTTTTTTTTGGCACTGACTGGAAGAATGACATCATTGCAGTCAAAAAATGCAGCTTGTGTGCTGTGTACTGCTGCTCCCTCTTGCTGCTACACTAAGCAACACACTCAGCCCAGAATGTCGGTTAAGCCATGCGTTACATGACTCCCTCATTCCACACTAATACATGCTAGATTGCACAACCATACAGAGGTTCTTATGAAGGTGTTAACAATGTGGTAATCAGAAACAATGCATGTGTCCACTGGGATCCATGGTATATATATTTTTGGGGTAATTTTTTTTCCGACTTGACATGTTTGAGATGAGATCCCTCTGATGCGGTCAGAGCGCTAGGTTACATTAATGGGAAAAAATACCTTAGTATATGTCTTGGTCTCATTTGTTACATCACTTAAAAAAATCTCACATTTGAGTATGGGTGTGTAGACTTTATAACCAATGTAGACCATTTCATTTTACGTGTCCATTACTTTTGTCCAAGTATAAGAATTTAAGATATCTTACCTCTTATATCTTCCAACCCAACAAGATAATGAACACCCAAATTAAACATGTCATAATCCACCCTACATACGCCAAAAACAATTTAATTGAATGCAATGACTAAGATGAGGAAGTACTTCACAGTTGTGTGGCATCCTTTGTGCCAAATTTGAAGGTGAGGGAGCACTTGAAGAGGATTCTAGAATTTATTGGGACATCTGAGCTCGGAAGCATTCAAACTCAGGTATTCTTGTATTTGAGTGAGACCTGAAATAGGAAATGTTTCCATCTAGATTTTCCCATCTGAAACTTTACTTACACTGACATGCTTTACAGCATTCACCTTTTCTGTGTACAAAATGGAATGATACATCCTTTGTTGGCTATTTATCCTGAGCCAATTCCTTGTGCTGTAATAATTCCTAGCTATGCATAGAAATTAAAAAGCACCACCTTGCATTCCATGGCTGCTGCATGAATACAAGGTCTGGTAATGCATTGCAGACAACAGCGCAGGTCATCTTCTTGCAAATAAATATTTCAAATGGAATTCTTATGTGTCTGAAAAATCCTTGAACAGTAACTAAACAAGTGGTGGTTGCCAAGCAATCTGTAACCAATGTCTATTGATTTGGCACACTTGTTTAGAAATCATGGAAAATGTGGTTAAAGCACTATATTTGAAAATCTATGACTTTCAGAGCTGGAGTCAACAAACCTTTTCATGACGTCCACACATGTTTCTGAAAGCATTCATGTACAAAGTAGTCATTCACATCTTAAGTGCACTTATAATGGTGTGGCAGATTAATGAACAGTTTTTTTTTTTTTTTTTTACGTGGATCCTTCAAAACCAAGAGATGTGTCTTTGCCATTTTGTCCAAACAGGAGTGGACAGCATTTCACTTCAACCTTGTATTTGACACAACAGGATGGCTTCTGTAGTGAGGAATTGACCAGTGGCTTCGACCTTTTAACCCTGGTGTTCATTGGGCAGTGTTCCCCCCACTCTATCTGTCCCTGGTTCTCATTTGCTTCTCTATTTGTTTGTCATTCCCTCAACACCACCTTCTTCTCTCCGTCTCATTAACTCATTCAAAGCACACACCCCGCCCCCACCAATACCAGCATACTCTCACAATGCTGTTCTTTTTTTATTTCTTCTCTCTATGCCTGCGGTCCTTTTCGGTTGGTGACTGAACTGACTGGCTTGTGTGTTATTCCAAACAGGAGGCGGCATATAATAAAGAAGGAAAACCAGCTCTGCTGGTGATGCCATGGCTATAGAGTAACAAGATGTGAGAGAGCCATGGAGATTGAGAAAGATGGATTTGAGAAAAATGGGAGGAGTGGGGGAATTGTACAGTTCCTTGATGTTAATTGTGGCCTACTGAACTTCCATTCACCTGTTCTGATGCACTGTCTCACTGAAGTTGTAACATAATCAAGTCTGTCTTTTGATGAGCAGATTCGTCATATGCTTTGAGAAGGTAAACCCTCATCCGTTTTGAGTTTCCGTGGCAGGGTGTGTTGGAAACGTGAAAGCTGCACCATTGATGTAAAGTGTGTGATTCAACAGGGTGACGGTCTGTCTAACCTGCTAATTTGCTGAAGAAAGGTGACAGAGAGAGGATACATTTCAAGTTAAACATTCTTGCCATTGTGTTGTTATTATCAGAAAAACCTATAGTTTGTTTTGGGGTCTTCTTTAGAATAAGCTTGAGTAGAAATCACTGGAGTTTGATCATGTTCTTGTCTGAACCCAAAAGTTTTCCACACCCCAGATTGCAGGTAAACATACCTTAAAGAATCCCTCTTCGTGTTTTCTCCCATCTATTTCTGAATACAGGATAGCATTATTGTCTGAATGTCTATACAATCCGTTCCAATCTGCCTCGTTGCATCCACATTACATGAGACAGAATTGTGAGAAATTCCCGCTGGAAGACTGACCCTACTTTGAACCTTTACTTGCTTTGACAGATTTCTGTAACATGAGCCTTTCATTTCAGAGGTTGCCTCACTCGTCTTAATGTGTTGTGTCATTCACTGCAAATAGACTGCAGTAAAAAAAGAACAAGTCCAGCTCTATTAATGTGATTTGATGAGTGCATTTTGGGTATTTGTTCAGTGTGGTGTCATTGATATAACGTAGTTGGTGATTATGTGTCTATACAGGACCCATTTGTGAGATAAAGTTAGCTTTAGTGGCGATAACGGGGCTGCAGAAAGAGACATTGTTTTGGCCTGGAGTGTTTTCAAAGACAGTTCTAATAACTAAGTGGGTCATGCCTCTGTGTGTTCTACAATCAATTTACTAGAATTCCCATTGCGCTTTTACTGTAGTTTGTCGTCTCCATCCAGTGAATGTACTTCTACATTGAACTATAGTCTTGTTGGTTGCAATTCTAAACTATCATCAAGCATTAGTTTTATTTTCCAATTTACAAGAGGTGAAAGACCAATTTCTTAGTTCTTGACATTGCCCAACCCAATGCATTTTCTTCATGCAGCAATGAATTAACATATGCCACAAATGAAAATCAGTACCCTAGTTCATTTAGGAGGGCATTTACGTGATTGAAAGGGTATTAATTACGATTGTGGATGTCAGAGAGTACAATGGCTATGGGTGTTTTGCATGGGTGAAAATGATAAAGTAAGGACGACACTATCCAAATGTTAAAAGAAGAGATTTTACATTGGGAAGAGGCAAATGGCTGGAAGAAACAGTTGGTGGTGAAACATTTGACATGGTTCGCTGCCTTGTGCCAACCCAGCCCAATTGGTCATGCTTTCACATTAACTGTCTGGCTCCATGTCGTCTACCTCCCCTGAAAGTAAGGACTGATACACACACAAGATGTTTGATGTTTTTCTCCTGATTTCCCTCCTTTTCGACCATGAATGACAAACGTCAGATTATCTCACGATTTAGAATATTTCAACCAAACATGATATTATGAACAACAGATCGTTCCACACTGGAGATTCTCCTGTATTTGCATCAATTACCAACTCTGGCAAAGTAAAATATTTGAATACTTTGCTTTTTAGAGAAGAAACATTGAAATACTGCAGGTCCAATTACCACTAAACATGGCAGTATTGTGTTCTGAGAAGAAACTAGCATCCTTGAAGCGGGTGGACCTTTGATGCATTATTTATCATTTTTGACTTTGTGGAACTGTATTTATATATAGATTATTCACTGCTTAAGATCAGCGTTCAGGATCTTTCATCTGAGGAAGCAAAATTAGCTCTTTTATTTCATTTGCGCTGATTTTCTCATATCCCTCTGTCACTGTCATTTTAGGTGGAAAAAAGCAGCTTCCAAGCTATGAGTCCACATATCAACATTGTGTAGCAGTGACAGCTCTGAAGATGGTAAGCAAAAGAAGAGTGTGTTTTGAGTTATGGTCTTTTTTTCTTAATGAAGCCAAGCTATTTGCAAACGATCTATTTCCCTGGCATTTTGGGCGATATATTTTAATTATTGACTGCATTTATGAATTTAAAATTTAGGAGGCATCAAATACTGTCCCATTTTAAGCAATACTGTCTGCTATAGGCACTTCCAAATAAATTGGATTTTGTCCTGGCTATATAGTCTTGGAAGGAATCAAAGATCCGACTTTCATGTTTTCAATAATGCGCTACACCCCCAGGAGCATAGCACCCCTGTTGTTTTTGCTGACATTTGACAAGATGCAGACTCAGGACTATGATTTTGTAAAAAAGTCGCTTTGCCTTGCACTGTCTCAGCCTCATTATCTCTGCTATTGCCATGTCCCACACAAAAACGAAGGACATGATAAAAACTTTCATAAAATTCTCAATTTTTTAGTTGAAGCGGATGTAAGATGGAAACATCAGATGAAAATGATCTGGTCTGTTTTAGTAGATGGCCACATGATTTTTATTTATGCGGTCAAAATATGTGTGTGCGTGTGTATGTGAGTGTGTGTTTGGTAAAACGCATACTTGACATTATCTGAACCCTAAACCTCCAGCAGTGCAAAGCCTTGGCTAAGGCAGAACATTGCCATTGGCAAGCTCTTCAGGAAACAGCAAGGATGCTGGTGTGTGTTTGTTGTGCTTTGTGTTGCTAAGTGTGAACTTTATCTTGGTTTGCTTTCAGCTGGATGGAAAAATACAACCTAAAATATTCAAGCCAAGACTGCAAAAGTTGCATTGCAAGTTGTTTAATTTATGTCAGATTGGATTACTTCAATTTGTTTTATTTTCTGGGGAAAATCCACAGTTGTCTAATCGTGTGCAGAGGTTGCAGTGTATTCTGAAAGTGGTCTTTAGTTTATAAAGATTTTCATGAGGCTCATTCACTAGATGCAACTGTAATGCTGCTCAAGACATGGCTACAACTTTACTGACCCTACCTCCATGACTTTTATAGAGGTAAAATATTTTCAAATAACTTCAGATGCAACTCAAATGTCTCAAGAATCCCGATTGATCTCTATCATGGCAGCGTGTCAGCCATTCAACCTTGTGTCTACAACTTTGAAGCCAAAGCAAGTCTCACCACTATTATGCAATATTATTCCAGATAGAGTTTCCTCCAAAGTAATTAATTGACTCATTGAGAGGGAAAAAAATGCCATTAAGTCTTTCTTTATGCAGGACCAAGAGGAGACAGACTTTTTAAGGGCAATAACAAGTGAATATGGCTTGGTTCTGACATCAAAAGGCATGTCATATAATAATACGCTTGTGCAGAGGATTTCCTCCTCTTCCAAAAGTGATAAAAACTGTGAATGATTACCTGTCCAGACATTTCAAGTTTTAGTGCTAATTGCCAAACCTCTATATTTCTGTCAAGCGAGTGTTCCAGTAGCTGTAGTGTTACGCCATTAAAAGGAAATAGGCTTGTTTGAACTTCAGTAAGCTGTCTATAAGATTTAGAGTAACTCTATCTGTGTCAATATAAGATGCTCAGACTATTAGCTTCAGCTGTCTGAGCATGCATCGTCTCAAGTTGGGCCTGACCAGTATGGATTTTTATTTCAATATTTGGAGGAATAAAAATAATGATTATGGATTACATTTAAAAATATATATTGCATAAAAGAATTTATTGTTTTGGGAATTTTTAAAAACTTTTAGGTATAGCCAAGCAAGCTGAAAAACCTAACGTGAACACTTGTGACCCACTTTCTATATATGTCAGTGAAATAATTTTGTTTTAAATACATTAAGTCCAATTCACATCCCTGACACAAACAACTTTATCCTGAAGGCTGACGCTATAAAACATTTTTGATCCATGATGTATGTGATCAAAGTACCACAAAGATGACTGTTGAAGGATCTGAGACTTGTCGCTTGGCAACCCCAGAGCAACACACGCCGAGACAACACCTTATATTTGAACAAGATTTGAACAGTCGCTACACTGCTTCCTCTTTAAAAGTTCTGTAAAATCAACAACTAATATGCTTTATACCGCAAAGGGAAGTTATAATGACAATAATGGAGGCTCATATGTATGTGGGTTAAGAACCATGTGTTTGTGGGAGGCAGGAGACAGAGTCGAGGAGGCCTGACTTTTAATTATTTACAGCTGAGCAACTGAAACTCCTCACTCTCAGTCGTGTCACTCTACCCTATAATCCAGAGTTGGGTTATAAACACAATTAAAGTTTCCAACTCTCTTGTTCTCATCCTGGGTGGCCTAGGTTTGCTAGTTTGAGTGTGCATGTATAGTTGCCTGTATATTTATGCTCATTCACCTCTGCAGACAAATGTCTCGATGAGTGTATAGTACTTAAACCCTGTCACCAACTATGACCCAAATTGTTTATTTAACCTCTTAGGACTTTATTTGTCAACCAAAAGGATCATATCAGTGTATGATTTATAGTGGGAATAAAATGTCTACACTGGTTTGATGGATTACTACACGGTGAATAACATATGCATACTTTATATTAATAACTAATGAATGCAGTTTTTGTTCAGAGCCTCATCCTCTCATTATTCTTTTTTGTTGTTGTTTGTTTGGGAGCTTAAGATCAGGGGATGCTTTGAGAATAATTGTCAATTTTTGTCTATGTGAAGCCCTTTGAGACTGCTTGTGATTTAGGGCTATACAAATAAACTTGACTTGACTTGACTTGACTTGACTTGTTGCAAGTCTTGGTTAAAATTGATCACAAGTTGGCAGCTTGTTAACTATGAAAGGATAAAAAATATGAAACAAGATCTTTTAAAAAATGTTTTAACTACTTTGCCCACATTATTGACTATATTGTAGAGACATTATCATTAAGTCAGTTTAAAATTTTGTTGAAAGGTAAGGGCCTAAGGGGAGCTGCTAACATTACCTTTGAGTATATTGTCTCTTGCTACATGTATATATGGATTGTGGGTGGGCTCAAACATCTCACTCTGAGAGCGAGAGAGGTGAGCCGTCTGAGGGAAAAAAACATCCATTCTCTGAAGTCCCTACATGAGACTGTTATTTATGTACTCTTTAAGGTGAAGCTTTTAGTCTCCGTAGCCTTCTTTTTAGTATCTCACATTTGCCGTCTGCTTTTAACATTCCCTTCTTACTACGTGATAAAATAAGCTGTCTTGGTTAACTTTCACTTAAGTTAATGATTTATAAAAAGGTGTTGGCAGATTAAATTATCACCTTGTGAAAGGACCCATTGATATCCCGTATGGGAACCTCACACGTCTGCAGCAAAGCTCAACTCCTCTCCACCCCTTCAAATTTAAGTTCAACACTGCTATAAAGTTTTGGAGGTGTAGCATGTTGGCAGGACAAACTTAAATGCTGAGTTGTGATAGGTGAACTTTCAATGAAATATGTCATATATGCCTTTGGGTATTGGAAATAGAATGATCAAACCTATAATAAATGCTGCAAGATACAAATTATAGGTTTATGGTGTATATGATGAAAGACTGTCTTTAAAGCTATAACTTCCTTAAATGCTTTCTCTACGTGTGCAGGTTAAACATGCAGACCATAAATCACTTAACCACTGGTTCAACTTTTGAAGCTTTCTGTTCCTGCATCTGTTTTGCCAATTCCCCTTAAGAACATAAGATGAAAAATTCCCAAGATGAAAGAGCAGATATTGAGCCAGCGTAATATGACAGCTAAATTGACAGCATTGGACCCACTGAGCTGGCTGTTCAGAGGATCTAATGAAAGATTTCTTTGAGAGGCCATGTCAGCAGGTGAAATATATATGCTCTTTCTTCATATCACCTTGGGCACCCCCTGTCCACCACTATCCTGCCGCCTTTCCCTTCCTGGGTTGCAAAGAGCTGGGTATGCTTTGATAGCCATTGTACTTGTCAGTCTCTCTCTATCTGCCAGCTATCTTACCTATCCGACTACTTTAGCATTTTATGTATTGATTCAAATACTTGTCAACACAATGAAACAGATTTATCAAACTACCTACATATCCAAACCAATCAAATCCGCCTTGCTACCAGTATCCATTTAACAATAGGATACAATGTTATGCAGAAATTATACTATTTATAGTCAGTGAAGAAAGTCAGGTGGGGGGTCAAATGTTTTCTTCCTCCAGGGTGGGCATAACAGAAAATAACTGAGAAGCACTGCTTTAGGGTAACAGGTGTGCTGCAGCCGATTTAGACAAGGTCAGTCAAATCCCCAACTTAAATCCTATAAGGGCTGCATTTTACCTGCCAAAAAGAAGGTTGAAGGGAGCAACACCTCAAAATAAACTACAACTGAAAGTGGTGAATGTTTGGAAAAGCATCTGTAGAAAAGAATGGTTCATGCTTGATGCAATAAAATTATATTCATCTATCTGCTACTAGCTACCTTAGAATTCCCTTTGTTGTCACATTAAAGGGTTGTTGCTTATATTTGCATTTTTATTTTATAATGCCTCCTCTGCTATTGGCGCCATATTTAGTGTAGCAGACTCTCCAGAGAACAGTGTTCTGCATGTAAAGGGGCGGGTTTGTGTTTTGGATCAGTCTTGGCTACATGGAGTTTGCTGATTAGATTTCTAAATCTCACATAATATTTCAAAGTGCCATTTCATCAGCCACTAATAATGCAAGTTATTATTGGTACACCTGGATATACTAAAGGTTAAAATCCCACACCTAAGAAAATCTCAGGTGCAAAGCACCAAATCAAGAATCAAATTAATGACCAGAGTCAAATACAAAATAAGTGTCTATATGTTCTCTTTTCCAATTCAGTTTGGCTGAATAGATACCACTCTTCAGATGGCAGCTGAAGACAAAATTGTATATTTCACCACATTGCATCCCTCCCCTCACCCTGCACCACGCCCCATCAGCCTCCCCCTGAGCAAGTGGGAGACAATATGTTGTTCTAATATGCTAATTATTCATTAAGAATTCTGTGAAATTGAGTGTGTGAGATCATCTCATCATTAAAAGTTAGCATTTGCTAGTATGCTAATCACGCCAGATGGAATCATTCTTGTTTGTGTGGGGAAAAAAACTCCCCTTCCGTATTTCATGAGCCTTTTAATATGTTTTCAGTATTAAAAAACTTGTATAGTTTTGGTGAAACGAATTCCGCAAATGTCAAACAAACTCTTCATATAATTTTAAGATAATTCCATTGGAAAGTTTCCTCTTACTATACCAGTTACTTATATCAAGAATGTAAACTATTTTTCTTGTTATGAGCAATTATCAATAAAGGATGATAAACACTGAAAGAAAAAAAAAGGGTCCCATTCTATGTACATAAGTACATTTTGTTTTATCAATCAATCAATCTGTTATTTTGAGCTATGTGAAATGTTACTTCTTACATCCAATATTTTCATTACACTGTACAGAAATTTAAAAACAATATGCAAACATTCAGGCATTTGACTGTTGAAGTATTGTTGACTGAAGCGCAATTGTACAGTGTAAAGAATGCTTGGGTTTTTTATTTTTACTGGAAAACCTATGTTTATGCAATATGAAAATGATCATTTTAAGAAAAAACAGTTTTAAGATGAATCCAGTCACAATTTGTGAGTTTAAGATGCTGAAATTTTAATTTAAAAGCAAAAATTAAACAATCAGCCATGGTGCTTTCATCTACAAAGACACACATGCATGTGCACGCTTGCATGCTCGTTCACACACACTCAACCATTATCTTGTCAACATGAAGTCACTGTTCCATCCAACCAAATGATGTCATTTCCTTAAAAAACAACCACAGCTTCCTCTCCACAGTCCTTATCGGTTGAGCTTATCCCGTCGAGTGCCCTTGAAGGGCTTATTTTGTTGTTCCCCCATCTCTCACACATATCCAAACACAGTATTGCCTTTTAATCATTTTCTCCAGCTGCATTGGGCTGCTGTTTACTTTTACATGGTCTTTGTTTCACTTTTAGAAGTTATGCCAAAGAATATGAATAGATACCGCTTCAGTGAAGACCAGACTGTGCAGATGTGATTAATCACTGTATATGCGCGGACTCTCCTCCAGCCACCCCGACTGACTCACTGCTCAGTCCAACTAAATGAAAGCAGCTGACATTGCAGCGGCTTGTTGGATCAGTGTTTAGTTTGCACAGCAGTGTGCAGTAAATGCGCAACCACAGCCAACATTGATGTCAAACAGTCTCAAAGAATATTGAATTCTGTCTTTGACCATTTAAAGGCCCTGCTAAGACTCCAGGAGATTTATTCAAGTGGAACTTGTATTTCTTTTAATAAGTCCAGTTAAAGAAAAACAATTGAAAACACTTAGAAGAGGTTAAATGTAGCGAAGCACAGCTGTAGCCAGCGTGCAACAACATGGGTTGGGTTGTTGTATTCAGCCAATTTAATCACAGGCTAGATGAGCTTTAAAGCTGCCGGTTTGTGAAAATGAGTGGAACTTTTTCATACCCTCCTCTCTATGGTTCTCAGGGAAGGGTGATATGGGCTTTGAGTTTGAAACAGCTACACACCCATGTGTGTTTTTACAATTCTCTACCACATGTGTTATCAGCTGAGCCATGAATGTGGGAAAGCCCCTCAGGCAGAATTACATCATGGCTTGTGTAAAGTTGGATATAGTAGTTGAACACATTAGGGTGGAACCCAGGGAAATCTAGGAAATGAGAGAGACTGCTAAAAATAAGGGAAACCAATTAAAATAAACACATCAATTAACTGATAATGATTATTTACACATTGTGCTTTAACTCTGAATCCTCACTAGTTAGACAAGTTTGCTGATAGAACATGCAGGGTTTTAACAAGGACAGTGGTAGAGGTGTATGACTACCACAGGTGATGATGTTTCAATGCAAATTTAATATCCCATTTCTAAAACGTGTCCGAACAGTGAGGATTCTCATCTGCAATTGTTTATATGAACATACGGTATTTTCTGTAATTTCCATCTATGGGATTTTGTATGCAATGCAATATCTCAATCATGCTGACACTCTTAACAGTATTGATGGGCTCCTCCCTAATGTCCCCCCACCCTCAAGAATGGATTGCAAGATTTAGATCAATTTTCCTCCATGCAAAATCATTTTACACTCTGGCACAGTCAGCTGTTTAGTGTTGAAACAGCTTGAACATCTTAAGATCCCTTCCAATAAAAGCAAGGGTTTAACCTTGTTAGTATTTCATATGTTGTATAACATATTGAGGGCAAAATAAGCAGATGCTGGAGTCAAACAGTCATGCTAATAAAATTCCAAAATAGTTGCATATGTCAACATTTATCAAAAAGAAAACCACCACGTAGAGTGAAAGTGTTCCAAAATATGCTGAACCTAAATATGTTTTATTTGTTTTATTGGCTGGTGACCAGTCCAGGGTCAGCTAGGACAGGCGCAAGCACGCCAGTGACCCAAATTTAGATAAGTGGTATATAAAATGGATGCATGGGTGGCTGGATAGACATACAACTGAATATGAATCGTTCTAACTGATGGCAATGGTGTAAAATACTGTTTGAGTTGCGCATGGAGGAAGATAAATCTGTACCCTTATACTTAGTCAATTACATAAAATGAGCAAGAAAGCCAGAGGCAACAGCATATTATCAAGAGGAGCCTGACTGGAATACAAACAGGGAATCAAGTGAGATTATAGAGGATTAACAATGGCGATGATGTGTTTTTTTTTTTTTTTTGTGGAAGTGCGGGTTTTTGTAATTGACCAACCGTGATAACTTACATTTATTTTATAAAATAGAAACCGAGAACAGTGTCTCATAAGTAAGGAATTAAAAATAAAAACTATTAATTTAAGCATTAATATTCTTTTCTGGTCTGTTAAGATTTTGAATGGGACACGTTTTGGTGAAAATGTTAAAGAGATTGGATTTTAAACCCCAAACATGTTTATTGTTGGTGTATATACTTCCTGCACTCAGCAAGCAGGTTTGTGTTGACACGAAAAATCTGATGAGCTCATCAAAGAAGTGGTTTGACTGTCAAAGACTAAGGTCATGACCTCCCCCTGTTCAACATCTTAAAGGGATAAACAAAGCTATAAGGAGGATTATATCATTGTTTCTATTTCAACAAAACTACACTGACCGTTGTCCTCAGCACCTTCATTGATAAATTGAAAGTCTGACATCATTCTGTTCCCTCCCTAACAACTGCAAGTCAGTATAGACTTTTCTTTAAAACAGTCACAAGTAGCCATCTTTTCAGAAACTCACATCTGCATTTTTGTGAATTTCTCACAGAAGAGGGCTAGAAGGAATGCTGACATCATTCTCATGTTCCAGAACAATGACTAGAATCTCTAATCCTGACATATGTCTTCACAAATGGAATAGATGACAGCAGTGGAAATATGTGGCTCTTTTGCAGAAGCTCAAAGATGTCTGGCTTTCTTGAAATAAACTTTGAGAGGGGATTAAAGTGATTCTGCACGGCAGTGAACCAGATACATGGTTCATGAACTAGGATTGTAAATGTTCAGACCTTCCTTATGCAACCTTGTTCCACATTTTTGTGCAATGTTCCATATGAATTAACACTACAACATAGTCACTTAATCACCATATAAAGTTTGATTTCAGACTGCCCTCAGGCACACAGACAAAATTCCCAGATGTGGCCAGCACAGTTTAAAATTAATGATCAACATTTGAGGGGGAAAAAAAATCATAACATTCAAGATTAAAACCCCAAACGCAACAAACAGCGTTACGCCTCAGTGAACCTCCCAAATAGTTTTCACTTTCAAGGACAAATTAATGAAACTAGGAAGCCGAGCTGAGCTGCTGCCTTTTCTCAAAGGAATCCTCAAAACGGCATTGAATTAAAAGCAGAGAGCTGCATTTGTTAATGGCTCTGCTCATGCAAAGTGACTAACCCACTAGATGTCTTTTGGAGTTCCACGCATGGATTACCATCCTAAAACTCAGGGCATGGTGGGAAATGATGACCACAGTGCTGGAAAAACATGTTTGTATGCAGTCAGCAGTTTCCAGGAAAAGCTTGTGGCTGCGTGTATGGAAGGTAGATGTGCCTCTATAAAAAGTGTTTCACTCACTCAGTGTTAAGATAAATGTGATAATGCTCCATTTTGTGCATCACTAGGTTTGACTTCATTGATGTGTATGAAGAGATTTTATAGTTTTACAACATATGTCGTTGTTAGGGTACATTAGACCTCGATTTGAGAGTTCATATATGTAATTGTCATAACAACCCTGCCCTCCAAAAGGCCAGTATTGTGAACTTAAGTTAATAAATTTATTGTTTGTGTGATAATATGATATGTTTTACATTGTAACTAGCTAAAGTTTGACTTGCACATTGTTCTTCTTTGATGGTGTTTAAGAATTTCTGGCATTTCTTGAGAAGCTGTTTTTTTCTTCGCGTACTTTATTAAATTTCCCATTTACACCTCTCTCAATGTCTTGACAAATCCGGTCTGCACTTAGGTATCTCATTGAACTTATTTCTATTCCACACTAGTAGTATGCTCCTGAACAAAACAAAACAGAGTGATTTCAAGTCATTTCTGGCATCTTCTTTCACTTGGACTTATTTTTTGAACAGTATTATAGAGGAGCAGTACAGTTGTGTAGCTTGTAAATTTGATTTATAAGACATATAGGAGTGCCCCAGTGAACTGAACCGGATTTTTTTTTTTATTATTATTATACAAACGTCACCGAAAAACATAAAGGAATCCGGAAGAAAGGGGCTTGAGGTTGTTTTCTTAATATAATACAATAAACCAGAGGTGGCAAATCAAGGTACAGAAAGTATAAACCCTGCTACAGTTTGGCTTTAGCTTCCTTTCTGTATGACAGATATATGCTTTTATATAAACCTATTTGATGATATTGTTAAATTAGTATCATTTGAGGTTCAATAAACATATGGCATTGTTTGTTACAGCTCTGGGTTTGAATCTTGAAGTATTGTGCTGCCTAGGAATACTGATTTCATCTTGCTCCTTCTCCTCAATGTAATTCCTCAATTTTAAAAAGATGGGAAAGATGCCGCAGACAGCACTCTATACTTAGCTGTGGCTCAGGTGGTGAAGTGAAAGGTCTAGTCCTGGAAAATGCTTTTTCTGATTCCAGTTGCAGAACAACATAATTTGGCCATCCTGTCTTGATATGGTTTATTTTTTTGTGGGGGGGGGAGGGTGGGAATATCATGGTCACAACTGCTAATCTTATAATTTTTACCTTGGTTGGCCTTTTAAAAATGTCCATCTTTATTTTGGAAACTCGAATGCCATAAACTTCACGACTCGTTATGTTTTATATTTTGGCTGCGTCATCTGAGGCCCTCACATGGTCATGCTGTGGTTACCGAACTGGGACCTCTGAATATCCCGATCCGCAAATGAGGGCCTGTGGGCATCACCAATCTGGATTACGGTCATAAAATAAATGACTCTGTCATGGAGACAAAGAGCCCTTTTGTGGGAAACAACACGCTGTGATGCTTGAGTCAGTGCTCTGAGGGGTAATGATGTCACTGTGTCAGATTGTTCAATTGTCTTACCTAACACTGCCTATGGGCATAATGCACCTTTGGTCACTGAGTAGTGCGATGAGTAGAGGAAACACTGCAGCATTAGGGGAGCTGAATCATTTCAGTGACACAACCATATGACTCGCACGTTACAGCCCATTAAACAGTTTCACCGTGTCAGATTCTGAAAGATGATCGTAAGGTTTGGAGTTATTCAATTAGTCAGTGATTTTTTTAATTTAATCAGTGGGGAAATTAATAATTTACAGGACAAGATATGGCTATACATAGACTGTGTTGTTATACAGTGGATTGTCTTTTCTATTAAATGACAGCTTTTGTTTTTTTTGCAATTTTCAAAAATGCCAGCCAACAGTCATCAATGAGCAACTCCAAAAATGATTGATATTGTTCTACTTAAGCTCTAAGAAGCACATATTGAATATACACAGGCCTCATTAGCTGTTCATTAAGTCATATCATCCTTTTATTCTTTCATTAAGTCTCTTTTTGTCTCTCCTCTTAGGGACTGTAGGAGTGATGAGGTCCGGGGGATCACAACCTTAATTTTCTCCAAGACAGACGCTTAATTAACACTGAAGGAAACCTGGCTGGCTCCAGACCGACAACTGGAATGTTCAAGGGAATTAAGGTAAATTGATAGTCTTCTAGCAATGTCCTTAAATAGGGCATAATTGTAGTTGTGATTGTTGTGACGGCATCCCTCTTTGAACACAGCCATTTTGTCTGCAACAGTTATATTTTCCATTCAGAGTTTAAATTGGTAGAAATGAGTCATTTGAATCAGCAATAAATGAAATTGTATTTAATGTGAATAAGCTGTGTCACCTTGCAGACACAGTTGAAAAATATTGTATTTAACTAACTTTTTTAGAATAAAACCACATATACATATACAAACATAGTATACGTACGTACGCACGTGCGCACGCACACACACACACACACACACACACACACACACACACACACACACATAGATACGTTTCTGAGTTGTAATGACTAGATGCTATTTTAAAAAAGTAAAATAAAGAAAGGAATTACCTAACACTATACATACTATACAGAATATTGTCTTAGTAAAGTCTGTCTGATTTGAGCGGGCAGTCCTCACTCAAGCAAATGAGTCACTGCTCATTCTGCTGCTTCTACTATGGAGCCAGTGCTTAAAATGGATTTCAATACCATGATGACGAGGGCCGCAGTCCGGGGTTGACTAATTGCTGAGCAATTCCTGAGCAGTCACTCTGAAGTGAATGCCCCCTTACAAAAAAACAGCATCCATTGTTTTGCAGCATCGGTGTACATGACACATGCAGCTGACACATCGCCAAACTCCAAATTCTTACTGCAAAAGTTCATAGAATTAAGAATGTCACAGATATATTTTCCCAAAAGACCTTGTTTGTCCATTTTAACTTTAGGGTCGTCAAAGGGCATACGCCCCCCTCCTAAAAAAAAAAAAAAGGTAGGGGCAAGCACCTAGTGTAGGCTATCTATCTATCTAAAAACTTTAATCATCAGGTTTCTGTTCTCAAACAACAATAATTTTTCAAAAACAGTGTATCTGGTTTAGGTTCATCCGAAGCATTTTAAAGGACACCGCCATGTTTATGTGCGAGTGTTAGTGTTTTAGTAAATACAACGAAGGACTCCACCTTATCCCATGAGATCAGGGAACTTCAGGAGATAGCCAAACCCACACAAAACACACAACCGTGCATTCAAAGCTGTTGATGCTGATTGAGGTGCAAAAACAACATCAAGCCCGTGAAGGAAGACACGTGTAGCACACAACAACAGCACATAAATAAGTCAAGTGGTTAGAAAGCAGAAGTGCTAACGGTTTGTACCTTTTTGTAAAGAGAAGTGAAACTTTTTCAGTTTGCTCTATTTACGACAACCATCTGCATTGTGATCCACTCCACATTTTAATACGAGTTTTTTCACGGTTTGGCACCACTGTTTAATTAGATTTGACAACAAATGGTTATCATCTGGAAGTAGAAATGTGACAAGATGCTTCAGAAAAATGCTGACCCCACAAATGAATGCTCCGCTGATCTTTCTGCAGAGCAAGCAACTCCTGTGCACATTGTTAATTGGCTGTAATTGTAGCAGTTGTCCACTCAATGAAGGCAATCAAAGAGGAGCGATTACATACGACTGGTCACAAGCCCCAAGGGCAAAACGTGAGTTTAGGTCACATGCATTTGCAAATACAGGCACACCAACTGAAAGGCGGCACACATGCACCCACCCACCCACACGTTTCCGGTATGTTTCATGCAAGACAGCCCTAATGTCTCTCTCTTGTGCTTGGAGAGGAAGTGTGGTCTAATGACTTTGCTGGTGTGTCACATACATTGCATGTGGGAGACATAAAGCCACACTGCACGTGTGCATGTGAGAGCCAATATGACTTTGTAAAGGTGCTTTTCACATGATGCCTAAACGCTGTTGAGAAACTTCAAATGAATCTTAGTCTTTTTTTTTTGTCTCTAAAATGTCAGATGCAGATATATACAGTTTGTTAGACTTAGACTTAGACTTAGACAAACTTTATTGTCATTTTGTCAACACTGGGTGTACACAAAACGAAATTTCGTTTGCATACGGCTTTCAACAATGTAGTTACTCTACAATGCCCGACCATATCCACAGGTGGGCACTATTTTGCGCTTCTTCTGATACCGTTTAGAATTGATACAGAGTAGAGTTTCAGTTGTGAAAATTCCTTGCGACGTTCTTGGAAATGTATTGGAAATGAATGGAACACCGGTAATCTATTTTGCCATCCTAGTTAAAGAACAAGGACCTCTGCAAAAACCATTAACACATTAAGCAGTTGGGCATGTGCATTCAACGATTTAGAGAAGCTTAAATAAAGTTTATGGACCATTTTAAATACAAATCGAAAAGCTAAACATCCCTAACTTTGTGTGAGCTTGAGTTATTTGAACAAGTTGCAGCGGGGCATAAACTGCACAGTTTATCTAAGGCCACGAAGAAGTATTTTGCTCAAAACGAGGTTGGTGCATAGCAATGAGAAAGTATCTACTGAAACATAATTTTAGGTGAACTGAAAAAATTGATCAATTTATTTTTGATTTGCTCTACAGCTTTCCTTGAACCTTTCTGCCAAACTCATCACTTCCATGTCTACCTTTGCTCGCAGGTGCCAACCCCATCATATACTTCACAATATGCCCTTCAAATCCCCATTCTCTCATGGCTCTGAATTTTGTGCATTCACTTCTCCGGTTCGTTAACTCTTTTGTATGTAACTGAAACAAGTAAAGACGTTTTTAGAATAAGCTTCAAAAATCCGATGCATAAAGCTATGATTAAAATTTGCTGTCAACCAGTGTTATTTAACATGACACATCAATTTCAATAAAAGAGAGCGTGCAGGTCACACGTTTGCTTAACCACAAGTGGCTAGGCAGAATTTTTGGAGCATAATCATTTGCACCCCAAAGCCCAATTAAAAACTCACAAGTGAATCATCGCTCTGTATTCATTATTAAAAATGCATGAGAAGAGTAAAGAAAACACCAGCTGGTGGAAGTCAGCCTCCCGCTACCCTTAATGCACCGTCTTCACAGTAATCTACCACAGGTTTGCAGTCAGAAACAAGTTCTCTGCCAAAATATATGTTCAATGTATCTTATTATAGAATAAATTATCAACCAAATAGGAGCAAAGCTAATATTACGTCTGATGATTAAATTAATCATGATGAAAGTAGCAGAGTTCATTATTGTAGAAAAAAAACTGTTAAACTTTCACTGAAAAGTTCAAAAAGCAATTCAAAGGGAGGATTGCTTTTCCCTCAGTCAGGACTGTCTCATTCCGTCTTTGGCACTAACAACTGCTCCTTTAGCTCAACATCAGCAGCAAGACTACTGATGTCAAACAGTTCAGTCGAGGTCAGACCGACTGAGAGTGCGGAGTCAGGAAGATAGAGCTGACTACTAACTAGATAAGTCAGAGGAGGCTCTTATTTGCTCCTTTCTTGTTGCTCCTATTTAATGATAGAGGCCAAGCTGAAACTTTGAAAAATTACATGTCAGAACGAATAATGTTAAAATAGTAATACATGAAAGGCTGTCTTTCTGCATCATTTTTTTTCTTGGCCTCCCTCAAATCTTTAACCCATTTCCAATGTGCACGCAATTATTTATTTATGACGGAAAAAAACTCCACTGATCTCTAGGGATTTTTGTAAGAATCAGATATTCTTTAATTATTTTCATTATGACTTTTTATCCGTTTTTTTTTTTAATCTGTGCTTCGGTGCCAACTAAGTTTGATTAGTGTGTAAACAAGTTTAATGCAGAGAGAGAGAGAGAGAGAGAGAGAGAGAGAGAGAGAGAGAGAGAGAGAGAGAATTAGTGCAAAGCAAAACAGGGTCAGAAAGTGATTGCAGCAGCCAGAGAGCCTGAACTGCAAACACTTAGTCAGGAAGCTGATATTTTCCCAGACCTCCTTTTTGGGGGAAGTCTGATCTGACAAACGGAGCTTCCTCCAAGGGGTCTAATAATACAACAGGCCCATTGTGTGCAGTTTCCCCCCTCATCTGATTTAGCAAGAGAGACGCCGTTTGCATGCAATCTTTCTACTACCATTGAGGTTGGGTGGAGTTTCTCTTGCCATCAGATTGGATTGTCACACCACTTAGTAATAATGCACTATTATAGTCTGGCTCAGATGACATGAATAGGCAGATAACAGTGCTCCCGTCAAACTGGTAGATCTGTGTGTGCTGCACTTTTTGAGTTCTATAATTTGAGCCAAAGCAACTGTACAGTTCCAGATGTAAAATATATTATTGAAAAAACTTGTGGGAAGTATAACATCATACCAATTTTTGATATAATTTATGACAGTTTTTTAGCACTTTACCACAGTCCCTATTGCTTCTTTCTTTTTTTTATACTAATGACAACTATATCTGCAGTCACACCCACAATTTGGGGGAGTGACTCAAATGTTTTCATTACTTTCCTAATTTAGTTTACATGTTCGTGAATCACATTTCTTGTATATTACCGTAATGACATGTTTGCTGTTTTTGCTCACATTAAATACACACACGCATATATGTTTAAGACAAGAGTTATTCACAGCACTATGTTATTAGGCTGGTGAAATGTCAGGAAAGTGGCCATCAAAATCCCTTGAAAGAAAATCACAATGTCTATTCCTTGACCCTAAGTGCACGGATTCACCATCATTGCAGTATACTTTATAGACTGTATTTGTGTGGCTTGGCATTGGGTAGCTGCTCATGCAGTTGGGTCTTGCTCATTTAAAACAGAAATAATTTTTAAATATTTTTTTGTATCTGTGAAAATGTGCGAGTCACCACATTGGTGTGCTTTCTCTGCTGGGTCTGTTTGATTTCACATGAATCGATACATGGTAGTACCCACTGATTTGGATTCCACCCCAAAAGAATCTCAGGTACCTATCCCTAACTACAGAATAATATCATTTATTTAATTAAATGTTGACAAACACAAACCTTCTGTTGTTATTCATCTTTCTGCCACAGAGATTGGGAAATAATCATGTAAAAACTATCTATATCCAAGGAATGTGTCGTTGTGAGTGGTTTAAAAAGTTTATTACCAAGACAGCATAACATTAAAGAGAGAGCTCAAGAAGTATCCAAATTTAGTCAGCCCATGTGGGCAGTTTTTCTGTCACTTTCTACACAGACAGTGTTAAGGAAGATGCCTCACTATGCTGAGTTTGTCTTTTATAATGCAGTACTAGTGTGGGAATTCCCAGAGCACTTTGGAATTGAGGCATAGCATTTAAGTATGAGCAGAGCAGTCTGTGTGCGTCATCGTTGCTTCTCCTGAGTGTTGGAAAACAGAAGTGAATCTGTGAATGACGCAGTACCATTGCATTTGTTGGATGGGGGAGAATTCAATCCTGACTACATCCATTTATTCTTTGTATTGCTTATCCTCATTAGGATGTGATGGAGTCCATCCCAATTGGGTTTTGGTGCGGGGCAGGGTACATCCTGAAGCCGTCGCCCGCCAGCCAATCACAGGGCACAAATAGTCAAACAACAGTTCACATTAATCTTCATTTACCCTCCCTTGCATGTTTTTGGAATGTTTGAGGAGGAAACAGGAATACCTAGAGAATCTTTTTTGTTGCCACCCCTCAACAAAATGTCCTCAAAATTTTACAAGTAGGTTTTATGCAATACTAATAATTAACTAACTGATTGACTGACTCACAAACTCAAATGAAATAATCACTTTCTCAACAGTTGAGTGCTTGGCCAAGGTAATGGGCTCATGTGACCTTGTCTTCATGTTTGGTTGACCATGCGTCATTTTATCATTAGGTCTGTGCACGTGTGTGTTTGTGAGCGCATGCATGTGTGTGTGTCCATGGATGAAATGTCCACTTCTTTTGTGTTGACAGCGCATTCCACTTTTCTCGAGCCCACCTGGCCACTCTGCCTTCCTTGCCCACCCATGTTGTTCTGTATGGCTTGTTTATGGCTGAATAATCATACACGGAACCACTGAAAAAATGGTGTGTTGAATTTACTCAATTTTATATTGTCATGTGGTTGCACAAAATAAAACCATTTGGATCCAGAGACTTTTTCTTTTTCTATCCAGGTAATTTTATTCCGTGCAACCACTTGACGAGATCAAATTGAGTTAAGTCAGCAAAAACCTTTTTTGGTTACTGGGGCAGCACGGAGTTGAGCTCATCCCCTTTTTTTATTCCATACCCATGTTAATAGTATGTAAGCTTATAACTATAAATGTACATGACTAAAAAGTAAATGACACAGATGTCAGGATCAATCCGAGAAGAGAGTAAAAAAGCTCAACGCATGCTGCATACGCCAAAATGGGCACTAAAAGAAATCACTTGAATTTAATGTACATCAGATAAAATATAATCAATCTGTAAACCTATCCATCTTTTTTATATGAAAAGCCAACTGTGAAAGTGTATGTGTATATTGGTGTATAAAAATGACTTGTTTGGCAGCAGGTGATAGCAATGATACTTTCCGTGCATTATACTCTTCTGGCATGCTATAAAATTAAATTGTGTCCTCTTTAAACTTTCCTCCGGTCTCAATTTAAAGGGCAGACAGCAGTAAAACTAGGCAGCTGTCTGCTCACTCCTTTGCTCAGTAAACCTATGGCCAGCTGCCTGCCCTCCACTCTTGACCTTGTTTTGATGAACACTACAGCATGTGTGTGGGTGTACATGTGCTGTGTGAGTGCATAGGTGTCAGTAGGCTTTCAGCTGACCTTAGACCTTTGTGACTGACAGGCTAAATATAGCCACTTTGCCGCTCCCGCTTGGGCCTCTCTTGCTTTCCCCCCCTTCAGTTTCCTGGCTGCTTGCCCATCAATAGGACAAGCTCTCAGGCTGGCCATGTGTGTTTGCATGGCGGGTGGGTTTGTGGACGTCACACAGACAGAGAGGAAGGAGAACATGTTCAAGTGTGTGTTTGTGTATTGCTTAGGGGGGTCACAGAGGAAGATACTGTCCAGACACCTTAAAGATAACAACTTCAATGGTCATGGAGCTTTGTGTTTGTGTGACTGACACTGGAAACACTATCTTCTAATTATTTAGTCAGGCTTTAACCTTTAACCCCTCTTATTTGACCTCCGACATCCTGTTCAACTAGGGAGAGGATGGATAAATTCATACATATGTGCACCCATACACCACCACACTTCAGAGCACATTACAATGACTTACATCCATATCCTGGATCCTGACTCAAACCACGTGATGATTTGACCTGACCCCTGTCTCAACAAGTTTGCCAACAATATTTCTATTCAAGCACATTTATGCTCCCATGTGTGGGAAATTTTTTCGTTCTCTACCAGACATTTTTAACCCATTTTTAAGTTTTAACAAGCTATAAAATGTCATGGGAAGAATAAGTAGTACACACTGCTCTGAATTTAGTGTGGTTCACATCACCCCAACAAACTAGAAACGTTCACATTGCGGCAATTCCACACTGCTTTAGGTTTTCTAAATACAACAGTGACATGCAGTTACATTTTAGTGTTTACCTGTAGGGTAAACATTGCTGCTGGAGCTTGAATAGGTTGACTTAGTGCTCGGTTGACATATTTGTTTGGGCATTGTGTGCGTGCGTCCATGTGTGATTTTGTGAGAGAGTGCAGATGTCAGCAAAAATCTGTGTGTATGCCAAACAGCCCCCATCCTTGAATCCAGGGTCAACTTGGATATTCCTTTTTTCCAAGTCTTTCTACACAGACTGACAGTAGTTATTTTTAACCGAGTCATCTCTCAGGCACTCAGCTTTCACACTGATGTTTATCACGCATAACGTCCCTTTGCTGCATGCAAGTACATAAACCCTGAATATGATCTGGCAAGTGAGTAAAGCTTCTATGTTGAAGACAATGTGATCTGTTGGTCAAACTGCAGTCACTGTATCAAGCCACATTTCTCTGTTACACACACTTTCATCCCCACCCTTAAACAGTATTTTAATAAGATTAGGGGTTGAGGACTTTTTTTTTTTTTTTAAAAGGATTTCATTTATTTTCAATAATATACATGCGGGTAAATATTTATTTTTTTATACCGGGTCTACACAAGCGGTCCTCAACCTCTTTTGCACCACAGTCTGGTTTCGCATTAAAACAATATTTTCGCACACCGGCATGAAAACAAATGACTTAAGATACAACTCACCATTGCGCTGAAAGTATGCTTTCTGGTCATACTCTTCCTTGGTTTTTAAATCCAGGAACAACTCTACATGTCAAAGCAGTTTTGAAGGTTTCCAAAGTGTCATTTGCCAGCGTGTCGCCACATATGACGTGGAGTGGGCTTGGTGCATGAAAATCTCCTGTAGCGATAAAACAGTATTTTACTGCTGATATTATCTTTCGATTACCGCTTTCTTTTTCTCAGAAGAATTTGCTGTCTCATCATTTGGGGCCCTTTCCTTTCTCTGAAAATCTCTCTAAACACAACTTTTTCCAGCTAGTGTGTTTCCTTTCATTATACATCGTATAGAGCCGAGCAGTTTTAGGGACAGTGGCATGCTGCAGCTTTGCAAAATAAAACATCTTTCAGACTTTGATGACCATTAAAATATTGTTCAGTGTCTGTGTGACAACGTACCAGATGTCCCAGTGATGGATGCTTGGGAACCTCCTGCCTGTTTACAACCATTCTCTAATTTAATTATAAGAGTTTAAAATGAGCCTATTTTTTTCCATAACTCTTTATTATGTCAAAAAACCTATTCCATGTCACCTTTACAGCTGGATACTTGTCCAGTATCACTTCACACCACAAGTAACCATGACTTTTCCCCTATGGAAAGATGAACTTTGACCTTTGTAGCAATGGCCCTTGACCCTAACAGGTCCTAATGGTGCTGAGGGGACTGCCGGTGACAGGAGACAGAAGGAAACGCACATACATGTGAAGGCAGACACACATGTGCTGGCTCACAAGTAGTAGCGTGGCAAACGTGCAGACCAGCCGAGTGACGGGAGAACCAGAGGGACACGCAGCAGAGCTCAGCTTACAACAGGAAACTGCTGAGACATGCAGCTCATGTCTCTTCTCAAATTTATGGACCAGGCAGACACACAAGCGAACACACTCGGTGTGTGTTATTGATTTAATTACTTTTGAGGCCTATTGGACAAGGGTTTAGCATTTTTATGTTGAACAAAGTAACAGTAACACATCATAAGTCTTTTTTTTTTTTATATGAGCTTGAATCATTCAGTTACGTCATTGCTATCATCTGGTTGAAAGTGGGAATGATCAAAACAGAGCAATACCCACACAACAATTACAACTCTGCACTACATGTTGTACATCACAGAAAAAATGTGGAGAATGCACAACTGTTGTGAATATGGTAACATAGCCATGATAAAATTGATTCGAATCAGTTTTGGGGGTTTGTTCTACTTCCAAAATATCATGTCTGAATAATGAGCATATAAACAGCATACCTACTGTAATTAAGTTTTTGTGAAGGTTAAACTGGACACAAACTAATTTGTTTTGGCCAGTGGGAGCATACCTCTCCTAAAAATAATGAGCCTCATAGTTTACCCTTTACTAAACCTCCCCAGTAGGCCACAGATGGCCTTTCAATTACCGAGTTAATACACACAGAAATGCAATGCCTGGCATTATCAATGAAGGCGAGAGCATTCTTAGCTGCTTATTAGCAAGCAGACGAATTTTACATGCATACACACGGACTCTGAATCATATGCAGGGGAACACATAAGCACATTTGCATGCACAAACATGGACGTTATTTTGCTTATGTGCCAAGTAAGCAATCTTTGTGGAGGTCACCACTTCACACTGCAAAATCATCATTTTTCCTTTTCACAATGCTAAGTGAGCAACACATGGTTTTGTCACTTACATATGCGCTTGAAAATCTTATGTCCATCACCTAAAAAGCATGCGCTCCTTAAAATGTCAAAATCATTCCATTAAATATGCAAGCTTAAATTTCTTTGCATGTGTCCAAAATTGTTTGACAACAGTACAGCACTTTAATTATTTCTTACAATTTTCCGTAGGCCCTGTAGGCTTATAGTCATTTAACATTCTCATACACGGATCCTCAAGTGACAAAATTTGACCAGAATTCAATCCTAAATATATAGAGTATATAATACAATTAAACTATCTTACACATTAATAGCCAAACTATGAAAGAAAGTGTGACTTATAGGCTGAAAAAAATTATAGCAAAAGTTGATTTGTAACTGTATAAGTACCCTTTACTCATTCTCATTTTGCAAATAACATTTGTATGTGCATGTAGAATATTCATAAACTATGAGCTAATACACAGAAAAACAAATCATGGGAGATATCTCAACAGCATTTGTTTGACAGCGAATGTTTCTTTTTGATGATCTTTGGTGAAATGTTTGTCTAATTTTGTCTAGTTTGATACAGCTTCCTACTTTGACATGATCTGAGGAGAAAGTTGTGAAAAGCTGTATGTGTGTAAATTCCACTGTTTCTGAATATATAATTCTCTATTGATATGCTAAAAAGACATTTGGGATTGGGATTTTAAAGGAAGTTATCCACAAGGGAGTTGTGGGCTAGTAGAGGGTAGCTGCATAATCAGCTCCGCCATCAGTTAACTGATGTTCTGCATAATAGCGATGGGATTTCTGGGTCAGTGTGTGCGTTGTCATATGGGTGTGCGTGTGTGTGGCAAGCATAGAAATGTGAGCTTGTGCTTGTATTTGGATGGTTTTGTGCATGTCTGGATGTGTATGCATGTCTGCAGTTTGTGTCTTTTTGTGAGCGTGAGTGTGCTTGTCCACACATGTGCACATGTGTATGTCAGGGGCATTGACCTCTTTCCCCACAGGAAAAGACAGCCACCATCTCATTAGAGAAGAGAGATTGAGAGCGAGATGGATAGACAGGAAATAGAGGGAAAAAATTAAGATGGTGAAAATAAAAAGACAGGGTGCCCAGAGGCAGGCATAGAATGTATTTCAAGGTCGAAGGTCACCCATCCATTACCAGAATGAGCAGGAAGGACTCTGGCAAAAGACGTCTTGAAGTTTTCCAAACACACACACACATGCACACCTCAAAAGGGTTTCAGTCAGAAACCAGACTTGACTGTTTTTAATTGACTAAGAGGCACTCGATGGGAGTTCAATGTTGAGGAAGACTGGAGTTGCGGGTTAGCCATGTTTAAGTGCAACAGTATGCCTGTGTGGTTCAATGTAGAAAATGTCAGTGTGAATCCTTGTGACAATGACTTTCTGCTTTAGTCTTGATCTGACTTGGTTCTTCAGTTCAACTAACTTAGATTAAACCATTTTTTAAATTTGTTTTTTTTCTTCTCTCAGTGACTTTGGAGAGGAGAAGGGGGAGGTGTAAAAACTTAAACTCAAATGACATATGTTTTAGTTTTTACTCATATCACACTCGCACAATTTACTGATCATTAAACACTTCAACAAAGGAAAAAGGTTTTAGGGTGAGAGAGGTACAGGGGTGTAGTCATGGAGGGGTGCTGCAAAAACAATAATGAAGAATTGCACCAAAGACCAAAGTGGCCACAAGAAAGGTCTTGAACCTCAACCACTTCTACCATCTCATGATCACACAGCGATGTGGTTTATCTTCAAGGAGGTTTTCATTCAATTATCCAAATTCCTCTCTGAGTCCTGTTGGAGGACATAAACCAACACATGACAAAAAGATCTACAGTAGTTTGCTTTCATCTTTGAGTTTTTTTTTTGGCCTTAGAGTGGAGTCTTGGGACCTGAAAGGTTTGGCCGTCAAGCTTGATCTAAAATCTTTTGGAAAATATGTCATAATTATTGTCTTAAACAAATACAGTTCTGGGTGGTGATTAGTCAAAGTGGCTTGTCATCAGCCAACCTACTGTTTGTATTTTACTCTTTTTGAAGGTGTGTTGACAGTTTTATAGTTTCAAGATGTCAGTGATGATAAGCCACTGAGGAAAACTATAATCACAGCTGAGCTGAAAGTTAACTTATTGCATGTAGTTGCCTAAGTTGAGTATTTCTGTTATTTTGTTTTACAATTTTACTATTAACACAAATCGCAAGTAATCATGCTGTTCATATATTCATTGTACTTTAACAGTCGCCAAGACCAAATTGCGTTCAACTTTCATCCACTGTATTGTATGTGGGGGGTAGAGACAACTAAAAACATTCTCTATAATATGTTCTATGCAGCTCCACACGTATAAACCCTGATAATCTAATTAATATTGTGTTTGTGGGATATTAATTAAAGATCAAAATACACCAGTTTCCATCAGGCAAAGATCCGGCAACAGCCAATCACTGCTCAGCTTCAGAAAACAGTTAAGGTTAGTATTTGAGGAGAAATAAACGGTTACGGGTATAGGTGTGAGTGTGATTGATAAAGAGGGAAGCAAATTCAGGCATGCAGGGGGAGAGTAATAGATCACTGGAGCGAGAAAGTGAGACAGAGTGAGAAGCAGAAGCTGTAAAAGGGGGCAAGAGAGTTAAAGAAACCACAACAGAAGCCCACAGCTTATTAAGTCCTCATTTCTTTACTGCGGCAGGGGTGGTGGTTTTTGGGCCTCCACTTCCCACAGCACAGCCCCTTCCTTATGATCTCAGATACACACTTTGACACAGATAACCATGTGGTGATGTTTGTGTATGCACTGTGAGCTAAAGACTTTATGAATGTGAACACTTCAGTAAGCTCCCATTATGAGGTTGAAAGGTTCCAACTGGCCTTAGGTCCAGCTGAGGGCAAGGGTTGGGGGTCAAGCACTTTGTCATGAAGGGGCTCAGGAATGCATTATGTGCATGGCGCCAGCCTCCTTTCTGTTGGTCACCCACTCACAATCCTGCACACGGCTTGAATCTAACCCTGATTGCTTTGGCGTTGTGACGTCTTTCTATTCATACCAATAAAAAAATCTTGCGTTTGCTGCCCACTTGAATATCACATTGCAGTGTCTCTTGGCCCCGTCAGAGCGGCCCCATTTGTTGTAGATGAGTTTCGGATAGTTGCCAAGCCACCATATGGATCAATCATGGACCATCCCAGCGGGTTGAGTGTGACACAGTGGCTTTCTTATGAATGTTTCATTCTGGTTTACATAAGAGTGGCTCAGCTCTTTTGCAGCATATGCTGAATGTATGAGGAGACATATTTCTTTCTCAAATTGCTTCTTACTTTAAATTGGGACTTGATTTTTGTATTATTTTCACAAAACCACACCAATACCTTTTCCCTCATAGGGTTTGGATCTTTCATCTAATTAGTCGTAACATTTCTAGTTGTCTGATTTCTCCTAAAGTTCTTGCCTTAAGTCAAGGGAATTATGAAATGATAGTGAAACTCGCAACGGTTTTCTTCCCGTATTGATATCTACTGATATTTAACATTGACATACATTAAACTATAGATCAAAATTCAACACTGATATGTTTCATTTTTACCTATCTTCCATTTACTTTAAAACCAATAAGCCCCTAACCAAGTTACAGCAGTTTGTAAATTTCGAATAGTGTCAAATCCAAGACTCTGAGTTAGGCAAACCTTAACTCTATTTAAAAACTTGTTAAAGTAAAAATAATAAATGGGTACTATAGTCCATGAATGCACCGAGTGAATGTGTCACATATGGCTCATGGCTGCATCAGGAGCGATTTGGTGACGTGATCTTAGACCGAATTATTTTTATGACCTAATTCTAGACATTCATCACAATTAAAATAAATCACTGCTGTTCCCATCACTTATCTGGTTTTGGACACTATTGATTGCTTGAGAAAAGCTGAGCTGTAGAATTCATTTGTGAGCCAAAAAGAACACCAGATAAAGTCATGTTTCTGTCAAGTCAATTCAATTCATCCCAAATAGGATAATTGTACGTTCGCCCCCAATTCAGAATTTGTCAAGACAAGTTCTCTAGGTCTCATCCTTGTATTTAGTCTTTTTAAACACGCATTGGATAACATTTTTAATGCAGCAGGAGGCAGCTAGTTGCAGGTGTGCCGATGATATTTCTTCAGTCACTTTTGCCTCAAGGCATCAGGAGACCGTGTGTGTGCGTGTGCGTGCGCGTGCGTGTGTGTTGTCTGCAAACTAAACGCTGATAATAACCCAATTGAAATAGTGCCTCTTCTTGTTTTCCCTTACAAAACATGGAAAAATTATTGTTTTAGTAACTCTGACATTATCCTCTCCACAGAACAGCACCGCTGCGTTGGAAGATATCGGACAACTGTTACAGATCATTCCACTCATTCCCAAACGGAGACTGCAGGGACACACTATAGCATTTGGGACAGGTTCCTCATACTAATGGCTGTTACAGTGTCCAACACCAGCATTGTGGCAATGAATGTGATTTTCTTATACTGTACAATTTTAAAATATGAAACTCAAAAAGTACCACATTTTCCAGACTATAAACCACAACTTTTTTCCACACACTTTGAACCTCATTGCTTAAACAGTGATGCAGAGAATTTACATATTTTTACGGGCTATTGAGCTTCATGCCACTAACCTCTCAACCTCTCTTGGTTGTAGAGGTTTGTAAAAATGAGTGGGGTGCCCTGTTTTGCACAAGGGTTTATCTCACATCAGGGAGCGGCAACAGCATACAGTGTGACCATGCCTTCTCGTGTCACTTCACAAGAAAAAAAAAAATCGGTCGACTATCCCCGATGTTTAAAAACTGTGTCTGACGGGAGAGCCTTGTGAAATGGCCCTGTCCTGAGACTTTGGAAAATAATTACCGGCGTCTGGGAAACACACTTTTATACCAATTACGGTATATGGCATGCATGTTTTAACCACTTGCGGCCCGTCATGATACTCAGTGAGTCCAATGCGCCCTATACAGTTTATGTTCAAATTGTTTTTCTTTTTTACATTTTCTGGGTGCGGCTTATATTAAGCTGTGTGCAATAGTCCAGAAATTGCGGTAATCAAAAAATTAAATATATTGCCACAAAACTGGTGACAGCAATGTAGTTACATTTGTTGTGTACTCACTTTAATTATTGCATAGTTTTTACTGAGGTGTATTTCTTCCCTTAATTTATTTATTCTTCTTATATTCTACTTATTCTTATTTCTTCCATTTCCCTGCTTCGTTCTGTTATGCAGGCTCAAGTGATTTTACCTGATTTGATATGAATAAAGTCTTTAAACTATTGTATCCTGTCTCGTCTTTAAAAGCGCCTCGAAACACGGTGTCCGGAAGTTCCCTGCCAGGGGGGATTTTTAACCATATAGGTTTTTAAGTATGCAGAAGGTATGATGTACTTATTTTCTGCAAAGCTCCATTTGAAGAGGATATGATTTGTGACTGCACTGGACAGTTTAAAAAGGCCAGGTGGCTCTTTTACTGTCGGTTCTCTGATTTATGATGGAGAGACTGTAGGCAAGCCTGCTTGGGTCACGTGACAAGACTAATTTAGTCTTGACATCAAGAAATATATTAATTTAATTTCATATTATTTTTTTAAAAGGTTTACTTTAAATGTGGTGATGTTGGAATTTTGTTCTTAAAACATACGACACCCTACAATTCAGGATGTATCTTTTCTTTTTAGCCTGAAAATGATAGCCTTCAGTTAATCTGTCAAACTCATTTAGAGATCTCTGGGCAAGTTATAACTGACTTAAGAGTGAATGCACAGTAATGGAGTGATACTGTACTTCAAAGTAATAAAATTATGTCAGACGCCACACATCTACAACAACAACAACAAAGAGTATTGCAATACTAATTACCGCAATTTGTGGACTATAAAACGGACCTGAACATAAATCGCATCAGCTAAAATTAGGCAAAAATATTGTGTTGTTCATATAAGCCGTACTGGACTATAAGACACATGCGTTTTAATGTTTTCTTTCTATATGAAGAGAATATGCACAAATCATACAATATCAGGAAATATCCATAGATAAGTCACACTATAAGCCCCAGGGTTAAAAGCTTTTGCAAAAGTAGTGGCTTATAGTCCGAAAAATACGGTAAATTGTTCTTATTCCTTTTCTACTTGTTGTCGATGTTATTTTCATAGTAATAGAAGTATTTTCTTTACGTTTGACAAAAAATCAATTATCAAAGGAACAAGCACAAAAGGAGTGTAATTAATGCAAAAAAGTTCCTTATTGTTCATTGTTGATTCGTTTTCCTCTCCTCCACTTTGGGGCCCATGGGGATGGTGCTGTTTCCAGCCCGGTAAGTGACTGTGGAAACTTTGCATGGGCACACAGTGAGGCTGAACCCCAGAGTTGGGTCAGTGCGCTTAGTCTTGCAAAGAGCACCACATAATTGTCTCTTCTCAACAAGGAACTACTATAATGCACACACAATGTTGGGTGTCAGGAGAATTGAGAGGAGACTGCTGAGAGAAAACCTTGCCGCAACTCCATCCATACATGTGATAATGCTAGGTGCCTACCTTGCATGAGGCCATAGTGACCATGCACAGTGCACACAGGTGTTTTCGAATTAAATACTCAATTCCTGAATGGAGACCAATAGTGCATCATGTCCCCATAAGGTTATTTGGTCCCCAAACCGTAAGCGGTCCAACCCCCTTGATGAAAAACCTGCCAAGACCAGACCACACCAGACTTTGCCACAGTTAGCCATTTCACTAATGAAAACCACAGAGTCTAGTTCTTGATTTCACATTGGCTGTTTCTTCTTTTCCAAGGAAAAAAATAGGTCACTTGGTCTCTGACTTGGTCTCATCTGGTTCACAAAGAATCATGACTTAACTTTTACAATACGAACAATACTCAATCGATAACACTCCCTCTGTCATTTTTTGAGGTATAAAATATAAAATCAAATCAATCCTCCCCATGTTTGGGACTGTTATCAATTTACTCATGGGTAGTCATTTTGGATCTTCCTGAATTTTTCTCAACTTTTTCTGTACGTTTGTGTATGTATTTCCCAAGTGGTTGTATACGACATAGGATTATGGTTACAGGGCTGTCTGTAGTCATTTGAGTTCTACTTACAGTATATGCTGACTATGCATCTGTCTTTATGTAGATGTTACACTGATCCCTAAAACATTTTCTATGTCTGCCCGGCAGTGTAGAGCAGTGTGTGTTCTCAGTATGTAGGTCACCAATATATTCCCAATGAGTTCCAGTCCTCTGGAGGACTCTGCAGATATGAGGAACTTAATTTAGGCACTATTATCAGTCTATATGTGTATGAGAAGGACGGTCCTAGACTATTATCAGATAAAAGTCTCAAAGGCACGTATTGCAGGTTCACTTCACATGGATATACACTTTAGCTTGTGCAGTGTCATGAGCCTGTTTGTTAGTGTCTGGAAGTAAAAGATTACTTATTTCCAACATAATGCATTTTATGACATGCCTGTGTGTGTGCGCGTGCGTGTGTGTACACATTCATGTTGGGCGTCATCTGACAGGCATTTTACCAATGACCTGCGACAGTAGACCATAACCCTTAATTTTAATGACTGTCGGCTGTGAAAGCCTGTCCACATTGCTGTAAGCAAGGCTGCTAATAAGCCTCAAGCATCACTCCAAGAAAATGATGTCATATATATTGGCCCACCAGTAGTCGTATGCTCAGGTGTTGCAAAATACAAGAAGCATATACAACATTCATGAGAGAGCTGTTGTAATGACAAATGTGAAATACCGGCTGTCATAATTTGCGGAATAGGCAGTCTTTTTTTTTTTTTTTTTTTTTTACACTCACCCGCTAGAATTCAGCTTTAACATTGGAAATGCATGATTTAAAATTTATTTAGGTATCATTCAGACAAAAATGAAGGTAATGATACATACAGCCTAAATGGCCACAGTCTTTTTTTCAAGAGCAGTTAACGGACTTATAAGACTGCAAGTAACAATTAGACACTTTTTTATCACAAATGTAAATCTATCTTTTTACAGGGATTACTGCTTCATGAACTAGTCAACTCCGAATCATTATGTTGAAAATATAATATTGATAATATGTAATATGTAATATATCAAACCTGAGCCACTATATTTTGTAGCCAATTAGACCTCGTAGATAAATGAAGCAACTTCTTGCTCCTGGAATTTTGTGTTGCTGTATGTAATTTACTTTTGATGCCATGCAATTTGTTTTTGGAATGTGGGAGGAAACTCACGGAGTTGGCCACCATGGAACTTGAAATAAACATGTTCGATCATTTTAGTTTGTGTAATATTTTGGATTAGAGTCAATCTGGCTCTTCATGACAGATGTACATTACATGTCCACAACCTACTCCTAAATTGTAGTGACTGTGTTGTCGGGAAAAGTCAGTTTGAGACTTTTAACATAATGTCAAATCTTTTTTCTTTTTTAACTTGTAAAATACATGTGTGCTTGGCTACCCTTTCTGTGTCAAGGACAAAGATAATGAGGTTTCTTTTACGCATATCAAATTATCTGACCTGTGTCATTGGCCTGATACATATGTGGCTTTCTGAATAGACCCTGATTTAGCACCATTTGCTTAAACATTAGATGTAATCCGTTCATTTCATCATCTCTATATTTACAGACGACCTACTGTCTGTAAGTCACAGGGGACAATACTGCATGCAGCCAATCTGTCAAAGCCATTTGGAGTTTTGCTAGCGCTCAGCCCCCCAAAAAAATATTCAAGCCAAAAGGAGTTGAATGGGAATGAGAATGTCTACCTTTGAAAAGCTTCATACTTTGACCAAATCATATGCTGTCACTGTAAGCTTTAGAAGGCCTGCACTTTTCATCAAAGCTCTTGATGGCTACCTTTCACAGTACTGCCGAATACACCCTCAAACACGGCCCTCCCTCCTTTCCTGCCTTCCACTCCCAAATCCTTTTCTTCTTCCCTCCAATGTTGACTAGCCCCTCATCCCTGCCTCTTCCCCCCCTCCCAAAATCCTTCCATACGCCTTGTACTTAATCCCCCCATCGCCAGACCCCACCCACTTCACTCTTCATCATCCCCCACCATACACACACACCCTTTATGAATGTGTGACTTCAGCACTGTCAAGTTAGATGAAACAAGATGAATTCAAATTAATCACAGTCTTAACCTGCAATGGTAACAATCCACTGCTATTCTTCCCATGTGTCAGCGGGCTGATGTTACTGGGCTTTTTTTTTTCCAAGATATATTTGCATATTTGTTTCGCTTTTGTTTCTTTTGATGAATTATTTACAGCAGAGTGAAATGACAGTGGAGATCACTGATGATTGCTGTCACGGGTGGTTGGTAGCCCTTTGGAATGATTCCCTCTTTTTTTCTGATTTTCAATCAATTTTTTCTCCTTTCTCTCTTGTGTTCCCTTGCGACAGCAGTCAAGAAGCAGATGAAAACATTTTAGCATCACAGGTGGAACCTTTTCACCGTTTGTGGGAATGGAGCTTCCTTTGTTGTTGTAATGACTGCAGAGCACGGAAAGGAAAGAGAAGAGGAGGGAAAGAGTACTGATCAAATGGCAAAATACTGTAAAGCTACGCTGGTAAAAACACCTACCACATGCACAGGAAGAGGGAAAAAAATATTGATTTGATGTACAGTATTACTGAATGTTTAATATTAGTAATAAATATTAGCACTTAATTTTTAGGTGCTAATATGACTTCAAACAAAGCAGTTTGTCGTATTTGATTCAAGATTCATTGCATGCATATTGAGTTTCCAAAAATGTAAAACTTGGACCGTCATGGTATTTACAGAAAATGAACAAAGCAATGTTGACAGATGTGTAATCACAGTCCACAATGATGCAATGTTGACTCTGAAGTCTTACAAATTATAGTTAATGTGTGCACCATGGCCACACGCACGCGCACACGCACGCACACACACACACACACGCGCTGAGATACACTGTCCCTGCATTGCCCTATCCAGGAATAACAATACATAATTCATGTCCTGAAGTCTCGTCTGCAGACAAAAGTCAGCGTTGCATCAATTATTTATTGAAAACAGCTCACATGATGAATCCTTGAACAAACAGAGCATCTAGTGAGAGCTGTACCTATTTCTTGTTTTCCTATTTGTGTTTTAGCATGGACTTAAGTGGGCTCATTAGCAGAAATGAGGATGTAGGGAGACAAATGTCAAGGGAACACGTGAATGAGGAGAGATGTACAAAACCAATTGGAGGTGTGAAAAAAATAAGGCCAAAGGATAAATTAATGATTTGTATGTAGGTAAGAATTAATGAGAGGCCTAGGCACCACCAGCTAAATAATTAAATGATCCAGAATGCCAACACATTGACATACCTAAAGTTTTGTACCACTACCACTACACATGTGAATAAATAAAATAAGTAAAATAAAAATAGCATAAAATAAGCTAATTCTACCTGGTTGGCCTGTCCAAATATATTTTCACAATTTGAATCAGTACTGCATCTCTTAACCGTACACCACTCAAAATCATAATTTCATCAATTATCTGTTTGTCATCTTCTATGAACTGAGGAGCAGCCTGTTGACTAACAAAGAATGAAACAGAGATGCATCACTATAGTTCTTGTTTTGCTTTTGTTAACAACTGTAGCTTTGTTAACAACTCTACTTTTGTTCGCAACTTTTGCTTTGGTGGAGGTTGGTACTGTGCAGAATGATATTTCAGCAACAAAGAATTACAATATAGAAAAGAAATGCCGAACATCATGCGCTGCGGCCATAATGAAACCATAAAATTACAAATAAACAAGTTTATGTACTTCCAGCTACAAGTACATTCCAATATTTTGTCAGTACTTTCGAGCATATTTGCAAGTATGTTTGAATGTATTTGCAACTACATTCAACATTAAAATTTTTTGAAAGGATGCGTGAACGCACTCGCAAGTACATTCAAACACAAAATATTTTTACTCATTGGCAGCTCCACGCTTCTGTACACGTGCACAATTCAAATTGTTTTGGGAAATCATGGACATGGTTTCCTCTTGGCTAAAGAGGAAAAAGACCATTTGGGCTGTTATAAACATAAGTATCTGTGTATCTATGTTTGCCAATGCAATGTCTTTTTTGCAGATGTCCCTGATGATTTCAGCAAGACATTTCAAAGCCACATTCCACACCTGTTACAGCGAAGCCAGCACTCCAGGCCTGTTTATCACTGAAAATGTGTGTCACAATGCAAATTAGGACGGCGGAGACCCCAAACTGGAGCAACTGTAGTTGTACATCTAGCAACAAATCTACCTACACAGTTTCAACAATTAGGGTCATCTATTCCCAAAAATACATTGACTGTTTTTCAAACGAAAGGTTATGTTACGTGGTAAACGTACCCCAGTCCGAGCTAATTCAAATAATAACAAAAACATTAAAAATAGTTATTCAGTTTTATCATGACATATCTTGTCTTTGTGGTGTATTCAGTTGAACATAGGTTAAAAAAAAATTAGCAAATGGTTGTATTTTGCATTTTATGTTTCACATGTGCTTTACTCACAAAAACCTGTCAATTACCGATTTGTCCTTTCATCCAAGGGGGCATTTGTGAGGGTTGTGATTGCTCATGTTGGTTGACAAGACTGTGGCTTAAGCATTTCTCAATTATGCGTTGATGAGGCTTGCTTTGTGCACTGAGGTACAGCCACAGTGGAACAGAAAATGGTCTTCCCAAAACGGTTTCCACACTTTGATGTGTATATTTGTCCAGAATGTCTTGGTTTGTTATGAAGCGTTAAGATTTTCCTTCACAAAAATGTACCCAACCCCCTCAGAGATTATTCCATGCCAATGTCTCACCTCTACGAACCTTTATGTTGGTTTCTACAGTCAGGTCCTAATGCTTGATGCAATTAAATTTTAGTATTTTGCTTAGTGATATAAGATGAAAGATTTGCTTGCAGCTGCTTAGCCATAACTATGAAGGTCCTGGCGTAGTTTTCATGGTGGTGTCAATGCCAGAGGAGGTTTGGAACGCTGTATCTCTTGAGTCAGCAGAGTGTTGGCGACTTGCGCACCATGTGTTCTGCATTCAAGGACCCGGCGGCTCTGTGACTATGTGGTCTACCGCTTTGTAGCTGAGTTACTGTTTTTCCCAAACATCTATTAATAATACCACTTACAGCTGACCGTAGAAAATCTAGCACGATAAAATGTAATGCACCAACTTTTAATCATGCTTAATTTTTAATGTATTTGAAGAGTTTATTTCTATACACACATAGCAACTGGAATAAATGAGACACCTATATTTGATGATATAGAGTGCTCTCCCAAAACCTTTGACCCTGTATGTTCAGTAGGAGAGTTTATCCATTGCTGAATTATACATTAAGTGTGTAAGAAGAGCCTTTAAATTGTGCACTGGTCTTGTGGTTTTTAAGAGAAACCATCCACTGTCACGATAAAATTAGTTGTAGGAAGGGGGACAATTTATCAAGAACTGAAAGAACTAATCTCATCATAATTTATTCCAGAATACCAGGATTTTCCATTTTCTCGGCACCCCTTTGCCATCCAGCAGTTATCCCAGACGTGAAGTATATTATATCCTGAGATTTTCTATTATTTTTTACTTTTAATGGTGAATGGTCACACTTTCATTTTGGTTAAAATTTTTTAAAGAATCTAATTCAGTAATGCAAAGATTGAATAATGAATGTGCTCTGATAAAAAGAATAAAATAATCATAGTCTAGTGGATGTTGGAGGAACATCAAACTCAGAGTTGGAGCCTTGCAGACTGAGCCCAGAAGGGTAGGACGGCATTATATATTTGGGACTACAGCACAATTTACTTCTTGTGTTTACTGGAAGATGATCATGGCACTGATACTAAAAAAGTAAGGACGTAATAGCTTGTCAAATTTTCAAATTTAAATCTCGGCTCAGTGACATTTCTTAGCGCTCGGGGGCTCAAAGGAGCAACAATACTATTCATATTAATGCCTCATATTAAAACACAAGTAAAGGAAATGACATAAATCATAGTGTGTGCTATGTGAAGATAATCGGACACAATTGAAAACAATCGGAGCACCTTTTTTGTTAGTCCAGACTAGAAAAACATATGCACTCAGTTTAGACCGATATTTCCATTCTGTGGGCTGGGTGGTTCTTTGTTGACTTCTTTGACTTGAAAGGGAACAATAGGAAAGCATTCATATCTCCTCTACCTAATTCTCCTAACATCAAATATCAAAACAATATCTCACACCCATTTACTTTTTACAGAGGGAATTGGGTAATCAGTTTTATTTGGCTGATCAAATGCTCTGCCAACTAATTTTCCCATAGACCGAAGATCAAATTTATATTTTTGTCTCGTTTATTATCTGCTGACTGAAAGTGTCCTTTTGACAAACCACCGCATAGTAAATGTGTATTCATAGCATTCATTCCTAAGCATACTTGACTTTGTGGCTCCTGCAGAACAGACCATCAAAATTCAACATTCTGTTTTATGCTTCAATAAAATCAACATAGAATGGAATAATATTTTCTTGGACCACTATTCACCAGTGGACCCCAGTATAATGCTTAGAAAAGCAATGAATAAAAAATGCAGTATACATATTTAAGATGCTTAAGATGCTCATTTATACTCTTATAAAGGTTGTGTGTATGTGCTTGAGACTCTACCTTTTATCATGGCTATAATAGTTTGGCCGCATCCCTGCATCAAAGAGGTCATTGAGGCCATGTCTTATGGTGAACAGAAGCTAATCTAGGAACTAAAATAAGAGTACTGTACAAGGAAAAGTACGTCACTTTGTGTAAGGTGTGACCTTTTATGTGATGAGATCCAACCATCTGTCCATTTCTTAACCCTTTAACTCTGAATAGTGTTCCATTCAGTTGGCTTATTTTTTATTAATTCACTGTTTCCTCTATTACAGGTTTCCTTTTCTGCAATTCACATTGTGAGAAGACCACCTCACAGGGATTTTCCCCTTCACCAGGTAATCACAAAGGGAGAAAAGAAGCACATTATCCACATGGACAACACACCCCCAATGCACACGCACACTCTTACACGTTTTATACTATGAAATGCTGACCACCGGCACAGCGGGAAACTGACGCGCGCACACATGCACACACAGGATCCCACATACACACAGCATTATCTTTATGAGGTGTTATACACCAGTGACCACCAACACGGGGTCTCACTGTTCTCTAATCCACACTGGGGCCGAATAGGGTGCTCCATGCAAGAGAGGGATTACACTGACGGATTAATGGGTGTTTTAATTTGAGTCATTGTAAATGCCTTGATAATGAGAGAAGGTGTAGGCAGTCATAGCTTTGCTTCTATACAATACCATTAAATATACTACGTACAAATGTCCATTTCATCCCATGTAGTTACTGTAATCTTACATGAAGAAAAATTCAAAAGCTAATGTCTTTTTACAGTTTTTAATTTGACCAACAGAACAAAAAAATCAACTTCAAATGAAAAAGTTTAGCAAGTTTTGTTTTAAAGTTTGTCGGGTGGGGAGAATCTGATCTAAAATGAGGCTAATTATCCTGCCATGTGAACCAGGTTTTAACCAGTACTGTTAATTCTATAGTATTTTCCTTTAAGTCATATCTTCAAAGTACATCTGCCATCTGATATTCAGAAGCTTCTCTTATGAAATGAGAATAGTCATGGATGACAGAAATTGGTGACATTGGGCTTTCTCAACTTCAGTCAATAAAATATGGCGGTATTACACAACTATCATTCATCCACCCTCTACACCGGTTATCAGCCAGTATAGAGAAACCTTCCACCCTCACCTTTAGACCAAAAGACAATTTAGAGTCTTCAGTTATCCTAATATGCATGTTCTGGGAATGTAGGTAGGAAGGCAACCCGTGTAATCAGAGAAAAACTACCCACAACCTCTGAAGTGTGAGGCAGATGTACTGACCACTGGCCCTCATGTTGAATGGAAAAACGCAAAATAAATAGCACAGATTTTTAAAACAAAATTCACTTATTATTTTGGTGGCTATTCGTAGCTACCAGCCTTTGAATACACACTTATTAAAATGCAAAGCGATGCGTGTAGCAAAAGGACACTTTTTAGTCGGTTGGCCCATTTTCTTGTGGGGCTGCATTCAAATAAAGCTACACAAATTGCAAGATCCAAATGGGATGCGCTACAAAATGGGCCAATTGGAACATCCTGATTGAAATGGTGCCTTTTGCAAATAAAATGACAACCCTCATATTATGAAACACACACACAGACCCATGCATACATTTGAGTAGCAAGAGGGAAATTGGGACTAAATTGGCCCATCCTGACAGATTCCCATTAATTGTGCTGGTGGTACTGTCAGAACATGGCAGGGTGACAGACAGATGGGCGATGGCTGACACATGTTTGGAGGAAGAGTTTCGAATTGAAATGCTCTTGTGTGAATACAGACACCTGGGGTAATCAGGTGGCACTGTTTATGCAGTTTGAGTGGCACGCACTTCTGTATTTACCCACAATCCCCTCTGTCCTCTTGTTTCCGGGATTCCTCCCCTTGCTATCAGGTGCCAGGTACACTGTCAAGTTTGTTGACTAATTAAGAACAATCATGGTTACGAAAAGATGCTGCAGTTTTTTTTTCAGTGGTTCTATGTGATTGAGCTGCAGGCATAACCCAAAGCTATTTAAATGCATTGTGGTAACACCCGGATGTCCTCAGAATTACATTTGCTAAATATTTTTCAGTTCAAGTCCTTTTTACCTTTTACCGCATGAGCCATGATTTAGTATCTCTTTTTACTCAGTTGGTAACTGTTTTCCGTCTGTCTCTCCATACAAAAATCTGGCATGGAATCGAGACAGGGGAGCACCTGCAGATTTTTCTGACACACACTTCTATTTTGAAATCAAAAACAACTGAAGGAAAATACAGCTATTACCACTGGACCCCCACCACCCCCGCCCCCCAATCCCATTCCTTTCCATTTTTGCTCAAGCCTTATGAGATTTAAAACTCACATCAGAAATAGGGAAGCCAGTCAGACAAGAAAGCAGGGACAGGTTTGGGTTGAAAGGGAATACCTTTGGTAAAATGATAATCCTCCTCCTACTACTGCTATTAGCGGTATGACAAAGTTGACAAAGTCTACTCTCTTTGTTGTGGTCAAATAGTGGTCTGTGGTTTTTGACTGTGACGAACTTTGTGCGACCTAAAATACAACCAAGGTGCAACCAAAAATGGGTCAAAATGGTGCAACCACCCATTCAAGGGGCCAAATTCGATATGATACGAATGTTAATGCAAAACAGGTGGGCATATTGGGGCAGAGATGAATGTGAGCTCGATAGATGAATGAAAAGAGTCAGAATAAGGACAAAGAGTAGATTCAAGCACACTCTACAACACTGCCCCCCCAAAAAAGAAGAGGTTACACACAGCTTTGACAACATTCAAAGCCTCTTGATTGACTTTTTTTAAAAAGGCCTTTGGCCACAAGGATATTTAGATTTGTGTAATCTGTGAAAAGTTGATTTTCTGTAAACCAGGTTAATTATAGAATCCTTAGTAAAGCAATTTTATTACTATTAGTATAAAATAAATGTCATTAGTTCAGATGTTGAAAAGCATTAATTGCCATGCTTTCTTGTTGCTACAAGGCCATGAGTGCTGCAAATGTGGTTAAAAAAGGACATATAACCTCATCAAGCTATTGAAGATTGAAAAATGAGAACTATTGCCTCAGAAAACGTTTTGGGAGAAAGCTTTTTTTAAATTTCCATTCCCCTTCCTCCACTCTCTTTAAACAGGAAGACACAGTTGAAGATATGCACACAAACAAATATAGTAAGTCCTCAAAAAGCAAGCCTGTCAAGTTATAAATTTAGATATGACTCGACCATCCAGCCTTTCAATATACCTAACCTGAGCACATAGATATAAGATGTTAAATCAAGCATTCAACAAATGTATCAACAGCATACTTTTGATGCAATGAACACACTCAAGTGGGGACTTTGCAACACAGGATGCCCCACCTACTAAAACAACTCCAAACTATGTAAGAGTAGGCTATTTGCTTTTCATGTCTGAATTCAATTTTGAGCACATGTGACTCTCACATCTATAAATGACATGAGTTCATCACTTATCCAAACATGTTTTATTGCTCAGTAGAAGGAGCTAAACAAGGCTGTGCTGTGTTCATCTCTCACCTGTGCAAATGTCAGCGATAAACATGCGGGATCGCGTTAGTTTCATGTGGTTAGCCACTTCCTTGGTTCAGGCAGGTCCGCTTAGGAGAAATAAGCCATTTCCTGTATGCTGAAGAAACCATATGCATAACTGTAAGGCACTGTAATGTTTGCCAGATGGTATTTTAGCTTAATCTTTAATTATTTCATTTTATTTTACGCTACTTACTAAGACTTACTTTTATATTTAGTGTGTTGTTTGAACCTTCCAGGTCTCACTGTTGTCCAGGAGAACATTGAAGTCCCCTAGAAGAAGAAGGGAACATAAAAAAAGAAAAGAAAATCACTGACAGTGAATAAAGTTCCGTACTAAATTGTCCTCAGTCTTTGCACATGTTTTCAGCATCCATCATCAAACACAATGAATGAATTTAATGTATTTGGAAAAAACTCAAGAAAACGACTACAGATCTAGGTGCTAAATTGACGGCACTCTGTTCACCTCATGAATTTGTAAATGTGCCTCTCATATCAGTGCCACACCAGACATGAAACTCAACGTATGTCAATGACAGTATGATATAAATAAAATGTACTTATCTAAGTGGTTGGTGCCCGCCTGTTTTCATATAGAGGCACATGCTATCAGATGCAAATTAACAATTGACAGCGAGTGTTCCTCCTTACACATAGATACGGATCATCCAAGGAAATCTTTAATTAATGAATATCAGCCTGCGCTCACTTTGTCCCTTCATTTTGTCACTTTTAATGAATCTAGTCTAACAGTTTATTTTGTCAGCTGACAGCTCCTGATCTCAACCACAGTGTTCCATTATAAATACCGGATAATACAAGTAACTCATAAGAAGAATTTATTAGAGTTAAAAGTCCAAGTGTATGTTTTGCCACACTATAAAATGTTTCATTAATTAGAACCAAATGATCAAATATTCACTATATCTGAATATTTAAGAAGTATCAACGTTTAAAGTAATTAAGTTCATAGCTCATGAATGCGGCATTGTATCAATGTGTAAAAAAAATGTTCAGACATTCAACCCACCACTCGTGTCACTATTTCTTGTTTTGTCTCCCCTGCCCTTCACCTTCTCCCCCATGTTGCTGCTTTGTGTCACTGAATGGCAAATTGTTATCGTTGACCATTTAGTTCGTTGTAAACCCACAAAAGTGGAAGAGATTTGTTCGGTCTGTACGACCACAAGAGTGCTGTCATATGACAATTAGCATGCATTTAAATAATTTCTCAAGTAATTATAGTTGAATGAAGTGACAGCCACCCAATTAATTTGCACTAATGGCTCAGTGGGAACTGTCAGTCAGTCCTAATGTCGATTTTCCCCTCATATTGCTGCTTTTTTTTTTCCATGGCGTTTGGGTCATGCACATACTCAGTGGCCATATATATAGAATAGTTTTCTGATAATCAAATGTTTCTGCAATGCAATAATCTTTAATACTGGATCAGAACACATATCAATCAAGAAAAACAAGAGGAAGTCATGATGAGATTTGGGAATTGCTGCGAAAAACATGGTGGGAGCGATACAACTGTTTGTGCATTGTTTTTCCTGCACATAAGAGTTGACAGGTTTGCCCTTTCCTCACTGGCCTTTCTTGAGAACTTGCATCTGCTAGTTGTTTTCTGCATTTCCTCCAGTCTTGTTTTCGTTCTTATCCATCATCCCCCCCCCCACTCGCCACAGTAAGACACATGAACTCTTCACCGGAGTTGGGATAATTTATTTTTTTTATTGAGAGTGTTACTGTGAAGTGTTAACAATTTGTATTTATTGCGTGGGTACCTGATGCAGTTTGAGGCCATGCATAGACAACACAGACACAAATATAGTTTCCCACTTGGCTGAATTACCATGTGTAACCCATGTGTTTTGGTGTTCACCAACTTGTCTTTAAGCTCCTTGAGCTTGTGTAATATCTTCATCTCAAACTACATCGAGAGGTGGTCGATATGCAACTGTATGTCCATCCAAAGCCTTATTTCACAACAGATAATAGACAGGAGTCTACTAGTCTCAAACAAAATGGAAGTTGACCAGTGTTCTTGAACAATTGTGTTTTCACTGTAAAGAAAACTGCTGCAGCCGCTTTATATAATGTGTCTTTAATCATAGACATTAATAGGAATCATTGTGTAAAAGTTATGGCAAGTGGCAGTCCAGAAGGGCATATGGTCAAGCCAGGACCATTGTTATCCATGTATAGCTATTCAGTCTCGGTCTGTGTTGATACATATGCTCCAGCTTCTTGTTCTTTGTATTTATGACTTGTTTCTCTTATCCGTTCCCTACCGTTATCTCTCGTTTTCCTTCTGCAGCTGATTGGATGAATAATTTACAGCATGCGATTTTTTTTTTCTGTTTTAATGCTTTGTGCTTTCAGGTGAGGTTGAGAGAATTTTTCTTAACCTCGTCACCTTGGCCTTCCATTCTGTCGTCTTCTTTTTGTACTTGAGGTAGACGTATCTCACGCTCTTTCACTCTAATTAGAAATCCCTGACATCTATGAGTTTCTTTGTACTAGCTGAATTGTATGGTTTTTTTTATGATGATGGGCTTTAAAATCACATGTCTGCAGTCAATGATGGATTGCTGAACTTTTAAGTTGTGCATTGGTTTCAAATGCTGACTATTAGGACATTTTGGTGTAAATGCAGACGGGCCTGATATAGGTGACTGATTTTCACTTAACACTTTAAATGCTTTAAGAAGCGACACTATGGCAATTTACTGTTCTTTCTTGGCTCTCTCAATCATATTTCTAGTATAAACTCTACACATGCACACCTTTTTCTATCTAAATGTAATTTTTCTATGAAAGGAAAAAAAAGGAAAATCTGCCAGGATAAAAAATACAGGGGAGAAAAAGAATGAATGAGATGGAATAGCTAATTCGTTTTCAGCCGTTTGAGTCCAAAATTAGTATTAATCTTACTTCAAAGGTTTGCAGGAATGTCAAAGCACTTTTTTAATTGTGATAAGGAATATGCTTTCACGCTTAAATTCGTCTCTCCTGTTCGCCTTAATAGAGCCCATAAATATTGAGAAAGCCTTGCTTTTTATTGGAAATTAAAATGGAAATTGCTCACATTTTTCATTGTCATTCATTTGTACAATGACAGGTGTAAGCCATTCTGAATCCCTTCTGAATTAAAAATAAGATTCAAGCTTGAATGAGTCACATTATTCTTGACATGGAACATTCTTGTGGCATCACAAAAACAATGTTTTGAGGTAGACAATTATGCTGTCGTACAAAATAATGCAAGTGAGTACATGGATCTTACAGTAAATACAGAGCAAATAAGCCTGACCGTATTCTGTTTATTTCTGTTTTAGACAGACTTAACTTGCATTAGAATAATTCTGTCATTTCAATTATGAAAGAGATGAGCATAAGTTTTGTATTGTTTTTCATATAATTTCCTACTGTCACATACTGGATTTTTGGATCTTGCCTGACCCCATGTAGTCTCACTGTTATTATAGCAGAGGTACTGCTTTTTGTCCATGAGTGTCTATATCAATTTCTGACGGATTTCTGTGTTTATGAGTTTGTGTAATGCATGACCATGTGCCTTTATTTTGCATGTGAGGCTTTAGGTTTTTAGGTGCAGCATAGTGTCATTACCCAGGTGTTTACCTCCAACTGCAGAATGTTTTTTCTCAATGACGACTGTCAACTGCAAACACTGCCCGAGGAAGCGAAAGACAGAAAGGGAGGACAACAAGGCTATAGACTGCGCGAAGTGAAAATCTAGATGTTGGTAGATACCGCCCACATGTTTTTTGGTTTCTGTGTCAGAGACCGAAACCTTCGCCTGTGTGAGACAGTGGGGTCATTGGGTTCTTCCACTCCTTAAAGTAATGGACGTACTGACGTAGAGGAGTCGGGAGGGGGGAGACATACACGCTGTTGACAGGAATTAATGAGCTGAAGAGTGTCAGACTGCAAACACAACAACTTCTCCCTGCCTCTGCCTGTCTCTTCATACAGAGCCAGACAGATACAGTCCTGACACAAAGAATGAACTGCTGCTGCTGGTGGTTGGGCTTGGTGGGGGGTGTTGTCAACAGAATGAGGCAATAAAACAAGTACAAATCCAAACAGCTGAACAATCCTAATCGCTGTTGAATGATAAAACAATACAACAAAATGATTTTACGTTTAGTGTAGTAATAATCAAATAATGATGGAAACATAACCCCCTTGACAAAGAACAAGCAAAATGGGAATTATTGTACTAATATGACACATAAGTAGGAAGTCATATGTTTTGTGTTTTTCTTGTCCCTGTGTCACAAGGCAGAATTCAAGTAACCTATTAAAGCCTTGTGTGATATAATTTTTTTGAGGCCGGTACCGATTCTGCTATTTGGCAGAAAAAAATTGAGATAATTAACCAATCAATTGGCTGATGAATAATAATAAAATAATTGAATCAATGAAACAACGTATTTCTTGGTCCCTTGATGCACCTTGCCATGCAAGGCCCACTGAGCAATTCGGGTTCAGCGCTTTGGCCAAGGACACTTAATCAATAGCACATAATCTGTGCGTGACCCAAGATAAATGTTCTATGTAAATTTAATGTCTAAAACAAATTAGGTCATTCGTGAACCGAGTTTCCAGTGTACATAAAAGCATAATTCAGTGTCTGTTTTCAAGAAACTGTCACAATCTCCTCCAAACATTCGCTTTCCCTTGATGAAAGACAATAATTGTTCGCGGACAAAACAGGCCTGACGAGTGCATCATTTGTGTGTGCTCCTCAAAATAAACCCAAAGTAGCTAAGTTCACACTTTATTTAACGTGGAAAAAGAAAAACTTCTTTCAAGTTTGTAATTATTGGGACGTTTAAATGAGCCATAAATCATTTACAACCGATTGTGCTTACAGATACACAGTATGGCAAAATCCTTGTGTATCAGTTATTCCCAACCAGTGAGCCACAATGTGCCGTGAGAGGTCATCAGGTGTGTCAGGAAATTATCCAATGTCACATACTGGGATCAAAAAATGTTTTGCTAAAGGTTGGAAAATACTGGTCTAGAGTAGTGTTAGCAGTTGCCTGACTTGGGTTAAGGCAGCGTTTTAGTGACAGTATGAATGTGACAGTGAATGGCTTCTGGTGGCTAAAGAAAGCTATTTTAAACTGGAAAAGGAAAATGTTTCTGGAGGTTGGTGGATTGACACGGCTTTGTCAACGCACCACACTTTGTTTTCAAAAGCGTGATTACGAGGCTGACGTGTTTTGGACAATGTATATTGTCGATAAAAGTGTGTTTAGTGCAATATAATGGAACACAATAATGACATTTCCATTCATTTCCGTGGAGAGCAATGACTATTGAGGTGTGAGCGTCACGGAAGAAATTAAACTCACTGTAACAAAGGGCTCAGCTTGCGAATATGACAATATCAAATCCATAAAAACAGGTGAGCTGTAACCGCTTGTTTGGTGTTTTCATCTAGTTAGAGGTAGGTAGAGGAGCCTATTTTTTCATAATTTTGGAACGACATTTTATCTTGCCTAATTTCAATTTGGCAGAATTATTATTAAAACACTCTTCTCTGTGGTGTCTTGATTTTACAATATTTTTGTCAGTTTATAGGGTCTTTAAATAAACATGCAAGGTTTTTCATTCCAACTGTGAACTATTGTTTTGTGTGGCTTCAAAAAGGCAAAAGACATTTAGCAGGCTGATGCAACATAGTGATATTTGAGCCTCCCGACCACCTATGGCGCTGTATTCATGTGTAGAAAATCAATGAGTATTTTTGAGTACTGTACATGGAAGGGGTTTTGTGTGTGTGTGTGTGTGTGTGTGTGCCCACTGATGTTTTTGTAAAATTGAGGCTTCCTCTGTTGTTCACTCCTACAGCGCAGCCTGAAGGCAATTTTCATCACTACCTTTGTGTTGTTGCAAGTGTATATCCGGCCAGTTCCTTCCACGGAATGTTACAATGGCTCTGAGTCTTTATATGGAAATCATGCACGTCAGACTGATCACATAATCAGCCATCATTTTTGCTAGGAGGTTTCATAGTTAATTGATGTCATTGCCATGTTGGGATTTTGACTCATTTATTATCTATTGTGTGATAGCTATGAAGTTAATGTTTGGTCGAGCTCTATTGTGAACGCATCAAATTCCTGCAAAAACCCGACATTGTTCATATTGAGCAATTACCCAAACCATGAGCATACATTGGACCAGTATTTATTTTTAAGATAATCTTTTACTCTTCAAAGTCAAACATGCAGCTCAGAAGGTTGCAATGGAAGCCAAAATGATTTATACTATACTTAATACCTACTCTACTAAACTCTGGACAACAGTGCCTTCATTTTCATGCCTCTTGTTGTCCTTGTGCTAGAAATGTTGTCATTCACCAATAAAAGCATAATGCAGTCTTATACATGCAAAATTTGCAAGAGAATTGCAGTGCTCCATATTGCCTGTGATGGTAATCAGAAAAGCACAATGCTATGAGAAAAACAGAGCGTCAGTCGAATATCATGTGAGATTGTCCCGAATATTATCTGATAGAGATGTTGGAAATTGACACAGTACTATATGGAAACTGAATGCCACACTGCATGTCCATATGGGTAGCAATAGGATGCAGACATATGAAACAGCAGGAACAAATTATTGTTAAATTATAGCCACAGCACCGCTTGCATGTGAGAGCATAAGCAAATAGGACAAGCATATGGTGTGGAATAAGTGAAGAGTGTGTGTTCTATATATAGTTAAATTGTTTATGAGGGCATGCATGTGTGTGTGTCTTGTCAGGGAATGTCATATATATTTTCTTCCTCTCAGTCTCATTGTGTCATGTTATCTCCCCCCAATCAAGCCTCCATTACGATTTCACATTTCATTTTTATGTCTCTGCTGCCTCAGCCTATTTTGTGTAATATTTGTTTTTCCTCTATTGCTCCTCTCCTCTTTTATATCCAGTTGATTTTCCTCGACTCATACATTAGTCTTGTCCAATTCTATTTCAGATTTTTAAATGACATATTTTCATTTCGTAACATATACAGGTTTTTCAGTGAATACACAGTTTTTATCACTGCTTGTCATAGTGTATCCCAGAAATAAAAAGTGTACACAGCTGTATATATGTAGATATAGATATATAGATGTGTAGATAGTATATGACATGACATATATTATCCATCCATCCATTATGGGAACAGTTTACCCTCACGAGGTTTGCGGGGTGAAATATATTAAGAATTATATATTACACTGAAAGTCCTCCTTTTCTCTGCTGCTTTACAGTTTGCTTTTTTACGCTTTTAATGTTAACGGTAAAAGCCAAGATAACCCGAGCTTTAAACCCTTCTTTGAAACCCTAACCCTAGTATGAAATCCTAGTTTGAAACCCTCACCCGAGTTTGAAACCCTAACCCTAGCTTTAATCCCTACTTTGAAACCCTAACCCTAGTATGAAGTAATCATTTCTACATCCAACATTTCCCCCCTCGTCTTCTGTTTTTCCTTTCGATGAACCCTGAATAAGTAGGCAGAGTCACACATGCTAAAAACGTACGTACTATAATTTCAGAAATCACAATACGTTATTACTCTTGGCGTGTTTTCAGAGCATTAAGCAGCCCGATAATAGCCTTGCTTTGTGGTCATTTTAGTAGGTTTGTTTTTAGTTCAGATGGTATCTTACTTTATTTTCCTCTACTTTTCAGCACATAAACTCTGCTGCAACACCACTGATCGGAATCTTGTAAATGGGGCTTGTAGTTCCAGCTGTTGGCTAGAGAAAGACATGTACACAAAGTTCCACTTTCATAGCCCCCCAAAAAACAAATTCTGTACATTTTCACCACATCGTTGTTAGAATACATGTCTAATCTCATCAAATATTTGAAGATGCTTCTCGCTCAGCCACTTGTACTATGCACAGAATGCTTAATAAAGTACTTGTCTACCATTTTTTTATGAGGTATTAATTTAATCAAAGTAATAGTGTAAAAGCTTTTTATTTGTAATGAGTCAATTCTGGTGCTGTCATGAAACTGGATTTATTTTGATTATTCTCACGTGCATACGCCTTACTCATCTCCCCTCACCTATCTTTTCTGACATCACATTTCCCTCACTCATTTTTCTCTCACATCTCTGTTGAGGCCTTTTGCTTTTACAATAAATAGTTCAGAGGCACAACTCCAAAGTAAAGGCCATGTTGACCCACACAAACGCACACACAAGTATGCGCACACAACACACATTGACACATAACGGCAAGCACACATGGGGAGCTCCGGTGTGTGTTGCAGCTCCAGAGACTGCAGGGGGTTCTGAGAGCAAAAGTAATGAGCTCATCAGTTGAGCCTAGAGGTGATGCATGGAGCACACATACACACACACACATTTTCTTGCTATTCCATACACAAACACTCAGGCAATAACTACAATGGTCATTATGATTCCCTCTCTCTGTAGCAGACCTCAGAGTTTCTCACAGTGAGGACTCCTGAAGAAATTGTTTCCCTGCTTCATTTTTTTGCATTTCTGCTCAAATGCAAAGGAGTATCACCAGTGTGTTGGTGTCAACGTGTGTGTGTACGTGTGTGTGTACGTGTGTGTGTGCGTGTGTGTGTGTGTGTGTGTGTGTGTGTACGTGCGTGTTGATGTTTGACTAAATGCACCCTCATAAACAATGATGAGCTGTATGCAGTGCTGGAGTGTTTTTAATTGGAATTTTTGTTTATTTACTCATCCGGGTTTTCTGTAGTCTGACCATGTTGATGCTTCAATTCCTTTATAGAGTATATATCTTTTTATCCTCCATTTAAACGTCAACTTGAATGAACTTTGTGAGTGTTAAATTAAACCATTCCAGTTAGAGGTTATGAATGCACAGGCTGAGTAATTGGCTTGCTCTTAATGTGCTAACTCAAAATCGGATGATTTAAATGCTCTAATGCAACTGAAGCTGAAATAGTCACAAATATTACATGGTTCTTATTCATGGTAGCTAGGGAATTACAGTACTTTGGCGATAGAAAGTAGTTTATTTTGTGAAGTGGGAAAATAATTTGTCATTTGTTTGTAAAACCTAAAACTTTAATCACTTGCTGTCTTTTTTTAATTACTGAGCATTCCTTGCAGTTTGTCAACATGCACTTTATACATCCATGAGTCAAAATATAATTTAAACAGAAATACAACGATTAAGAGCTCTATAAGGAGAACCAATACTTCTGCTCCGCCATCTACGTGGATACAAGTGATCATCTCCAAGTGTCATGGCACTGAAAACTGTAATGCTGGACAAATGTACTCAGAAGTCTCCACAGTGGTTCCTGATAAGGCTGTGAGTCTGCCAACTTCACTTCTTTTCTGTGATTTACAGTGCGTAATCTTTTTCTTTCACCACCATCGTCCTATTACAAAAGCATAACTGTTCCTTTGATAATAACTGACAGCTTCATCTTTAAATTATAAGGTGCACTAAGACTAAGTTTCTTTTTTCTTATTCTTGCTACCAAGTTTTCTTCGGCTTCAATCTAACCTTCAATTGCCAGGTGGGTTTATTGTAATGATAGGCTGCCGTATGTTTTCACGTCTACAGCTTATTAGATGGAATATTACTTCTGAAGCAATAAATGGGAGGCAGTGCTTGTGTGTACTTTACTCTGTCTTTATTTTTTTTCATTACACTCAGGACGTATTAACAAGCTTATTTTTTTATCCTCACAGGCGCGAGTTTAATTACATTTGGAGAAACATCACCATCAGCTATGGAGGGGAATATGTAATGAGGGCTTTTTTTGATTAAAACTAAAGTTTCTGTTTTGATTCGAGTTTTTTTTATTTTTTTATTAGTTAATATCTGGTTTCTGACTGGAGGTTGCAATGCATTTTTCAATAACCTCATATTCATATAGAAGGTTAAGCTCTCCAAATCCGGGATGGTGAATATTTAGCAAGCAAAATGTCATGCAGAAATATGGCATTAACCATTTGATATTGAAGCAGTCATTATGCAAGTTATCAACATCGAACAATTCTCTCATATTGGAACCTCTGGACATGTGACTGAATATGTTTTTAGTGCATTTTAACTCCTACTTATATTGACAGTACACACTTTCTTTGAGTAGCCATAAAATCAGACTATATACATAAAAAAATGGCCCAAGTCTAATTAAATTGTGTAAAAGCTAATTAAAACAATAGCAAATCCTTTTGAACCTTTACGTATTTAATTAAGACATAATATTTTATGGTCAAACTGAAGAACAAGTTTTCTAATTTTGCGTTTGATCCCTGCAAAACATTCTGAATACGCTGGGACAGGGTCAACAAAAGACTGAGAATGTCGAGGAACCTGTTTGGAACATTCCACAGGTGAACAAGTTCATTGGAAACAGGTGCATGTTGTGATACTGACTGTAAAAGCAGCATCCCCCTAAGGCTCAGTTGTTTGTGAGCAAGGATGAGGCGAGGTTCACATGCATCATTATCATGATTGGTTAAGCCATCATTATTTTTAGCAATAATTGCGCAACATAAAAGACTAACTCACTTAGAGGACGATGTATAGATAGGCAATGCTTCTAACCAAAACCTCTGCTCTATAGTCACACTATTGGGTTTGTTGTCTTGGCTTTGGTCATATCTCCCTGAAAGAAATAGGTTCAAGAACTGCGTGAAACCATCTGTACCAGACAGAATGAAACCTGTGAAACTGAAATCTGTGATCAGAAAGTTATTTACTGAGATTCCCTGCATGTGCGATCCATTTGGACAACTGCTCTCTATCTGTAGATGTGAGTATAAAACATTGTTTGACGTCCTGGTAAATGTCCTCCAAAGATTATTTTCTTTTATTCAGGACTATATTTGTTATTCAACAGGAAATTGAGGACCCTTAATATAGTGTTTATACAGTTTTATTTTATTTTATTAGTCCTATACACTCTATATCCTGTTGAATATCAAATACATAATATATTTATAAAATATATGTTTTTGTGCATGGACTAAACTACAAATTTGCATTTTGGTATGATTTTCTCACCACAGAGAGATGCTTCTATGGTACTTTAAACCTAAATATACTTTCAAGTGTACTTGAATATGAAATGAAATTACCCTTACACTGAAATCACATTATTTTAAATTGGTTGCTTGTCCCTCATTGAAATTGGGTGTCTGAATAAATATATCAGCTCCTTCTCTTTTCTTTTTATCAAGCATGTTAACTGATTTTTTTTTTCTTTATGCAAACTGTATGGGGCCGTACGTAGATTGGAGTGAGAAAAAGTTTTCACCTTTTGTGATTGCATTTTTTTTCCCCAATGTGCAAACATAAACCATCATCACAAATACAGCAGTGGCTTCACAGTCTTGTGACTAATGTCCTAGACAGATTACTGCAATATTAATGGTTATCCGGAACATTGCAGCCGTAGCATTCCGGCTGCTCCCAAAACACCATAAACGATTCCTTTCTTACCCCCGCAATGTGAACCCGCTCCAAAACCACACATAATTGTGTGAGCTGGCACCCTCACCAACAGTCATTGACAGAACCACATGATGTCCATGTGGTGAGAAGAAAGATTAAGGTGTGGATAATGTCACACAATATCCTTAAAGCAACCATTTATGGAACATGTAAATAGCTAAACAGCTGGTCCTTTGCATTTTTAATGGTATCATTAAATTAGGGGCATTGCATTAGAAGGTAATGCCTTGTCTGTAAATTTAGAAATACAAGGTTAAATCACACCTGACTGGATACTCAGATGGAATGAAGCCAATAAACAGTGTATTAAGACTTACATAAATCTGCAAATGTGTGAATAAATCATTTTGGTATTATGCTAACTACTCTGATTAACTGGGCACATTCTCTCACCACTCTCTTTTAATCCTTCACATGGACTCTACCACCTCTTGTATCAGCCACTTTTGCATTCTAGAACTCAAATTGGGGGCTTGAGGGTCAGGGCAGCTCTCTATTTGGAGTGTGAACTGAAGCTTAGGAAACAAAACTGTACATATCTACACAACAAATCAAAATCAAATAGTCTTTAATGACAAAAAGTCCAAAAGGCGAGGTTAAGATAAACTCAGGAATACAAAAACGAATATAACATGATGCTACCAGTAATGCAAGTGATCCCATGTTTTCAAGTGACATAACAAAACTGCAGTCAGGCCTCACAATTGCTTTGTTCATCTTGTGTGAAACAGCTCCTCCTGCTGGCTCATTGATAAAGAAATGATTCATTGTTTGCTCATATTCCTCTGCCTCAACATTAATGCATCTGTGATATATTTTTTTTGGCTTGGTCTCATGTTTTAGTTATAATAGTGCAGGATTAAAGCTCTACTTACTATTATTGTATTGTAGAAGTGATAATGAACTGATCAAAATTACACCATCAGCAAGGAGTGTTCAGGCACAAAATCGTTATAAAGCATCCCTCCTGCCAAGTTCAACATGATGATTATTCTATCTTTGCGGTTCAGAACAAAACATCATACTAGCACAGTCAACGCAAACTAATATGTTAGGTTTCTATGGTCTTAAAACAGAATGATATGGGATCTCTCCAGACATCCAAGAAACACAAATTCTTAATTTCAGGGGATTTGTCCATATAATGTAGAGTAAATATGGCTTGTCTGCCTGTATAAATCTTGTACATACCATAGCTTGCATGCAGACATATAAAGACCGATTTGTGACGTGAAATTCTCCCGTTTTATGTGCACCAACAATTGTGCCTCACCATGACTCATAGTGACCTATGAGGGGATTAAACTCTAAAGAGATGTCTGTGCTGTCAACCTGTCTTCGGGCCCTAATATTCTCGTGTGTGTGCGTGCACACATACACAAATAGTAATTACCTTGACGTGTAATGCAGGTTTCAGAACAGGGCTTTTATTGAGGCTGATTGTCTTTAATAATTATATTTCATCTCATTTTCAAATTTATGGAGCCTTGTTGATTTGTTATGGTATCTAGCAATGGAAAAAATATGTATAGCTCACTCTTAAAGAATAATTCTGGCGTTTTGTGTTAAGCAGACTCATATTTTACATGAATGATCACAGAGCAAATTCTGTTGTAATTCTCTCTGACTAACACCCAATAACTCCTTCACATGTGATAATGATGCCACCTACAGGTACATTTGCAGACACGGTGAAAGAGATTTGCATGAATGTCAAGTGCAATTATTTTGTCTTAAACACACACACGTGCACACACACACTCACACATTTCTTATTCCTTCCTTCAGGCTGCAGAGTTAGGATGAACCTTCTGGTGTGTAACTTTGTGTGTTAGCTCTAACAGCACCTCTGGGGTAATAGAGAGGTTGTTGTTGTTGTGTGTGTGATATATGAGGGAATGTATTCACATGCTTGTGTGCACGTGCGTGTGTGCGCATGCATGCGTTTTCACGCATCTCTTGGGGTAGCTCAGCCGAAGCCAGCTGTATGTCACAGCTGTATCCCATGTGTAACTTCAAAGTGGCAACATGCATGGTTCAGGCTATTTATGACACCGTTACAGGAAGGACATGTGTGTTTACACCGGCCTTTATATCACAGGGACATGTGCTGAGATACTGCTCATCTTTCTTTGCTCCGTCCCTGCTGTTTTCGCAGCATACCATATCAATAGGTTTTGAGTATAAGCGATGACCCAGGAGTGAAAAAATGTACCAACGTGTGCCATTCACAACCAGATCATGTCGCCAAGTATGAGCCAGTCCCGTCTTTCGATACGTCCCAATTTTTATCTATTTTGTGTACTACATACGTAGGTTTTGTTGATTTCACACACTCCCTTCAAGCATTAACTTCCTCTTTCCCTCCACACAGGTGCCTTTCCTGTCTTCGTCTGTTTGACGGAGTCAGTAGCACCACAGCAGGATGTGAAATAGTGCTGGAGGCAGGTAAAGCGGCAGATGGGGGGAACGGGTGCAAAAGTGCAGCACAGAATTCAACCTGACAAGCAGAGATGGTAGAGAAATATGTGACACTGCAAAACAAAACACCAGGGAGTCAAACTGGCATTTTTGATGGCCTGAGACTAGATTTTCTTCTTCCCGCATTTGTATGTGTACTGCTTTGCATCTCACAACAATTCTCAATGTGTGTCATTCCACGTCTGAGGAAGTTTTGCAGGACATGAGTGCTAGCCAATGCATTGTCCTCGGAGGTGATGAAAACAATGCGACTGACTTTGTATGTGTGTGTGTTTGTACCAGGGTGCCAGGCACAAGCAGCTGGGAAGGCTTCCCTCTCTTTTCCTGTCATCAATAAATGATCATAGGCCATGTGGAGGGAGGGAACCATCAACCAGCAAGACCCGGAAAACAACTACTGATGCGTCTAAGAAAGAGCGATATCGTGAGAAAAAAGTAAAGACAGAGCAGAAGCGGGAATCTAAAATAACATGACCGTAGAAATTGGTTGATAAATAAAGACAATATGGGGCATATATAGAATGACATATGTTGCTCAGTCATCACAAAACTAACAGAAAATGCAGTATTCATTGGCCCAACAATAACTTCGGGCCTGAATACAAATTTACAATGCCTAAAATGTAAACTAAATATGACACGTCAAAGCTACAAGAATTTTTGTTATATGATTTCTGATATGATGACAACTCTAACATCTTTTACATAGTCACAGCACGATGTTTAATGATTGATTTATTTAAATGTAAGGAACCAACGGGTTAAATTCAAAGGGTTTTGTCTGTCTTCACACACAGTATGCATGCACACATATATGGGAATGATGAATAGTTCATTCCTCTGCCTTAAGACTGGTCAATACAAAGACAGCCATCTATCCGTTGGGTAAGAGCGGCATATAATTGAATCCTCTGTGGCTACTTAACCTGTCATTGCTGCTGTGCACCATGTGGGAGGAATAGTTTCACCTTGTACTCACATATGGGTTCCTGTCACAGAGAGTCTGACTTGTAAAATGTCTGATCCAGCAGTTCACCCAGAGGAGCATCAGAGGCTCAAGTCTTACAAAGGATGTTCAGGGCAATTCAATTCTCTGAATAAGATTTTTGAAATAATTTAACTTAACATTACAGATTCCACACAAGCTGGCCTCCAGGTTAGGTTTTTAATTGAGTGCATTATAAGACGATTGGCAATGGTAAAACGACACCCTTAAAAATCCTGGGTTAAAAACAACTTCATTGGGGTTAAAAAAAAATTGACTGTTTTGTACAAAACAACCCATTGTACACACAATCCAATAAAATGTTTTTATTTGGCCAAACAACCAAAAGTTTGGGCAAATTAACCCAACTTCCCATGTAGGTCCAATTTTTAACTCGGCAGTTTCAACAGGAAGAATCGAATACAAAATCTTTCAGTAAAAGGTAAAACATACCTTTGATTGTGATTATGTTATCTCACCATCTTATGCATTTCTTAGTGCCTTGTCATCCATCACATTGAAGCATGTTTTATTACATTTCTTCAATTTTTTGTAGCTCTAATTCCATCATGCCTTGCAGCTCTCTCAAAAACATACTTTACCTAATAATAATAATAATAATAATCTCCATCTCTTATGAATCCCCCATGAAATCTGCTCTCAGATCTGCCTTCCATTTAATCTTTTCTTCCCAATTTAGGCCTTCACTGTCTGACTCTGTATCTGAGAGCCTCACCCACTCGTTCCTTACTTTCTGCCTGAACAATTGCAATGGACTCTTGTTCAGGCTTCCTGGCAGTTCACTTGACAGACTGCAATGTGCAGAACTCAGTTGCCAGGGTTCACAGTCTGACCAAACCTTGGCAGCAGCAATATACACACACATGCACACACACTAAACACATGCACACACACTAAACACAGACACCACACACACACACACACACACGCGCAGACACACACACAAACACACAACTCCCTCCCAAACACTGGCTTCCAGTCAAATTCTGGTTGATCTATAAGCTAATGCTCCTTGCCAACAAAGCTCAACAACTCAACAACTGCTATATGATTTGTAGATAACAATCATTCAAGATAGGTCAAATTGCTGAATGCATCTTCCACTTTCATTAGATTTTGCAGAATGCTTAATGGTGCACGCAGAGTACCCCCCCCCCCCCCCCCCCACACACACACAATCACCACAAACCTTCCATTCTTCCAATTTATTTTTCCATTTTTTATATGCCATGTTAAATGGAATTATGATCAAAGACTTTGTGGCTGCATATTGTGTCGTAACATTAGTTACACATCAGCGAGTTGCATTTTGATGTGTCTAATGCGTAGCACTTAACAGTAAGGCAGACTGTTGGATAGTGAGCGAAATGAGAACAAATGTGAGGCAGTGGGTGTGGGGGCCAAGATGGTGAAAATAAGAACCATGGCAAAGAGAGAAAACAATGCACTCTGGTGCCAAGACTGCATATCACCGCCTCACCCTACCGCTCTCTCTTTCTCTTGTCTTGCATTCTTCCTTCCTCTTGGTCTCCCTTGAAGCATCTCACTAAGCACCTCAGCTACCGCCAAGGGAATTGAGGATGCGTGTGGAATAGCAGAAGAAGGGAAAATGAGAGAATGACATGAAGAGAAAGGAAAACTAGGTTGAATAATGTAGTAATGTACGTAGTAGCGCTTGTCTCATCTTTGTGTGGATGCTTCTGAAACATCCATCCATCCATCCATCCATCCATCAAAAAAAGATCCATAACTTGATGAATTTAGTGAGCAATAAAATGAGAGCTAACCCTGACCTTAACACCTTCCATTGTGAGCTACAAGGCATTCTCTGAGGTATAGTTTTACCTGACCTTATTAGTGTTCCTCAGGATAAATAAATACATACATACACAAAGTAAATCCTACAGAGACACAAGTGCAAGCTGTTATAGTAAAGAAAAAAAAAATCAATGTCATATTTTCATTAATTCAAACGCCTTGTGGATGTGTTGTTTGGATTTCACACACTTATGCTGTAGACAGAATTCACACTTTGATTTAAAAACAATCATAGTGTAATAACGATAATGACCAGATTTGCTATTGCAGGAGTTGGACTTGTAGTCATATCAACTGATGACGATGAATCAAGTTTTGTTGTCATAATATTAAGGGGGACAATATGGAAGTCAATAGTGTTTGTGTTACTGTAAAAATGAAATCTTCTGCAGCTCTCATTAGACGGCACAGATGTATCTAATACTATACAGTTGTGTGTGTGTAATGCATAATGTACATTTAAATAGAGTAATAAAGTTACTTCATCAAAGCCCAAAACATCAGCGAGCCGTATATATACACTATTTCACCCCTGCTTAACACTGCAGGTACTGTCTAACCCCATGAGGTTTAACATTTGCCTCCTGTGAACTCATTAGTGTGCAAACAAAGGTCTATTTGTTGTGTGTGACTTCGCCCTGTGCCCCGCTGAGTGATGGGTGGGATGTATTTGTTAGATGAAGATAATGGGTGTGTATCTTTTTCTATCTGATGTTTTGGGTGTGCATATGGGGTTGTGTGCGTGTGTCTTATCTAGTGCTTTTAACCATACAGAGAGCATGACCCTCCACAGGACCGCTCCGCTATCTCTCTTCAATAGAGGGTATGAGGTCTTGGCCCGAGAGAGATAATTGGGAGGTATAACACAGAAAGCAAATAAATGCCAATCAATCAATCAATCAATCAATAGCAATCGTAGTTTACACATACAGCCATTAAACAAAGCTTGGCAACAAATACAATCCAATTCAGACATACATAGAACCATGCAAAAATAAAACGTTAAAACATTTGTGGCATTCTTGCCTCAGTTACACAATCGTTTGATGAAATGTGACGATGATGATGATTATTATTATTGTATTGAGAAAAAGCAAAAACCACCACAAGTCAGGCAGAAGCAGAGGTGACCGTACTAAACTTAAGTGACATAACTACAGTACATATGGGATTTAAGCAACTGCCCAAAGAGAGGAGAGGTTAAAGGTCACTTGGCAGGGAAAATAATTGCTCCAGAAATGGACAGCCACGCCTGGCAACATGTATCCACGTGGAAGTGCGACAGACAGACAGACAAACTAGGCAGTTTGTCAGTCCAGAGAGGCCAGTGCAGCACTGACCAGGCATGATAGGATGTTGACAACACATTGCTCACAATGGCGTACAATGTGTAAGATGTGCTGTGGGATAGAAACTACAGTGACTAGGACTTATGGCCAATCATTCAAAAGGACCTGCACATTAACTGTAAGCTTCTAATGGACCAAAAGGCATAACTGCATTTCTTATATCCTGCAAAATTCATGGATGGTTGTATAAAAAAGTTACATTTAAAATTTTTGAAAAATGTGTTTTAAAAATAATAAAAATGTCACAGATGACTTCCAAAATACACAAATTCAAAACACTCCCATGACTAAGCTTCCTCAGGCACACTGTTTGTATGATTCATTCTTGCATACGTAAGCATAGAGTAACTGTGACCAACAAAAAAGCCCCGGATTTGTGTCATGTGTTTGTAGCAACCCTGCCCCTACCAATAGGCCTTACTTACATGCCTGGGCATTTGCTGCTAGCCCACTCTTGATGTACAATCAGTTAGAAAAAGTATATGTGTTAGCAAAGTGTATGTGTGCTGCTGGTCCCACAGGACACGACTGAGACCAAATTACCTGTCACTGGTTGACATCACCTACCCCCAAGCACCACACACAAAGGACAACTGAGAGGCTACTGTGAACTATCAGCTCAACGAGCTCTTTCTCTCTCTTCCTTGAGATTTAGCAGGTACTGCAATGTCTCCCTCTGGTGCTAGTTACTATGGATTCCTGCTCCCATGCAGAAATGCACTTTTATTTTGCAGGTGTTGAGGTGCCTGGCTGACTCCCTTCATTGAAACTATTATCAGAATCAGTACCCCCTTGTAACATGCACCTTAAAATAATGTGTGCAAATATCAGCAATATGCACACGCTACCATAAAAGGATTTTTCACACCTCCACCACACTCTTGCTCCACCCCTCACTAATATTTGAAAACGACACTCAAAGAGGGCGTTCGCTGGAGGACCATTGGGCTTACGAGAGGGCAGGGGGTCAGGCTAAAACTAGGACTTATATAATTTATAAACAATGACAAGCTATATGTGTGGTTGATTGGTTGGCAACTAGTTCCCGATGTCCCCTGCCTACTGTCTGTACTTAGTTGGGAAAGAGCGGACTAAGATGGACGAAAATGCTTGTATACCTTACAGTGGAGGAGCCACATAGATTGTTCAGATTCTGGAAGTGACGTCAGGATTCGCTGCTCATCTAATCAGATGACAGAAAACCAAATTCACATGCAGTGCGGCGTTCAACCTATAGATGATGCCCTACGGACCATTTCCAACCCCTAAATTAAAAAATGTTACCTGGGCTCAGGGTAGTATAGCCCCGTCAGAAATCTGGTTAGCCCTGGTAAATTGGTGAATTCTCTCCAGCATTGTATTTTACGTTTTACACAATACAGACCACAGTCTCACAATAGGAAAAATGGTTTATGGTAAAATCAACCAAAAAAGGGCATTTGTAACAAAAGGCAGCAAACAGCACACGCGTGCGTACTTTTTACACCGGATTCTCAGCAACCATTGGGTTGATTATGTTGTGTAATTATAATATAAATAATAACCTTTCTTTGAAAGAAAAAAAAAAAAACTTGGCAACACTCCTGTCTCTTTTTTCTCACTGTGTCTCAGCCAGATTGTTTAGCAACAAATGCTTACAGTCTTTAAGAACAGAAGAAGTCTTTAAGAACATGAAATGAAACATTTTGCATTTTTGCAAAGTGGGTGCAGGTCATGTAAGACTTTAAATTTGATTAAGGCAATATTATAATTGAACTATCATCGCAGGATATATTTTTCTTTTACATGTACATATACATAACTGATAAAAAAAAGATAAAAGAGTGTAACCTCCCAAAAAATTATAAAAATCCAGTGGCACCCCTGTGCTTTGGGCCATGGTGCGTCATTCCAATTTTTTACCCCAACTTCAATGCCGCTGTCTGTCATGCATATATGAATATATCAATGAATTTTTTAAATTAGTTTCATCTATTACATTTAAAAGTAGAATTAGTATTGAATCTCGCAATGGTGGGAATGCAAGTGGCAGCATAATTCTCCTGCTCCCAGGAGGACTGAGTTCCCACAGGTTCACCTTTGTAAAGTCAATAAATTCCTGCAGAAACTTAAATAAAGCTAACTAATCGAAAGAATGAAGAAAAAAAAAAAGCACATGAAAAGGACTTTTTCTTCTTGTGCAAAAGTGAAGACTACATTGCAGGTGCTCGTAAGCTAATCCATCATACTAGCTTGAAGGTTATGAAAGCCAGAATTATCATCAAAATAAAGGAAGTGCGTGCCCATGTAAGAAAGGAGGTCAACAAAGCCACTAAGCAAATTCATAAAGATCATTCAGAGTTCAGAGAAGATAATTCAGATGGTCTACAAGGTAAAAGAGGCCAAGTGATGAGTGTCAGAATTGGAGAAATACAGCATTGAAGGTATGGAAATGCATCTGCTTGAAATGGAAGACCACATTCAAACAGCTTGCAGATACGGAGACACGTTTAAGGAAGAATAACATCCGCATTCATGATATATTGAAAGGAAGTCGATTGTGACACTGACATTGCTGAATGATTTGTAAAAAGTGAAATGGCTCTCCTGACGTTTCTCTGGGAACAGAATAATGCCATTCTTAATGCTCATTTGATCAACTTTTCAATGCCCATCAAGAAGATCGAATTCTTTGTTTATTTGCATCAACTTTTTACTATTAACTATTATAATGGATTAAAAGATATTAACACGGAACATACACTTGGAAAAGTTTAAACAATTCTAATCTGCCCTTCTGAAGAAAGATACGAAATTAATGCGTGTATTCTTACTAGACTAAATGTCTGCTAAACACAGCGTGACATGTATACATGTACACGAAAGACAAACCGTGACGATACATACTGTATGCATAAACACGTGGCCACACATTCACATATGGGTGAAAAATCATCCTTGGACATGACATGAATTGAGATGCACAACCATTTGTAAAAATGTCTTACCCAGCCATCCATTCACACAGCCATTTGTTCATCCGTTCATCTGTCTGCCAGTTTGTTTATCAGTCCATTGATCTTCCCATCCATCTGTCTGTTCATTCATCCATCAAACATGGTTTGGAAATAAGGCTTGAGGCTCTTGCTCCAACCTTGAGGCCAGTAAAAGAGACAGAAATAAACCATAACATTTAACTTTCATGGTCACAAAATGGCAGGTAGATATACAAAAAAAGCATTTAAAAAAAAAAAAAAACCCTACTATGGTCGTCTTTTTCAGAAAAAAAGCCTCACTATATTTGGTCATTTGTTTTGAAAAAGCCTCACTAGACATGGTCATTTTCAGAAAAAAAGGCATACCAATATATATATGACAATTTTGTTAATTTTAGGCATAATAAATACCGTAATTTCTGAATGATAAACCGCACCCAAATATAAGCCACACCAGCTAAAATTAGGGGCAAATCCTGTTTTGTGTATATAAGACACACTGAACTATAAGCTTCAGGTGTTTTAACGTTCAATTTCCTTATACAAGATATTTACAAATCATACAATATCACAAATGTAAACAAATCCATAGATAAGCCACACTGGACAATAAGCCGCAGGGTTTAATGTTTGTGTAAGAAGTAGCGGCTTATAGTCGGGAAAATACGGTAATTCTGATAGCCTTCTATAGTCATTCTTGTGTTGGTCGAAGATACAGTGTGTATGTACCAAACTAAACAGATAAGACAAATGGGTATGCTTCGCTCTTGTGCAACATGTGCATATGAATGTATACTGTATTGTTTAACTGGAAAATACCATTTTCTTTGAGCTGGTGCTCACATCTAGCCATAGGCTGTTTGTCTGCAAATTCACTTCACCATGAGAAATGCATGACAAGTCAAGAAGAAAAGATGTTGCTTTTTACTTGTATCGCTCTACAATGTTGTAAGAATGTTGTGGAGCGCATCTGCTTTACACGATTATCAAAAAAAAGCACGACTGCAGTCAAATAAAGCAGTTTTTTCATCAATTCATGCGAATTGGTAAGCCATTAGATCTTCTCCATCCTCTCAAAGTGAATTAAATTACTCATTTTATGCCAAAATGGCATGATAGTAATTGTTCTTAAGATATTATTGTTGTACTCATTTTTACATGCATACAGAAAGATGTTTTTTTGGCAGACTTTATTGACAGAATATTGGCTTTCTGGCTGGGACACTTGCTTACAGAGTTGGTCGCTCTCAACTGGCTCTCTAGCTCACTGTAATTATGCTTATCCTCTTTTGGGGTGACCCCCCCTCACACACACACACACCATCCCTTCCAGCTCTATTTACCCCTTCTTTCTAATCTTTATAGATCCCGAGCCAGTTGTCATGGAAACATTGAGTACGCCAAGCACATGGCCTCCCCTTGAATACAATTAATTTGTAGCCTGATTCATGCCTCTTTCTTTGGAAAGGGCACAGGGTGGGGCAATATTAACAGGGGTGGATGATAATTGGGGTAAGAGGAAATAGAAAGAGGGATGAAGTGAAATTAGACGTGGTTATTAATGCATTGAAAATGTGAGGTGTTAGTGCAGAGATGAGCGGTGGTTGGTTGGTTTGATGGGGAAGGGATAAAAAGAGGATCATGAAGTGGAATAAGATTATTTTATATCAGGCTTCCTGTACATGATCACCCCCTTTCATTTTGCATTTGGCAAACACAAGGATGTGTAGGGGTGGTAGTGAAAAGAATGGAGAGAAAGAGGAATGGTGTGCTTTCATCACTTTGTGACAGATGTATGTCTGTACAGTAGTTTTTCACCCATTTATCTAAAATGTTTAAATGTGTGTGTTTGCACAGATTACAACATGGCAAATAAAGAACCCGCATTGGAATATGATCTTGAGTTTAGTTTAATATCATGAAGTGATATAGAAAATGGATGGAACTATTTTTCCTTTTTTGAAGTCATCCTATGATGTCACCTATTTTTCACCTCACGCTTATCTATCAGCTACAACAGCACAGTTTACATTATTCTCACTCATTAGACAGACCACGATAGCTCTTCAGCCGCAACAGAGCTTGATCTTGCAAAGGGGTACTGCGGCACAGAAAGAATATGAAGGCAGTAAAGAACAAGGGGAAATGAGGAGGAATGAGAAGAGATGACGAAGGCAAGAGCCAGGTGACAGCCGCACAGAAGCAGCTGGGTGAAAAGAGCCAAACACTTGAGCCAATTAATTCCTTCCACATGTTTTTAGACAAAGGCCGCTGTACGTGCCCTCCGTTGAGCAGAAGGGGGGTGAGTGATGGGTAAAAGCATGGTGAGGGAGAGCAGGTGACAAATGTAAAAGCAGTTCAAGGATTGAGAGACTGTGGTAGAATGATGGCAGAATGAAACGAGTAGACACAGACCGTGGGGATGGGGGAGGAGAAGAGGGTTGTTATAAATAGGTCAAGGAAGGATAAGGTGGGAGACGGTAGCGTGTTAAATAGTCGAACAAAAATGATCAAAAATTAATAACCTTATTAATCAAAGTATAACTTTATTTGTTTATTTTTCTGATTCCTTGTTTCATTTTCTTTTGTGTGTAAAGTATTGTACATTGAGGGTTGCACATATACATTGAGGGATATTCAGTTATAAATCAAAGGGCCACAATTACATTTTTCAGACAACATGCTATTTAAAGGCTAAATTTTAGTCACACATGGAAAATAATGAACAGTACAAATAATAATAGTCAATAGCATGTTGTTAAATGAGTAACATTTGAGCTGGTGTAATTCGTCTAATATTTCACATGTATTTAATGTGTATTGATTTTTTTGTACATCGTAAAGGTGCAGTATTTAATGGCAATTCAACACTTTCTTTTCTTTTAGTACGTTTGTTAGTTGGGGAGTGTCATCTTAAAAGTGGCTTGCAAACAGTAGTGTTTGCGTTTCAATATTTGCACTTTAAAAGTCAGCATTGTGCTGACTTGCAAAACCAAACAATCAAAACAAAAGTATTGTATATGGGCCACAAAGATTACCTTGCAATTATTATGGCCAACAACCAACTTTCAAGCCAGGCACAGTTCAAACAATAAAACCAACACTCATTATTTGACCAGGATGTTCTCTGATAAAACATGTCAATCATGCAAGAATATCACGAGTCAAGCTCATCAAGCTCAAGTATCAAGCTCAAGAGTATATAAGTGGTCTCTAAACCGGTACCAACAGGTGACAGCTTTCAAGATAACTCTCAGGTAGGTCGATCATCCAGACTTTTGGAGTAGCTTGACATAACTTGATTCAACTGTGAGGATAACATTGCAATTTAAAAAGCCTAATCCACAGTGAATGCTTATAACAATCAATGATAATATTGATTTATTTTAAATGAAGGATTCATGAAACATAAATTAATAAGTGTGACGTTTGACTACGACTGACAGGCTAGAGAAGACATACTTATGTTGTTGAAGTATATGTAAATAACTTGTTGACCCACTTTCATAGGATGGTTATTTTAGCTGTGGTTCTCACTTTGTTGGCTATAACAGAAGAGGCAAGCAGTTTCAATGGTAAGTTTATCCCTACTTTTTAGATTATGGCAAATCTAATTGTATTTTTAGATTTTAGGCCTTAAGAATGTTGAAATGTACATTTTTCACTGTGCATTACTTCAATTAGTTACAGGAAAAAGAAATGGTGTGTGTGTGCGTGTGTGTGCAGATAACATTGCCCTGGTTGGAAAAGTTCAGCAGTCCTCTTTGTATGTGAACGGCTTTCCCCAAAGGGCCATTGATGGAAATCGTGCGAGCAATTGGCGACAGAAGTCTTGTACTCACACAAAGAAAGATATGAATCCATGGTGGAGACTGGACCTCCAGAAAACGTACAAAATAAACACTGTTATTATTACAAACAGAAGAGATTGTTGTCATAAACGGATTAATGAGGCTGAGCTCCGCATTGGAGACTCCCTTGATGACAATGGCAATGCTAATCCCAGGTAAGTGTACTACTGTCCGTTAAAGTAGCAATAACCATGTTTGCACAGAGATCTCTACTTGCGGATGATGTCAAGTTGGCCGTTGTGGAGTGTGCACTTGGAGACCGCCTTCTAGTTATAGTGCCCCCCACTACACTAAACATAGTTGGGCTGCAGTCGGGGATAGTGCTTATAAAATATATTTCAGATTATAATAATCATAATTAATTAGTTTCTAAAATTATTCAAAAGGATTGATGCATGATGTTGGCAGAATTATGAATGAAATGTGGTGAAGCCCACCACACACATACACGAGCTCAGAATCTATCTGCCTTTTCTCTGATCAAATTCACCCAAATTACGTTAGACCAGTGGTTCTTAACCTTGTTGGAGGTACCGAACCCTACCAATTTCATATGCGCATTCACCGAACCCCTCTTTAGTGAAAAAATTTTTTTTTTTTCCAAATTCAAGACATCAATGTTTAGTACTGGTGCACAAAATGAGCCGTGCATGAACATCACCTTGTTCAAACAACAAAACCAACAATGCATGAACTCAAAACAAATTACAGACCTGCAAAGCAGTGTGACTTCTGCTGTTGCCTTTGCGAGACCAAAATGTGATACACAAATTGGACTTGAGCAGTTAAATAAAAAAAAAAGAGACAGAGAGAGAGAAAATAAAAGAAAAATATCAAATATGCGTTATCACGAATTTATAAATCGGCCGTGTTCGGACCTCCTTAGTGGAGGCTCTGCCGATGAACCCCTGAGACCGACTCACCGAACCGCCTAGGGTTCGATCGAACCCAGGTTATGAACCACTGCGTTAGACTCATGTGGCAAAAATTACACCTACTTTTAGCTGGTCTCAATTCTAATTTTCTTTCTGTTAGCAAAATGTCAGATGCGCCCGGGACATGTATTAGAAACTGCCCTCAGTCTGTCATAATGTGAGGCCCAACCCTGTCTGCTAAATTCCCTAACATGGTAAACTAGAGTAGAAATGAAGACGTGTCAATTTTTATGTCGAGCAAATGTGCCCTCGTTTATGAAAATAGTGTTTTAATAGTGTTTTTCTTTTTATCCCTTTAGATGCACTGTGATCTTATCAATCTCAGCTGGCCAATCCAAAACCTTTGAGTGCAATGGAATGGAAGGCCGCTATGTAAACGTTGTGATTCCTGGAAGACAAGAATACCTGACACTATGTGAAGTGGAAGTTTATGGTGAAGAAGCCAATGAGAATCTCAGTGATACCTGCAGCTGAATCTGGAGCATTCCACAAGTCAATTATCATTCAGGGTAAAATTCTTGATAATTAATTAATCAATCCTCTTTTTCATACTTTTTACGCTTTAAGTACTATCATCTTTATGAGGACCAGGACCTAACACAGCAATAACTAAATAAAATACTGCACTCTAACTGTTATACCTTTAACTCTTAATGGTGAGATTCGACAAATAAAGCATTCTTAAAAAGAATTGTGTTTGGACATCAAGTGAAATGTACATGTGCAATCAAAACAATGGAGAACGTTTTCATACAACTGTATATATTCTTTTTTTTTTGGTGGAACCTATTGAATAATGGTCTGCCTGGGACCAAATAAAGTTGGAGAATCGGAAATCAGAGATATTGTATTTGGTTAAAACATCAGCATATCGCGACATTTCTGGCGGTCACTTAATAGAAGGACATGCACAACACACTTAGTGAGCCATCAGTGCAAGGTCAAGCCTGACAGCAGGCAGATGAAGATCCACTTAGGGGACCTGCCTCTTGTCTACATTCCTGGTCTCCATATGAGAGCTCTTTATTCAAAGGACATTTCTATTGGGAATAAACAAGGAAGTTATGGCTGTACTTAATGTCAGGTGAAAAATAAATATTGCATTGAACCTTGATGCAGCGTACTACAGCAGAATAGGATAATGTAAGAGTAAGATTAGTCATGATTTACCACAAACTAACTATTATCTGTTTTCACCAGAGTTTAAAATATATATTTTTGCTAACGTTTCTTATCATTTCTAATCTTCTCTGATTCTGGTTTTATGATGGTGGCTGGGCTTGTTAAGATACACCTGCTCTACAGCAAGCATTCAATATGATGTAGTTCAGTCCGTCAATTCCCTAATACATACTGATGGTGTGCCCGCATGACCTTTACGCAACATTACTTTCTAACAACAGGCACTATAAATTTATATATGTGGTACCACAACTCGTCTTTGGTTTGTAATTGGGGATCCAAGCAAGAGATAGTATAGCCTAGGGGGTCATTTGATAAGATAATGACAGCAACATGTCAGTGTGTTTGGGTCATTGTCTCTCATCTCCATCAGTCAGCTCTTAAAAGATTGGACAATTTCTTCTTTAATGGTTGTAAAAATTGAAGCTCAATCTCACTTTGTTCAGATTTGTTTCTCAGTGTGTAGTGTGAAGCACACCCGTTATGATATAAGTGGTTAAGTTACTTTGTTGAAATGCCTGAGGATATTCCCATCCGGGTCATTTCATTCTCCGGATATTGAATTGATCGGCAAGTCGTTGAAACGGTCGACTGTGTAGATTTTTTCATGTTCTTAATGTGCTTGCAGTTTACACGTCTTTAACATACAGTATAAGGTTAGTGATAAGTATACGAAGAATGGCATGGGATGGCATTGTGCAATATTAACTCATATTGACTTCTATTAATTTCTTTAAAGATTAACTACATCCTGTACTGGGTTTTGTGTGTGTGGGTGTATTTTTAATGACAATAGCTGTAATGTCTTTTTGCCATTATCCATGATAAATGCCTCCCCTGATGGTAGTACTTTATTGTCTTTTGTGTGAACCATTCTTGTAAAAGGCCATTAATTTATAGTAAACCCAAGACAATGGTCTCTATGATACTAATATATGCCTTGTGGCTTCCATGTACAGATTTATTTAGTGCTTTCAGGGAGCACTTTGCTATATACCGTTGTTCGATTATTCCCCGTTCCCCCTTCATGGTGATATTCTTTATGTATTTCATCTAATTCCACTTCCTTGCATTGCTGCTTTCTTATTCTTTATCGTTTAGATTGTTTTCTCATTGCATCATATATCCAACAATCTCTTTTAATTTTTATTTCCTCTGACCACTTCTCCGCCTCTCCATCTCTTAATTGCTTCACATACATGCACACCATTTGGTTTTAATGTATACCTCATATAGACCAAACAGCAGTATCATTAATCTTAGCTCTTTGGTGGCGCAAGCCTTGTTACAGTAACTGGACAAGACATTGTTTCATATGTGAGCGAGCCAATGTAGCTGTATATCTACCATCACTTCTTGATAAATTATACCTGGGGTAAATGTGTGACTACACCTTGGGCTTCAATGTTTTCCATGTGGAAGAAAGAACAAAATGCAAAACTATCCTTTATTTACAGTACCTAATTTTTCTTGCTGCTCCCAAGTTAGATTAATTTCTGCTTCACTCTCACTTTCTATCAGAATTCCACCCGATAACAATCATGCTACTTCTATTTAAAACTACAAAACTTGGACTAGTGAGCACCAGAACTCCTAAACATATTGTCACATTAGCTTAATCATTAAGTTTCAGACATTCCATCACTTGCCCAAAAAACATTGTCATTGATATTACGTCAGTGAGAAGAAAAAAAAAAAAAAAAAAAAAAACACATCATAAAAGCTCTCCTTGGGTATCTGTAATGACCGGTGGTTATTACAGCCTGTTTGTTGATATTGTAACCTCCCTCTCTGTTGACTTGGAGACTTTTGACCCTCTTAAGGATGATGTATTGCAAATAGGAGTTATTTTTAATTGTCCTGTTGCTGCAGGAAAGATTTGTAAAGCCATTACTAAAAATCAATACTCTGCTTTTAGGTGATGAATTAATTAATGAAGTGTGAATTTGCTCCAAGTGGATGTTGTTGATGGGCAGAGATAGAAGAAGCACAGGGAGAGGCAGAAAAAAATAAATCAATTAAAAATAAAGGAGACAAGGTTTATACGGCACCTAGTGATTTCATATGAATAGGTTTGGGTAATTTTCATCCATAACAATTGTGATTAATTTGTGTTTTGCTTTAAATTGTTGCATACAGGGAAGGGCAGGAGATTTTCTCTGCTGGCGTCATCTGGGAATTTAAGATTTTGTCACTCACAGATCACCTTCAAGACTATTAAGTATTATGAAACAAGCTATATGATTTACACAGTACTGTTTCTGATTTGGCCTTTTGGATATAGAAACATTTGAGACTAACATTTCTGTGTATTAGAAAGCATAATTGCTATGACATTATAAAAAACATGTTTTATACATTGCTCCACATGCTGTATGGATAATGTTGGAAAGTGTATCAGAGTAACAAGACAGGATTTCCCAAAAATGAAAATGTCAAAATGCAAAATCTGCTTCAACCTGAGCATAATCGACCAAAAATTTAGAATATCAGATGAAGGCTTTAGGATTATTAAATTCTTTTTGTGGGGGGTGGGGTGAAAATTTCATCAAGATGGTAGCCCCCTGTCGCATTGCTTATCAGACGGGCAACAACGACTATACAGCAGAAGATTTCTTTCACTACAAGCAAAACATTCTCACATGATGTCTCATTCAATCCAGTGTCCAAATTAAACATCCTACGGCAGAAACAACAGTTTTTTCCTCAAAGTACAGTAACTTGCAACTAATAGTCTCCATTATTCACGGACCTACAGCAGAGGTCACTGCCATGGGGTTTACTTTTTTTTTTTTACCTCTCTGAATTGGAAGTCAAGAGAAAATGAATCGAGGCACCCACACACGGAATGAGCTATAGGTTTGACTTTGACTTGTCCTCAAACCGCAAAGTGAAAAGATAGTTTCATATATGTCATTTGGACTGTTAAATTGTGTTGTAGGTCAACAGGGTTTATTGTTGTTGTTTTTACTTTGGTATTATGATATTGGTTCTCTAAATCATGAGGTTTTGACACATCTTGATATAATTGCTCTTCATTCAAGTGTAACATCTAAACAATAAGGAAATTGCTCCAAAATTATTGGGCACTGTATGTTACAAATATAATAACTATCTACATCTGGACTACTTGACATTTTATATTGTTAAAAAGCTTGTTCTTAAAATGGGCATTTTGCTGAAGTACAAAAATGCCTTAAAATACTGATCATAACGATTCTGTCGTTGGTTGGTAAAACTGAACTCCAAATTTTCACATACTGCTAAACATTAATTAAAATATGATAAACCCAGAACACACAGAGCCATCTGCCAATTTTCCTAACACTCAGGACAAGGCTTGGAGTGGTACAAAAATTAAAATGTGCTAGTTTTTATACTCAACCGCAACTGTGCTGAGTATAGAGCCCTAAGTGTATCACTTAAGAATAAATGCAAAAATTTGAATACTTCACTCATCACTCAGGAGCACATACACAGGCACACACACATTTACAGATAAACCATTGCACATCTATAATTTCAAAGGAATCTAACAGACAACTTGAGATGGAAAATACATTGCCACACCATGCTGTCGAGGATCAATTAGAATCCTATCCATATATCCTACCCCAGATATAATACGCAGTCAACCATTTCATTATATTTCTAATTACAGGCGAATGGTAAGGTCTGATAGGATTTTATGTCTTTCTGTAGCGCCAAGGTCTGTCAGGCAAGATAAATTCCCCTTGAGGCAAAGCTGTGTATCAACTTTAGGAAGTCCATATATTGTCTTAAACATGAGGTAATGTTGCAATGTCATTTTATGGTATTAATAAGTACCATCATTTCCGGACTATATGATGCTACTTTTTGCACAAGCTTGGAACCCTACGGCTTATGGACCAGTGTGTCTGATTCTTCTTGATTTTTATGATAATGTAAGAGGATTTGCTTTGGTAAAACAGGTAATAGAAATGAAGACGGCTTATAATCCGGTGCGGCTTGTATATCAACAAGCCCAACCTGTGTGTGTGGAGTGGAGTCCTTGAGGCCATATTTTATGGTAAAGAGAAGCTAATCTAGGAACTAAAATAAGAGTACTATACAAGGAAGAGTACGTCACTTTATGTAAGGTGTGACCTTCAATGTGATGATCCACTCCTCTATCCTCCTCTATCAGCACACACGCACACAATTGGACTCAAAGATGAGGTGTAATTTATATTACTGAAACCAAAACACACTTGGATTTCAAGCACACATTTTCTAGAGGTTGACAATCTCCACTTCCTGGTACTTGCAAGGTCAAAAAAAAAGTCAATGTCTCAGTTATCTACAAGTGATTGAAGTTTCACATTCCTAGTGTGTGACCATGTGTACGTCTGTTATGTGTAGCATAAGAGCACGTCTTGTGTGTTGCTGGGTACTGGAATGGAAATAAGCCCTACGAGTATGGCTAAAGGGCTCTCACTCTCTCTCATGAGATAGGGGTCTTAACAAGCTTGAGTGCAGAAGGTTGTGCAGGTCTGCCACTGGATGCGCATGTGTGCGTTTGTCTTCTGGCAACAACAGTTGCCAATTCTGACTGTATTGAATCAGAAAGACAATACCTTTTAGTTTTGTAACTTGTGGCATGGCCCGGGGTGAGGATTAACGAACCCTCCTTCATTGAATACTGTTTATAGTGTTGTCGTTTGGAGTGTATTGCAGAAGCTGCTTCTGTGTTCTCAACAACAGTGGAATTTTATGGAAGATTTAGTGGTACAAAAAATGCATGGATAGATGTTTGTATGTTTTTCTTTTCTGTTTTAGTTTTACTACAAACAATTCATGTGCCTGTATTGTCAATGTCTCCAGAATGTTATGGTGTCCCTGCAGTGCAAATCACAACTCCCCCAAACCAAGCAAAAGATAATAAAAATATGAATATATATGAAAGTATATGAAACGACAGCAAATCAAAAATGACAAAAAAAACAAGCAAACAAGAAACTAGAATCACCATCAAAAACAAGCAAACAAAAAAATTATCTGAAACAAAAACAAACAAGAAAAAAGAATTACAAACCTAAAAGCAAGTAACAAGAAACAGAATGAATTATTATTAATTATAAAAGTTCTCAAGAAACATCATATATCAATGTACTGTTATTGGACTTGCAAAAAGTGATTTCAGTATGCATTCTACAAGACTGCATTTTGGCTTCTCTGTCCTTATTGGAATTGTGTCACATATTTCCCTCGTGTTTTAGCACTGGTTTATATTTTGGACCAAAATCATTTGCGATGTACGCGGGAAAAGAATCCCCACTGGAAATGAATTATTGCCTGATGGCTTATCTTTGTTGGTTTGTTGCACACTGAAATGGCAGGATAGCATTGATTAAAGTACCAAATTCACAGGTGCAAACACCCTAACATATTTTAGCAAAGTTCATTCACCCAACTTAAATAGCTATGCTATTTAAAAAACAAAAAACCTATCTACTTTACAAAAGTATTGGTGTATAAATGTGACTGCAATTAAAACTCAAAATCTTGAGATGAATAAATGTAGAAATTGAATTACTTTAGTTATCATAAGGTGAAGTGTTTATACTGTAGTATTATTGTCCTGTGCAACATTTTGAATCTTTTGGACTGGCACTCGGTTTTTTTTTTAAGTCTTCTGTCTAATAACTCATCTTTATAAGTACCAGAATTTGAATTAAAGCATTGCCAATTGCCTGATTCAAATCGGTCACAGATTCCTAATCTCCTGTTGGTTTTATTCATCATTATTTTACTTTCTGAGAAAGCACAGTACCCATTGCCATTTTCAATTCTTCTGCCTGAGGGCAATATATTTTAATGATGAGCTGATTCTATGAATGCCGTCTCCTGCTTTGCCAGCCCGACTAGCAATTCCTTTTGCACATGTCAGGGTCAAGGCCAAGATGTAATCTGAGGCTCATTACAGCTGGTGAGGCCAAGAGCAAAAACACAACACAACTTCTCCCTCCAGCACCAAATTACTTTGCTGGGTTTCCCTTTCTTTCGTTCAATGTAACTCTCGTTGTCTCAGCTGCTTCACTGTTTGTCTTTGATCTCTCTCTTTCCTGGCTTATCCGTTGCCTCCGTCTCCCTCAATTTCAATATCTTGTTCTCCCCCATCTGCTTCCTTATTTATTTCTTGGTCTATGTTGTTAGAGCCCCTCTCTTTCTCTTGCCTACCTCCCTTCCTTCTGTCTGTCTCAACACCTCTCGGGACCAAATCATTGGGTCTGGAGTTTTATTGAGTTTGCTTGTGGTGCTGGCAAGGACTATTTACCAATAAGGTAGTTCAACTCTTAACAACAAACACTCAAATCCCCATTAAATCACTGCTTATGTTAGTACAGTACTTATATTAGTTTTCTAGAAAATGCTTGAAAATTGGCACAAGTTAGGGTCCAATCACAATATTGATCTGGATTTTCTTACCTAGATAAATTGGAAGGAAAACAGTTTTTTATAAATTGGAGGGAAAACAGTTTTTTTCTATGTGTGACTTACAACAATGCAGGATTATGTAAAACAGTAAAACTTTTCTTGACTCTTCAGGCTATGTAGAGATAATTCATTCTTTACGGGGATTTGTGTCTATCAGACAGAAGTGACATGTTATGTAAGAACGGCATATGTGGGAGGAATTTATTCAGCTGTAACTGAGCTATGTATTCCTTTTCTTAGTCTTTCTCTCCTCTTTTTGACATAATATAAAATCTCAAAAATTGACTAGCAAGTCAGTTTTTCAAGTCTATGTCAGAATAAAGGCAACAATATTTGCAGAATATTTATGGTGCACAGACATGATGGGCTTTCAGTATGAGATGTTGACCTTATGATAATGGTAACTTTATTCTAGGATTACACTTGATGTAAAAAATATTGTTGAGGGCAAAAAAAAAAGATGTTTATGTTTTTAGTGCTAATCTATTAACATGCATGTAAGTTTAGCATATTTTTATATTTTGAATTGAGATTCTCACTTTTGGAGGATTGATATTTATATAGTATACATGGCAATGACCCTTTGAACATTATTCTATAGCTCTAAAACTCAACATGAAATCAACATGTGTTAATCTCATTGGGTGTTTAAAAATGTGATGACAGCTGTTCCAAAGGAGTCCTTGCGGTTTGTGATATACAAGTGGCTTGGCCTTCATAAAAGTTATGGTCAATTTGAAAGCTTCACAACTGAGTCGGTGCTGGGATCATAAGGGAAGACCTTGGAGAACTATAAATTGGAAAGTAGTGAGATGATACATGAAGGAGGAAATGGAGAGGATATAGTAAGCAATACAAAGGTATGGACAGAGGAGCAGTAAAAAAAAAAAAACTCGTAGACAACAGATGTTCTCAAACTCAAAACTTGAAATAAATAATATACGTATTTATATACTAGCCATAACATTTCTTTAACATTTCACCACAACTTGAAATGTGAGCTTGATATTGTGCTTGACCACATGTACCTGTGAGAATAATGTCTTGAAATGTTTTTAAGAGACTTACGTACCTATGTCTGAATATAACCAACAAGAAACAATACAGACTGCACAATGAATTCAGTTATTAGTGGGAATCATGTACTTTAACAAACCGGTCTGTATTCAATAGCATAGTGTGTTGTAGCCTGGCTCCGAAAAATTAAGCACTTCTCTGTTTCACTGCTGTTAGTTCATTTGTTCTTCTGTCTATAATTATAAACAGGCATATTTTGCAAGTGACCATACTGCCGTTGTTTGTCATTAGCAGAATTTTCAGCACAGTACAGCCATCTGCCACAGTGCAACAAGTGCTATGACACATTGTCAGAAAGTGTTGTATCCGACAACTTTGATGATCGAAAAAGTTAAGTTGTCATTAGCAAACAGTTATTGACTGTCCATGTTTTGACATGATTTGACATAATATTTTGGGAACTCTTTGGTCCTCATCCCTTATTTCTCGCCACCAGTCGTGGTTCTGCTGTGACAAATCTGAATCTTTTGAGGCTGGCAGTGATCAGACGAGCTGAAGGTAGCAACGCAATGCCAAAGGCATTTTTTTATCCACACTTATTTTTCCAAAATATTAGAAAGAGAGGCAGAGATGCCAATACTTTGACCTTCAAACTAAAAGGCATTTGTCTAATATACTTATGATGAAAAAAAAATATTTTTTTTTTTATCAAAAGCTCTTATTGGGGAGGAACACGACTGTGTAGTTTGAAACGAGAAAAAAAAAACAGTAGTCTGATGCTTTGAGTTCTCACCCATATTCTACACAGCAGATTACAAAATAAATTTTGTTTTTTTGAAAGAGAACCTCTCCTCATGAAGAAATCCATAAATTCATGAGCATCCAAACGAAAGAGATTGTGTTGAAACAGAATGTGATGGATACCGATAGAAAAACTGCGAGAGAGACTAGTAAAAATGGGAATGGAAGGCAAAATAGAAGAGTGAGAGGACACACAAATGGTGAACAACAGCATGAGCGCTTGAAGGGACCCAGCATGAGTCTGCTCTGAACCACCAACAGATTTAATGCCGGGAGACACAGACAGAAGAAAAAATTCTTTGTTATTACCCCATGCGCTCACAGACAAGATCAACCACAGAAGGGGTTGTCAATACAGGTCGCTTAATCCTAGGCTTTAATTTTGTGACTTTAATTCATGCACCTCATTACATTAAAAATTAAAATCATGTTGGTAAAGTGAAGTACTTTCTTAAAATGGTTGTTAAATATTTACTGAGGAGCGAGTGCAAAAAAGACCAGCTTTGAATGACTTGTTTCTATGTGAAAAAGTTTAAAGGATTCATTGATGTTTATATAGGCTAAATATTTGATTCTGTGGCTCGACACAATGTTAAAATCACATTAACTATATTATTGCTAATCAACATATAGCCCAACAAGAATTAAAATAACCTTTGTCATAACTGACACTATTGGGATTTTAAATTTAGAAGGAAGTTGACAAAATCAAGGTGGTACTGTCCTTGTAGATGATGTCATGATTGTTTTACTGTATCCATTCTTACAACAGGCCTTGCCTGCCTCCCTTAGGCTGCTAAGCAAATTACACACTTAGATGTTAAGAGGTAACAAAATCATGCTGTCTTACCTTATAGTGCCAGTCTGATGTTATCAAAATGGGAGTATGGTGCAGATTTCTTTTCATTGGGTATCTCTTCTGATGCTGCAGTGATGCGTCCATTGTGATCAGTAACTGAAATGATACCAGAGAGATAGAAAATATAAACTTTCACGACAGTTTATATCTGAGGTTCATTTTTGATACAAAGACAAAGAAACAATGTTAGTCATGTTGTTCTGGTCATTTTAAGAGGCCACACATTATACTTGCCGAACTGAGAAAATGATATTCAGAACAACCTTAGTTGTGAAATCCTGCAAGGTAACATTTGGTAACATTATTCACAAATTAGAGTCTCTGTAATCTACTAATGCTGATGCAATACATAAACATTTTATCATAGAGTATGATTCAGCATTATTGTAAGTCAAACAAATATTATTAATTAGACTGGTACTTATTATTTATACCACTCTCCTAAAAATGATGACGCTTAATGGAATTATCTTTAAATCACATATTTGTGAATGTGCTCACAGAATCTCAAATTGAGTCTCTATTGACAAGAAGAACAAAACAAACAAATACACAAAAACACACACACAAACAAACAAACCACGTCCTTGTCATCAGTCAAGACTAGGAAAGGGCAGAATGATGAAACAGACATGCAACACTTGCATTTGTATGTTCTACTGGTATGTTATGTTACATTTCTGTGACTACATCATTTTAAACGGCGATTCACCAATTTAGGCTGTCAATAAAAAAAACATGACAAAGAATTAATGGATAATGTACTTTTTTATTTACTGCAGTGGAAATTCAAACAAATACTCACCATGGTCATTGTCAATTCTATTTTTTTTCCTTGAATCAAATTAGCAAAAGAACCAATTGATTGTAATGGAAATGAGTTGACCGCTCTCGTCATAAAATGCCATTGCGCCGTGGCCCCAATCTCACTGCCTTAACACTGATGGCTAATTGTTGGTCTGATTTGCTTGGCCCTCCAGTGCTGTGGTTCTCGCTGCTAATGGGCTCATTATTGAACAACAATGTAGGCCTTGTTAATTCAATCACTGTAGACATTAATGAACACTATATCCAATAACGAGCGTTGGCGATTTTAATTGTGTTGCTACAGCATTTGACAGAATCGAAAGCAAATGCCAGGTATACAGCAACAATCGTAACCAGCAAACATTGTGGATAGGAAGAAATGTCTGCTTTGCAGGTTTTATACAAGAAAATACTGACCTCATGTGAATACTGCATCAACAAGCTTTCTGTAAGATTATTTTATTTCAGCTATCATTGTATATTTTACGTATATAACGACAGGTAGATTTCACTTTCTGTCAGTGCCAATAAATCCCACTTAGCATCCATGTACCAGTGAGTTATGTTATTTTTACACTTCAATTATGTGTTCATAGATGACATTTGCAATTAATTTCAACAGTCCAGCTTTAATTATTTGAATGTTATATTTCTGTAAAAAAGTGAGTAATTCTTTATTGGCATTAGACACTATCAGGTTGTGTGAAATGACAATTTCATATTCACTATAAACTGCTATATTAGTGGCTTGTTTGACACCAAGGGCTTGTTACTTGGATCATATAATGTTGGTGGTTTTGATGGCCACTTCTGTTGAGAGTGGGCTTAAAACAAATAATTACTTCACTCACAATTGACAACAGCCCTTAACATAATCGAGTTGTCGACAAGCATGTCTGCTCGAACCGTACCCCCACCCCCCTGTGTTAATGCCCATAGAACTGGGGACCCTCAGCAGCAAGATGTGAAAATACAACATTTTCTCTGCTGGCACTGAGTCTCGTGTCTCTTTGGAGATACTTTTGCTAAATCATCCTTGCAGAATTGCTTTCATTTACAACACTGGTTTTGGATCATGAACCGTCTTTTTAAGGTCACGCCAGAGCATTACAATCAGATTCGTCCAGACTTCGTATAGGCCACTTCAGAATCTTCATTTTATTTCATTTGTATTTTTTGCAAGTATTCTCACTCAGGATCTTCTGGTAAAAACCAAGATTCATTGTTCCATCAATTATCCAGGTCCTGAAGACGAAAAGCAGCCCCAATCCATCACGCAATCACCCTACACCATCCTAATTTAATGCAAAGAACCACTGTCCAAGCACCTGTACTTATCAGCAGGCAAACATACACACCATTACTTGCTTGCAAGGGTGTTTATTGAGGTAGAAACACACACGGGTTATGCAGTCCTGGGCTACGAGAGGCAGTTTTTGGATACATAAGCACACAAGTATATTCAGTGTACAACCACTCTCTGTCTGTCTTGCCACCTTTGTCCCAAACTACCCTGAAACACAATATTTTAATTCATTTATTCATTCATCCAGTCAATTTTAATGACCCTACTATGTGATAGAAAGTGAGTCCTATTGTACAGCAACCTGTGTACCAAAACCCGTTGAGCACTCAGACAGATTTTTGCTCCCCTTCAGAGAATAGACCTAAAATGAAAAGCCTTGTCTCCTCTCCCACCATCATCCTCCTCCCATTCTCCCGTAGAAAGCCCCCCCCCCCCCAACCCATAATGGGGTACTGGAGGCTGTCTATCCATTTTTCTGCCAAAAGAGGAGGGAGCAAAAGAGAGAGAGTAAGTGAGCAATAGAGTGAGAGAGACCAACAGTGAGCTCATCATCCTTGATTAGGCCTGTCACCACCAGGTAGGAGGCGGCAATTAGCCCTGGCCAGGCCTGTTCCAGTGAGACATGCACATGCACACGTGCCCGCACGTGCTCCTTCGCACACACATGCATAATTACGCAGACACAACTGACACTCACAGGCACACACCCATACACTTGGGAGGCCGACTGAATGAGGCCGGCATCTGTTAGAGAGCGATTTGGCTGGTGAGTTTAAGAAAGAATGGCTCGATGGATGCATGGTGAGCAATAGTGTGGCACCATGGCAGGGAGGGATGAGGAAGAGGAGGGAAAGTCATAGTGAAGGACAGAGGACAAGGAAGGCGGGGAAAGTTTATTTTTAATGGAGGAGAAGCGGGGACAATGAGCGGAGACGATGAGGGGAGGGACAAAATTTTGAATAATGTAAAGGCTTTGTGGCAAAATTAACAGGCAGAAGAAAGGGCTTTAATGAGTTAAAGTAAATGGAAGGAAGGCAGAATCGGGAAATAAATGAAGAATGCTGCCGGAGTGAAATCGATTGAATTGGGACAAAAGAGGGAATGATGAAGAAAGACATGGGGGGAATGAGTGATGAGGTGGTGCCTTGAAAAGAAAAAAAAAAAGCAGTGGGGCGACAGTGGGAATTGAATTTGAGGGGACAGGGGTTTGGCTTTTTTAAAAAAGCCAGGAGGCAAGGGGTGGGGTGAGCGGGGTGGGAGGAGGGGCGAGGTGTTGAGACAGACAGGGAAGAGGAGATTGGTTGTTAGGTTTTGATAGCATGTGCCAAATCGATTGTAGCGGACTAATCCAGTTAGTTATGGCAGAGGCATGCAGAAGAAGCGCTTGTGGGGGTGTTAGGTTGTAATGTGTGTGATGGGTCGCTTAGTTGTGACTGTGTCGCGTCTCCCTTTCTGGATGTGTTTGCATGTGTTTGATTGAGGCACGGCTGGACTCAAATGGGGTAAATCTGCTTCCATGTTGGAGTCCTCATATAAAAATATTCTTACAGAAATTTCAAGTTAAATGTCAGCTGAATAGATGATAATAATTCACCAAGATTCATATTACATTTGAATAAGATGTCAGAAAACATCTCACAACAGCACCATTGCAACAACAGACTTACAGTAAAATGGTCATCGGATGGCTACCATGACCGACACTTCACTTTTGCTGAGAAGGAATTCTGGAATGTTCAATCACTTCATCTATAATTGCCTGCGTTTATTTTTCCTTGGAGGCCAAAGCATAAGAAATTCTCCCAGACCCAATAAATGCTACCACTGAACATATTCCGATTAGAGTCTGGAGGCTGAGGAAAGGATTTGATGGTAATTTTACATTTTTACCATTTTTTTTCTTCGCAGACAGTTGGCATTAGATTAGGGCTGGTCTAAGAGAGGAATGGCTTCTAGCAAATTGTGCAAGTTGAAGGGCAAATGCCCCTCTGAATTTATCAACTTATAGCTCCAGTCAGCTGCGAGGGATGGTGATGACCTTAAGATACCCTCCTAAGGATGCTTTTTACAGACATTCCAAGTTGCATGCATGTTACAGGAAAGCCGCATCTTGTCTGTCTGAGCATCATCTTCATCATCTTCAAATCACCGTACAAATTGGTACTGGCTGTTTACTATAAACAGTGTTGATACATAATGTATGTTGCTGTTGTTTTCTTGTGTGTTATTATTTTGTACTTTCGATCCTGCTAATATTATGAAAACGGTGAACTTGTGATTTGATATGTGGTTGAATTGTTTTATTTTTTTCATAAAGTATTTGATGTATGATTAACCCATAAGGTTTCACCATACACCACACCATGTGGAAGAAAGTCAATTAAAGTAAAATATGACAAAGAAACAAGCAACAAGTCAAATTCATTGTACTCAACTGCTGTATCGTCCATATTTTACCGTTGTCTGTGTGTTTCAGTTCCAACATTGTAAATTTTTATTCAGGGTGTCTCACCTTTGGCCTGACAGAAAACATCTTGGCAAGTGTAGCCTTGCCACGACATGACATCACAAAGTATATTAACAGGGAGAATTGGTGGTTCGACAGTGAGCTGCTTTTTTGCCAAGTTTTAGCAAATTTACAGTTTGAAAGATGCAGCAGGACAATTAATTGTATGAGGCCTCAACTAAAGAATATGTTTAGGAAGAAAGCATGTCTCTGGTGAACTTTATCATTATTGTCTAAATCTGAAAAAGACATTTTTACAGAAGAAAAAATCTAGAATTACAATTTGATGCCTGGGACACAGATACTTCACAAGTACCTGGATGTTTAATCTCATTCAATGCTTTGACTGTCCATTCAAAAGGTCAGGAAAATTAAGACAATCATGCACATCCTACTAAATTGATCTGATAATTGTTGAACAAACTTAGAAACCAAAGAGAATGAACAGGAAGTAATGCGTCAGAGAAGAGAAATCTTAAATGGATGAATTGCTGCTACAGGGAACACGATGAGTGGAAAAAAATACTACTAACCCGTACACAGATTTATTGCATTTGCAGTCTATGGAATAAACTGGCAAATGTTTATTCATTTCAACTACAATCAAAGCGCTTGAAGTCAATGTTCATGCATGCAAGGCATCACAACCATAGACCATAATCCATGCATTAACGGAGGAGCAACACCATGACTGATAACTGCATAATGAGAAGAACACTAACACATAAAAAATATGACATAGTTATGGCAGTCTTACTCTTTTCCAGTCATTTAATGTGACCATTATTATTCTAGAATATACGTAGCTTGAGCATCAAAACACCAATGAACACTTTGGCGTGAAAAGGTCACATATTAAAGGAAGAAAAAGCAGTTTAATTGTATGCCAAGGTCATAAACTGCAGGGCTATAAAGAGATCAAATAATAAATCAAGATTCCAAGCATTTGGAAATGTAATTTCAGCTTTAAATGCTCTAGTTGACAAAGATGGTCCACTTTCTTTTTTCTTTTACTGAAAAAGCAAAACATTTGAGCAGTGTTGTCTTGGTAATGTTCAATAATACACCAATCTTCAGGGTTATTGCCTCCCTTAGACTGATTGGGGCTGTGCACGGACAACTCCAGTGACACAAAACAGTGAGGAAGTCAGAGAGTATCCACAACCAATGATCAGTTTGTTTGTAAAATTAGGGGCCTGTTTGACTTCCGTGGCTTCACTGTATCTCTGCAGGCTCTTTTTCTTAGGATAAAAAAAAATAATCAAAGATTAATCATTGGGACTCAAACAGCTGTTTCTTGAAATAATTACATGTGTCTGAAGTAAGAAATTTAATCCCTTGGAGGAAACTAAATGAATAAAAGCGATCAGTACAACGATTCAAGTCATATATAAAGAACTCATTGAGATCTTTAATCAATGGGTAATTTCCACATTTTCATGTCCCGTGGACTGTGGTGTCAAATGCAATCAAAAGTGTCAAAACCTGAGTATGTGTGTGCGTGTCTGTGCACATGTATTTTATCTTCACACTCAATATCCACACTGCACTGAACAACAAACGGAACCAACCACTGTGGTGAGAATCCAATTTTCAACACCCAGTAGGTGATACTGTGTGCCTTATGGCAACTTCCACTATGCCCATTCTATTTACATCCTTTCAATTAAAACAATACTTTTAATGTTTCTCTAACAAATGTGATGTTATTAACTATGATATTTTACAGAATTTGGATTGATTAACAAATATTTGTATGTAGAAAGCTTCATTGTTGCAGCTCATCATGATCAGGATGCTTTTTTACCATGTAGTGTCTGAAAGCATAAATAACCAACACAACCAATTACCGATTTTTGCAACTACACCACAATACCTAGAAAAATATAATATGTGATGCAATACTCTAGTTACTACTTTCCTTAAGATTAATTTAGTTTTTTGTGTGTGCTTGCTAATAACATTACATTTCTTTGCAATGCCTCGCTGTGGCAGACAGCAGTCCCTCAGTAATTAAGTGCAAATGCCAGAGAGAAAGCGAGTGAGCACGAAAGGACGAAAAAGAGAACAGAGGAGGCTCAGCTGGTTCCTTGAACATGAAAATAGGTCTAATTAACAGCGTTGACTTCACACATGAGATTGACTCAAAGGGGAGTGAATTTCAGGCAATTACTCATACAGCAGAATATCATTTAAAGACAATTCATTTTGAGACTTCTCCCAATTTAATACCCTTTAGTCCTGGTCTGATTTAAAAAGCAAATAAATGTCCTATATTTGATAAAGTTTTCATGCATTTCACAGTTCGTCTTGGCAGAATATCTTCTCCCGATGTGAAACTTTAGGAATTGTTTAATTTTAAGGTCCAATCTTGTGAGTACATTTAAAGGGGGAAAAAAACAGTCAACATGAATACTGCAACTGCCTATCTTCCATAAAAATGAAGACATGTTAAGCAATTGTATTTAGTCCAATAATCTCTTATTCTGCTTATGGTTTAAGATTTAAAGAAAGTTAATTATAAACTCTTCCCATTGGAGTAGGTACTTGATATCAATGTGTGTGGATTCCGCTTTGTCAGCAAGTTTTCTGACACGAGATAAACACCCTCCACTACCCAAATCCCCTTTTCACAGTGGAGTGTGATAAATAGCTACTCAGCTTCCCATCCCTAAAAAATTAAAAAACAGCCTGCTCAATCCTTTCCTTTTTGTGTTTGCAAGTCGATTAACATTTTTTTCAATCAGTTTTCTTCCCCACCGCTGTATTTCCTCGCATTTTAACCCTATCTTCCCTCAGTGCAGAACATCCATATCTCCCCTTTCCCCTCTCCACTTTCTACAGCCCCACTGCCCCACTTCATCCACCAACCCAACATTATTCTAGCAGAGGAAACGATGAGGGTTAAAAGGCGACCGCGGCCTAGTCTTCGAGGAATTAAAAGGAAAGAGCTCGGGGAAGCGGGGGATAAAGACAGGGCCTGTTTAAAATTCTGACACCTCTCTGCTATAAAGTAGGATTTCTGAGCCACTTGGGGCACGGGGAGGAGGAAAGAGACTTAAGCAGATGCGGAGGGTAAATGTGAGGCTTTGTTATTTCTGACAAGCACACAGAATGGAAATGTCATTAAGTGACTGCAAATATTCAAACTCCATCGCTCACCCTCTGATGGAGGTTTTTACCATGTTGTTTTGTCTTTAGGCATAAGCATAGATAATACACATTGTGCACAGGGAAGAAATTATTTGTGTCTTATATCAATAATTCAAGCATATACTGTAGGTAGAAAAAAAAATCAAATGCCTACCCACATAGAATTATTCATCTCCATGCTTGTTGTAAGTGTGAGTCTTTTACACTTTTAACTTTTAAATGGGAGCAATGTCTAACATGGTGTAAGAGCAAGGCACGCGTGATGAAAATATAAGATTGAAACTGTAATATGTTATTCTGAAATTGTCATAAGAATATTTATTATTTAAAACGCTTTTGAGGACTTGCGTGGTGCCGTCAGGCATTCTGTTAAATAATTTCAGCACACTCAAAAAGATATAAATGATTAGCAGTTAAACAGTGTTGGGCCTTTTGGATTGATATATTTATACAAGTGGGACTATCATATGTTACGATAATCTTTTGCACCAAAGTGCAAATTTATTTATATTATAAAAACACACCAAATAGTCTATTTTGAGTCAATTCAACTCAAAATTTGGCCCTACTACTATGCCTTATAGTGAATTTCACGTTAATTTACTATTCACGTAACTTCTTTTTTTTCTGTGAGCGGGAGGGGGAACCCATAAAAGTTCTATCATAAGTGAAAGCTCTAGTCAAGTGGCTCAGCCACCCTTGTCCCCCTCAGGGGGCTGTTCTTCAACATGTCGAATTTCCACTGGTTTCCTAAGCAGTCATTACCCCATTTCAGCAGGAGTGATATGTTTTACATGGCTCATCTGTTTTCTGGGTTTGGTCATGTGACGTTGGCTCTTTGACGTAAATTTTTTTTAGCAGTAAGTGGCAGTAGAATGTTGCACTGAACACACTTTTGAAAATATATTTTTACATGATTTCCCCTTTTCACCGAACAAAGCTGCCTTTTTGATGATATTTTTTTCCTAAGCTATGTTAACACTTCCGGAAGCCTTGCACTCTACTTTGGATAGTTCCTGTTTGTATTTATGCCACAACTAAAACTGTCACCATAGTAATTGCCTGAGGAAATAAAATCCATGAAATACTAGCACAAATCTAATAGAAATACAAACAATAAAGGTAAAAACAAAAAACATATACTGTACATATAAAGCTACATATGGGTGTGAATTTAATAGAACATTGCAAGATCCCCTGCACAGAGAGTAAAGCAATTGGAAGTAGATACTGTACACACAATAAAGCAGGAACAAAAGAGGCAAGCCGAGCAGATGACAACATTTTCAGCCAACATCTTCAAGGACAAATAGAAGAGTGCTGGCAGCCACAGAGCACCTGAGGGCAGCCAGCAGAATCACTCTCCACCACCGACAACATATATTTGTCATTTAGCCTGTGGCAATTCGGTCCCCCTGAGACATTTGGAATGCCTCATCAAATGATGCCGATGTTCCCTTTCGCTGGCTTTGTGTTGTGCCCAAAAGCTGTAAGGCACATTCATCTTTGGAATAACCCAATCCCGCTTTCACTTCCTCCCCTCGTGGCTATGTTGGGAGGCGTGCTGATGTGGGTTATTTGTCCCCTCATGCTGAACAGACAGGGTAAGTGTATATGGGCTGCTGTTGTTTCAAGAAATTGGTATTGGGCTTAATATATTTAATTTCGCAGGATATCACCTTTAAAAATCACTAGGCTGGAAGTCTAAAACAAAAAAAAACAAAAAAATAACTACCTCCACATTGTAATCAAACAATCTGAGACAAACTGCTGGTTCATTTAAAGTCGTACAGTACTGTACACTCAGCAGTGTGCATGCAGCCCATTACAAAGACTGGAAAGGCAATGAACATCAGTGGCATGCATGACTTCTTTTATAAGCCTTGCACAGTTAAATTGGTGACATTTGACCTTTAATGGGCTTTGTAAAAGCTCAAATTCTTTTCAACTACTGAATGAGAACTTCTAATGAATACTCAACCAGGAGAGAGAGAGAGAGTCCAATAGTCATTGAACTGAGACATCAAAGACGACAACTAGTAAGGTTCCCAAATAACAGGTACTTCCAGGTTTTCACCTTACTTTCAGACGTACGTGTCCACAGTAGAAATATGCCACTGTACTGTTTAATCACAATTGTGCCATAAGGAAAGTAACCTTGCAGGAGATGTACGTTATCACAACAGATCTAAAATATTGGTACTAGGCGTGGAAAGACGTATTTGCCATTTTAAAACACAGCAATCAAAGTTTGCCATTATTATAGTATTCTACATCATTCCTGAGCCCACATGGCAATATCCGTCACACAATGTTGTGCTGCTTGAGATGGGAATGTTTTTCCAGGTTATAACACGGATCATAGATGATGAAATCTCTAAATGACTTGCAACTGTACATTGAGGAAAGTTCTTAAACTTTTTTAACATTTTCACACGCTGTTGATGGCCCTATCCTTGCTTCTGAATAACTGAGTTTAAAAAGCACTCTGGGATTATGTTCATGACATAATTAAAATTGAATTGCTGCTCTGAGTTGAATATTAAATATCTATTAAAAGAAACCCCGTGAGCTCTATCACTGACCATACGCTATTGACTTTTTCATCACTAAAAAACAAAGATTGGGACCAACTCTGACTCATTCACTCCACCATCTGTAAAGTTGCTGATGGGAAACCTTTACTACATGTTTTATACTCTAGAATCACTTCTCATGCCTTAATTTTCCAGCACAGGTCTGTGGTATTGATCTACGAGCGAGCTGATTGGACAGAGCGATTAATGACCTCCAATGAAAGAAGTAATTCTCTGAGGTCTATCCCTTGAAATGCCACGAGATTACATCTTCTCCCTCCACCGGACCTTCATCATCAGTACAGATAATACAGGGGCAGGAGGTTTGAACAAACCATGACCCCCTGTGTCACAAGAGAGCATTGTAAGTGTAGATCTAAGGTAATTTTTGTAAAGAGCATGGTCTCTCTCGCTCCTTTTGTTATCCATTCATTCCCTCACAGTCTACATCCTGATCTCTGTGTCACCCCTCCTTTTTCTCTTGCTCAAGTCCTCAATTATTTTCAGAGTGCCAGGCAAGGCACTGTGGGGGCACAGGGGACCATTTGGACTTAGTACATTAAAGAATTCATGATTTGAAACCACCATAGCCCACCCTGACGACTTTATGATATGACTTTTCAGTGCCTGAAGCTCCTTCCTGTTCCCCCACCCTTTTCCACCAGACTGGCTTTCATTCCCCCCGACGACTGACATTGATCTATCCTTGAGTCTTTTAGCTCAGGGACCGTAAACTTCTGACTCCTGACCATTAAAAGAAACAGAGCAGCTGATATTTATGAATCTGTCTGTAATGATTCCCATGTCCGTTTCTTGTGTCACCGTCTGTAAATTGGCCTGTTGATTTCAGGCACAAATAGTCACATACTACATGACAGCAGACATCTGAAAAATAGATTGAATGTCCCAGCATGCCGAAAAATAAATAAATAAATACAGTTATTGGAAGATAGGATAAAGCACACTATGTGTGGAGGATGCCAATAATCGTCTGCTGTGCTTGTTGTCTTTTATTTGTAATTAAAAATAAACAGTCCTAGACAACCCACAGGTAGCAAACATCCACGAAATACCATCAGCATAATTCAAATACAAAAAAGTCCCATAATATTGGTATGTGTATATATAAAAGCAATTGGGAGTTATTCATTCAGTTATTGTTGTAGATCTAATGTTTTGTTTCACTTGATTGATTAGACTGATAGAAGACTACACTTCTAGGAAAAAAAGATAAAATGTTTTGAATATATTTGATAAGAATGCTCTCAGAGAGTCGCTATTTTACCAGTGATCTACTTTTATTTTTAGGTGGGATTACTGGGTTCAAGAGGGGGACCCAAACTGGGTCCAGGAGTGATTCAATGCAAGCAAGAAGCGACAGCAAATATTGTGGAGACATTGGTGACGAGAACAAAACATCAAACAATGATACACTCCAAAACACATAAGTTTACATTATTGGGTTAGTAGACATACCACTGTGAGAGCCCGAACCATCTGCGTGCAGGTCTGACAGCCAGTTGATTGCGGATTACTTGCAGGTATGGACCTCCAGAAAAGAGCCCCACCCACCATGAAAAAAAAAAAGCAACCCACAAGCAAAGGAACCAAATAGGAACTCAGCCCGCCAAAATTAAGTCAGTGGACAAACACCATATTCATGTCAGATGTAGAATAAGGATCTTCAATGCCCTTTAAAAACATTAATATTAAAAAGCCATACATAAATCCATTGGGAAAAAAACACCCTCCCACCAATGCAAAAACATTTAGACCACCAATGTGTTTACAATTTTTCGAATTCTGCAGCAACGTGAATGAGAATGCTAGGCAGTGAATGGCCCTCAGCTGCTTTGTGAGTGCGTGCCAGATGGTCTCCTATCGCTGAATCAGCAAATATGGAGCACTTCTTTGTTTAAGTGTGGTTGTGCCATCGTTACACTAAAATATTTCAACAATCTACAATATAACAATCATATGATGTGATAAGATGATTATTATTTAACTATAATTTGTTTCACAATAAAAAGAGGAGGAGAAGGTCTTTTCATGAGTTAAGCGAATATAGCAGTGATTAAATATCACAATGTTTTTTTTGTATTTATTAATGTGACTTGCTATAAGCCCCTAAAAAAAAAAATCTGTTCTGTCTATTTTCAGTCAGTAGTTTCTGAAATGGTGTGATCATGTGGCAGGCAACATGCCACATCTGTGCCAACTGCAGGAGTCAGTGCTTCTCAAGAGAAGATGACATCATCCGTTTTCTACACTCACTTCACCAGCAAGTGTACATCATTTGTGCCGCAGTGGAGTAGAGAGGGGAGCTGCCTTGCTCAAGTGCAACTGTTTACTGACGTCAAACCTGAGACTCTTTGTTCACACAACACATTATTAGAAAGTAAATAATGGTGTTTTGAGATCTTCAAAAATAGTGACAAACCTAGACTATCTGCTGGATTGGTAAATATATACAGCATTCTATTCCCATAACTTTTATAGTTACCGAAGTCAAGATATTTGTAGTGCCAACGGCATATAAATGCTAGAGGGATAAAAGCATTAACGCAGTCAGTCATTCAGCATTTACCTTTCTATTCAAGCCCTATGGGGCATCTAATTTAAATGCCTTTTTTCAGGAATGCTGCATATTGATGATTAGGTTTGGATGCCAGCAATCTTTGCTATACAATAGTGATATAGGGACATCTTCTGGCCAAACTGGGTACTTTCGTTTCTAGTAAATCCCCATCCATAAAGATTGGCTGCAGGTTTGAGACATCTGGTTGCAAATAACATTGCTCCAGGGAGTCTTTGTCAACTTTCCAGCTTGCTGTTTCTACTTCGCTGTGACATTGTGAAGGGAAAGACATTGCTTGTGAAAAACACGGCCAGCAATTCAGTGCTGTCGTCAAATACGCATGTCTCAAACGTAAGAGACATTCTTTCCTGCCTTGGCCGTAACAACTCATTCAAAACAAGCTGTCCTCAATGTGGGCGGCGTGCTACTCTCAGTGTGAGTTCCCTAATGGCCATAATGGAGGACAAGACCATTTATTATTACAGGAGGTGAGGTACATATAAAGCTACAATTAAGGAGAAAAACATCCTGGTGCTTGTAGAGGGCAGTAATGTGACTCTGGGAGTGATGGATGCCTCGGGAATGAGTCTCACAGACCAATGGGAGTATCTTATTATCTGAAGAAAGTGGGGGATCAGTCAGTGAGGTAAATTGGAAGGAGAGGAGGAGTAAGGAAAGTAGGAAATGAAGTAAGACACAAAAAATACTCCAAACATGCTACGATTACTACAGTATGTTTTCTCATCGTCAAATCAATTGCGTGCAAATAAAGGTTGAAGTGTTACAAATCCATCAATTTCGGGTCAACGTATATCCGATGGAATTATTGGCTAATAATTACTATTGATTGTACATGTGCTCAAAAGTGTTTACATGAATGCATTTATCTAATGGGGTTTATTACATACCTGACAGTGGCTCAGCGTTCCAGTGCCAGTTTTTAATGCAAAACCACCTGAGTCTCGAAATTCTCTGAATCTTTTGATGATATCCTGGACTCATGCAGTCCCTTAATTCCTCGCAATTGTTCGTTGAGAACGATTGCTCTTAAACTGTTGGACTATTTGCTCATGCAGTTGTTTACAAAGTGGTGGACCTCGCCCCATCCTTGCTTGTGAACAACTCGAGCATGCTGATATGATGTTTGCACCATGCAATGTCTTTTTAGTGATCGTTATCTGGATAATCCCTAATTCCAAAAATGAGAATAAAATGTCATGGTACTCTATCCGATGTACTACACACCTGTGACATTTCTAGAGATTTGGTTATTATGTTTATCACGATGCCCGTGCATGTGAAATGCATGTGCCTATGTAGATGTGATATTTTACTCTATCAACCATTCAGATAAACTGAATATTATTTTGTGCGTTACAGAATGTTTCTTTGTCTCAGACTTATGTGATTGCTCGTGTCTGTTAGCAAATATTTTAAACTGATTGGCAAATGCCTTTCATTTGCAGCGTTATTGGTGTGCATTGTCTGCTGTGCAGATCAGTTTATGTGCAAATAGTGAAGATAATCTCCATGTGGATGTGTTAGCAAAGGCTCCCGTTGATATGCTTGTCATCTTACACAGACAGACACCAAGAGAATAAGGATGAGAATTGCATTCAGCAGATAGAACAAAGTTAAGTCAGTAAGTCAAGACTAAGTAACATCACTCATCTGGTTTCCTATTTCTGGGAGAGATATGCTAATCTAGTGATGTGTTTTTCAATGTGAGACAGGGAGTAAAACTGCCTGCAGGTATACCAGCTCTCTATACCCAGAGGCAAATAACATGTTTATATTTTAAATGCAACGCGATACTGAGTGGCCTCTAAGGGACACGACTCATATAGCGTGTTGAGGCAACTGGGAACCAAGAAATGCATGTGTACTAAATACGATGGCAGCTAATTCACCACTTCCTTCACAACAAGGAGAAAATGTTGAAATGAACTTAATCACGAATCAATATTAAGTTGTTCCAATAAAAAATACAATTGTAAAAAAATACTTATAAATACAATACTAAATGTTTTTTGAACACTCCTGTACTTTAGTAACCAGAAGTAGCACAAAAGTTGGTTTCACCCAAAACACCTACTTTTGACCTCTAAGTCTGTTGACTTAAGCTTATTGTGCACAAAAATAAATGTCAGTGACTTTGACGCTAATTGTGTGAATGCTCAAAGCATTCATTGTCCACTACCTTGCCAGAAAAATCTCATTCTTTCGCTGTGTTTTTGTTCTTTTATTTTTTTGTCCTGTTTCCATTTATCTTTCTGTCTCTGGGTCTTGCTGCCTTCTATTCATCTAGCTCTCGTGCTCAGCCACCTCCCTAATATCCCCCCTGCAGCTATGTTTGGGACTCTACAGGAAAGGAAGCAATCTTAGATTTATTTTACCTCCAATTTTCCAATTTGAGAGACCCCTGCTGCTGGAAGCAAATCCTTGGAAGGTCTGATCGAGTGAGTCGTCCAGTTAAATTAAAGTATGTCTTAAAAAATGGCGAACAATTCCGCGGCACGCTATGTTTTTAAATTGAGTAACAAGAATGTAACACGGTTTGTTTTTGGTATACATGGACGAAACAATCAGCTACGGTGCTATAAATTTACTCAATCTAACAATGAGACTATGCGATTTGTAGCCTGACTTTGTTACATGTAGGTCTTAGGAATTAATTCTGGCCTTTTTCCACATTGTGGCAATCCTTCACAATACAGGACAACCTATTTTGATCTTGTGTCAATACGTATCTGACCTATTTCTAAATGTAGCTCCACCTGATATTTTATTAAGTAACTTTCTGTAAGAAAAAAAAGCAATCAACTCTTTTGATAGCACGAGTATACCTGTAAGGTGCACGAAGAGATGAGGGAAGAGAGAGGAGTTAGTCATGACTGTTAGTGTCATAGGATGCAGCCCAGGCATCCCATCTATTGAGAAGAAAGGGGGGACTCTTGGCATGGTGAGCCTTGTCTAATTGGAATTGCTCTGGTGCAGCTAGTGAAGCATGGTTGGCTGTTGCCACGTGCTGACAGTTGCTTGCCAGTCTGCCTATCAAATGAAACACACAGATTTAATAATGATACCACTAATAATAATAATAATAATAATAATAATAATAATAATAACAATAATACACATTTATGTGACACAAAACACCAAACTCCAAATTATTTGAAATATATCGACCGGTCGTCGACATGGCAACAATTTGATTACAGACACTCCCGTATCCACGGTAACAGAAAGCAAAGGAAGGCCCCCTTACAGATGCTTTTGTTCTTAAGTGCATCCCTTGGAGACTTGCACACATGCAACTCTAATCCCCTGCTTGAAGCTTTTTCATTTAAATTACCAATTACAGAGATAGGAGGACAGAGAGAAATGAAAACCACAAAAGAGAGAGAGCATGGGCAGGGGTGCGGTGTAAAATCAATGACAGATGGAACTGCAAAACATAAAGCAGCACGAACCAGAGGTACTGCTGGGTTGGAGGTTTCATTCAAACCAAAGTAAATGAAGATTTTGTAAGACTGCATTATGTGCAAGTCAAGCACACTCTACCAACAGGAACTGCATTCATGTTTATATGAGCCAGTCTGAATTTGCATTGTCTATAAATACTGACTCAATCCGGAAGTGTAAGTAGTGTGCATTACTCACTAACACTGCTCATAAAACAGTTAACAGTTGAACCAGAACAGTTGCTAAATGACTACAATAGCATGTTAAAGTTGGAACATAATAATACTATATTGTGTGACAGCAAAGGACACTAATGGCTGCTCCCTGAGATGGATGAAAAAGGATGGCTTAAGATGCTTAACACTAATTCTACCAACATAACATTAATCAAATTACCATGTTCCGACTACTAAGTGGGAGCACATATAATATATCTTTTGTAAAAAACATTTTTGCATCAATACTGCACCGTAAAGTGCAAATCACCAATGAATAATCAGACTGTGCACATTACACTCTGGCTCTCCTGGATTGGTTTGTGGTGAAGGCACATGTGTGCTTCTATGTTAATGTTGTGTGATTTAACATGATTTATTGCCGCTAAATGTTTCTCATAAGTAATGTGCCTGGAGAGCTGAACACAGAATATTACAGCTCAAAGCTATACATCATCCCGACAGATCTAAAAGTAACCACAATTTAGTGCAAATGTTCAAAGTGATAACATTAAAATAAAGCAGTGGCTGGGCATCATTTTGACTGTTTTTGTTTGTCAATTTTTGTATAGTGCCTCCTATCATTAGGCTGAATTAAACAGTTTCCTGTACTTTTTAATTAGTTATACGATACTATACTATGATGATTAATTATATTATCATTTCTGTTAATTTTTTGCCACAGAGATTAACAACAAAGAAAGAAGCTCGTTGCATGATAGAAACTGCAAAGAGTGTAAATGTCACAACAGCTTAATTTCTGCACAGCTCAAACTTTTGACAGCTTTTTCCTGATAAAATGATCACTTCCATTGGAGCATCACAATTTTATCCCCTCCGGTCAGTAGAATATGAAATACTGTGGAAGTCAAGAGTTTCCTGCTCTGGCACAATGACAAAAGAATCAATAAGATGAAGAATGGACACCATAGCCAAGGATAAGGTTCTTCAGATGGATAGATAGCTTCGGCCTATATCTCATTTATCATGAGTTGTGGCAAGGGCAACTGCAGTCAAAACAATGTGGATGTGATTGAAACAACTGCAATGCACTTTGGTTAACTTTTGATTTTTTTCAATGTATAAAGACGAAAAGCCATTTCACAGTAAACAATCAAAATATCGATTTGACTAAACGATACAAACCCCCCAAAAGTAAATATGATTCAGAGTTAAAATGTGCAGTTTAAATAATTGCGTAGATTGTGAAATGACAATTATTCAGAAGAAACATTGCTTCATTAGCAGAGCAGGGCATGTTGTCCAGTAGATGTCAGCAATGTTGCCAATGAAGCTTTGGTTCCCTACTGCTTTGTTTGTATAATTTTGTGTTTCAACAATCGCTCCCAAAAACTCCCTGAGCGGAGTAAGGCTAATCACTTTCTGTCAGCCGTAGGTCATTACATTATGTTTTTAGAAACATGTACATGGAATCAAATGGTCAATCAGAATAGAAAATAAAGTTGTTTTGTATAAAATTATTTCCTTCCGATGCTAAGCATCTTTTTACGATTGGTGAAAAGTCAGGCCAATCTGCTTAGTTTTGTGTTATGAAGATTAATATTTTAATGTTCTTATTTTACCAGTTTGAGGCATAACATCCTTGTTAGGTTCACATGGACCAGCACAATAAAGCTTTATCAACAACAAGTACAATCCAGGAAGGCATACCTTCAGTGCAAATTGTTTCTTTGCTCAGACGCTAATAATCCCTCTGCAAGCCCCAAGCCATATCTTTTTTTTTCTCTTCCTGTAATGAGCTGTGATCTGTTATCAGTCATTAGAGAAAGCTTGATTATTCAACTGGTATTCTGCACACGCTCACAGAGTTCCCCGAAGGTGACCTTTTCATATCACCATAGAAACTGCCTCACTCTACACTGAGATGCTCACTATGTACTGTACACAGAGTAAAGGAGAGAGACAGACAGACCAGCAGGAAGACAGAGAATTGAATGAGTATTCTTAAAAATACAGTGAGACCTCAAGCACATTTGTAACTCAAAAGGTTCAGAAAGTGAAGTAATGTCTTCCACCGACATTAACTGTAATGCAAATAATTCGTTTCAGCCCCATAACAAAGTGATACTGGACTATTTTTATAAATCTGTGTGTTATTAAAAAATACAATAGTGCAGTGTAGAAAGAAGTGAAATCATAAAGGAATGAAACACACAAGAAAATATGAGTATTTTTTGCTCATTAACTAACTGAGGGGAGGGGGGAGGATTTAAAAGTAATCTTCTTTCATACATACACGTGGGCACAATAAAAGATAATAATAATAATAATAAAAACGATAATAATAATAATTTATGAAAACTCTCCAATGAAAATCTGATCAAAAAAACCTAATCACACAGACATGTACAAAAAATGATGATACCCCGAGAAAAGATTTAATTTAATTCAATCCTAGAGACATCAACCAAGATGTGTCGTCTAATTAGCATGACAAATTTGTCCCAGTTTTATGACAACATCCTCATTAAATAATGAATATATTGCTCATGACAGGTTGCTGTGAAAGCAATCCACAATGTAAACCTTAGTTATTTTGAGATTAATATTTGCTAAATGAGTGAGCATTGTGCGTTACTGGCAAGTAGACTTAGTCAAAGAACTAAAAGACAGCAACAGGTTTGGGACCATGCTCCACAGAGATTTAAATCCCCACACAAATACTAATAATCCCTCAGCAACTCGATGTAAACAGAACCGTCACCTAACAAGCCATCTGTCTCAGCAGATCTGTTCCGTTATTGTCGTTGCCTGTCTCGTTGACTGCAATTCTTACACGTTATAAAACACAGTAACAGGATATGAATGGGGCCGCAGTTTAAACAGATTGCGGCTCAAATTGACATTTCATGAAAAGCATTTTTCAGCTCTTAACTGCTCCGTCTATCTATCTATATATCTATACATATATATCTATATCTATCTGATTCTTGCATCCTGTTTTGGTGAATTTGTAACGATTATCAGTCCTATCCAATCATTGCCTGGTTATTTATACACGGCTCTGAATCACGATGTTGTCATGGAGTTGGCACATGCGCAGCAAACAAGGGACTCTGAATCATCGACGGGAGAAAGGGAGAGAGAGAGAGAGAGAGAGAGAGAGAGAGAGAGAGAGAGAGAGAGAGAGAGAGAGAGAGAGAGAGAGAGAGAGAGAGAGAGAGAGAGAGAGAGAGAGAGAGAGAGAGACAGAGCGAGAGACAGAGACGGAGACAGAGACAGAGTGATGGGAGCCGGCTGAGCAAGCAGCAGCGAGTCATCGCTCTCCGAGCTGCTAATGACAGGTAAATTGCAGTTGCAGGTTTTAAAATACTATAATACTATTTTGAAAGCAATTTACATGCTCATTTGACTGTTTAGATGTTAGACTTGTTAACGACGTCGTCGACGTGCGTGTTTTCATGTCAAAACGAGTGCGTGCGTCGTGCGTAAATCTTAATTATATTGTCCACATTTGGATAGGACGTATCTGTCGATGGAAACTTCGGTAGTGTCGCTTCATCGATGAAATTCAAAACTGCAATAACACGAACATGAGCATATCAAATGAAGTAAAAGTTAATCCACGTACATTTGGATCAATCATGGTCTGCTGCCAATTTGCACTTGCCGGGAAGTCAGTCGACCGGATTTTGTCAATACGGTCATTTTAAATTAAATTGAAAAACGCTCTGTGGTCTATATATCTCATGGGGGTTGGGAGGACGCAAGCTCGAGGTCTGTTCTCAGTCGAACGTCATATATGACGTATGTGCATGTTTTCATGCTGGGGTAATGGCGTTCAGCACCAAGGACAGCTCACAGAAAACGCTGGATGCTAGTGGTGGGAACTACCCATGACCCATCTACTTTTCTGGAAGTCATATAATAAGAAATCATTTATTATTTTGCTGAAGTCGAATTTCAGGTGTATGCTACCTGATTTATTTCATTTTTAAATAGGTAAATGTCAAACTAATACAGTTCAAATCAGTGGAGTGCTTGATCGATTTAGGGATCGAGTGCAGAAAAATAGCAACGTGGAGGAAAATAAACTGAGCTTTTAAGACAAAAGGAACAACATGAACTGACCTTTTATGACAGAAGCACCAAATTCAGAGAAGCAAGATATTTACATCCATATTTTTATTTACAAGAATTGTTTGTCATTGTCAGCTTCAAGAATGCTTTGTGATTAATATGTTGTTTTGTGCCAGAATAAAAATGTAGGAATTTAATTTAGGAAAAACAACTACTAAATATCACATTAACACAAATATATATAATTATTTTCATTGTGCCAAGTTATCAAAATGAGTTTAAAAAAGTATATATTTTTTTAACTTTAGTACTACTACTCGGGCACATAAGAGTCTGTACTGCACATTTAAAACATTTTGAATACAGGAGTTGACTTACTATTGTATTTTTACTGGAGTATTTTTAACACATGTCTGTAATTCTGTGAATGTAGCACAGAGTATAATACTCAAATAAGTCACAGAAATCAGTGTACTTGTTTTCACCAAATTAGCAGGTGTGTTGGGGGCAAAACTGCTTCGTGCGCCCAGATGAGCGCTACACGGCCCTTAACACTAGACTGGCTGGCACGAAAATAGAATTCTGCAGATTGCACAGGGGGCAGTCTACCAAGGTAGGGATTAGAGTTACACACTATAAAGGCATCTATTTAGGTTTTAAGGGCCTAGAAGAGGGTCTTGAACATTTCATACATACGACAAATCTCATTCAACCCCCAATTTAAGTTGTCTTACAATGCAAACATGCAAAGTAAAGTTTGTAATAATAACAAAATAATAAAAAGGAGCTTAAAACATGCCAGCTACAGTCCTGCAAAGGGTGTTGTAGTGCAAGGTTCTTATTTAGAAATGAGAATGCGCCATTGATATTCATTTTACATTTGCATGCACAGCTTCAACGTGCTGTATAAGTTTTATGAGAATGCGTGGGGGTAAATGTGTTTATGAATGCATAAGCATGTGCATAATGCAGGGTTGTGCAAAACTGTGTGGGTGGATTCATTCATGCGTTACTCTGTTCAAGCAGGCCGACAGATGTGAAGGATGGCGTCTTGCTCTGAGATCTGTGGTTCGGAATATGGAGAGCAAGCCCAAGTCAGTGGCAACTGTCAGCAGTACGGTGTCCGCTCTTACCTTCACCAGGTAGAACACACACGTATCTTTCCTCAAGAGAAAGTGTCGGAGATGAATAAAGGGCAATTGAGGTATTAAATTTAGAAATACGTCTCTGTCATCCAGTTTTATGAGGAGTGCACAGCCTCCATCTGGGAACGTGATGAAGATTTTCAGATTCAGAGATCGCCTAGCAGGTGGAGCTCTTTACTCTGGAAGGTGAGATTAACCATTAGTTTACTCATGCTTAAACCTAACTGCCGTTAAATATTTAGTATACAGTACCTGCAAATATTTAATCTTTTATTTTTCCCAACCTTAGGTCTGTCTCGCGTTTGGCACCTTAATCTTGTTTGCGGGCCTGATTGTCATTGTTGTGGGATATGCCACTCCAGCTAGAATTGAAGCATTTGGTGAAGAGGATCTTCTTTTTGTGGACAGGTATATCGTTCAGAATTGCTTTATGGCGATTAAGTTATTGTAGATCCTACCTAAAACTGTATGCAGTTAATATGCAATAATAGGTGTGAACTATCCTGTACATTATAATGTGTATATATATATATATATATATATGCATACATATATATGTATGTGTTGTTTCTCAACAGCCAGGCAGTTAGTTTTAACCGTGCGCTCGACGTTTGCAAGCTGACTGGAGCTGTGCTGTTCTGTGTGGGAGGTACCTCCATGGCTGTGGGTCTCCTGCTATCTGCCTTTGCCAAAAGCTACTCCAAAGAAGAATTATATCTGCAACAAAAGTTTAAAGAGCGCTTGGCTGATTTGCATTCAACAGTTGGTAAGGTTTAATTCTCCACCAAGAGACCCATTTCTGTTTAAAATACAGTTGTGACCAACACAGTACCTTTGATTTTGTCACAGGTACCCCCATAATGAGAGCACCAACCCCTGGGGAAGGAAAGGTGCCAGTTACACTTTCCAAGGTCCAGAACATCCAGCCAGCAACTCCAAAGTCAGAAACCTGACAGTAGTCTGATTGAACGGGGATAAAATAGTTTGAGTGAGTGAATGAGAGGTGAGTGAGTAGAGTGATTAGTGAGTAAGTCCATTAGTGCAGGGATGTTATAACCTAAAAGGTCAGCTCACATGACTGATAGGGTCAACTCTTCTCGCTGTTTGACACAACATTTCTAAGATTACAAAGTTGACATTTCATGTGCATCATTTTTTTTTTATTCGACAAAACACTTCACGTTTGTGAGTGCTAGCCACACAAATCTAAAGTAAGACAAAGAAAGTAACCCAAGAACAAATCAATAGAACACAGCCACTGAACAAGTGAACATTTTTCTTTTCAGTGTCGAAGAGAAATGTGGTGCTGCGGGAGAGAGGCTGAACAGCAGGCGTTATCGATGCGTCGCTGCCATTTCACAATAGCCAAAGGGCCAGACATAATAACCAATCCAAGCTGCATGACATGTAAACACAGACTCATAAAATCACCAGCACTTTACTGTCTACATTTAAGTAAAATCAACCGTGAGTCTAGCTTAGATAATTGCGTACTATTGGGGCAAATTAGATGAGCGAGACAGAATAGACTTGAGAGTGTGACATTTTCTCCTGACATGTTTGACCCTGTCTTCTGGAGTAAAACATTTAACATGATCAATAACTAAAACCAGAAGGTGTGATGAAAGCTATATAGAAGTTCAACAACACTGTCTGTTAATTATAAAGAAAAAGCACAGATCAGCTATCATCATCGTGGTGGATTATTTTACTTTTAAAAGTGGCATATAAAACATATGGCCATATTCTACTTTTAGTACAGCAGGGATTCTTAAACATGGGATGTTTATACTATTTTACCTTGATTTAATTGTTACAATTTGGTCAGAAACATACATATGTTAATGCTTTTTTTTTTCTTATTCTACAGCCCTCTAGAAAGCAACTAGTGTTGGGCAAATGAGCCAGTGCTCAACCTGCCCCATTCCTTAGTGCACATCTGTCTCTGTTACCTTGACAACCAGAGCTGGAGCTTTTTTGAGCTCCCAGGTTGAATTTTACTTTCAAAGCAAAGCAACACAACTGGTCTTCAAGTAAACACATGGATTGTATTTTCACTATAAATTACACTTGTCAATCGATGGTGTATGTAGCGTACAACTTGCTATTCAGAGTATTATAGTATCTGGTTGTTTCATTTAAAAAAAAATAGAAATTGGTGGCAACCACCGAATCACACTTTTTGGAAAGAAAAAAGTATGTGTTCTTACATACGTAATGAAAATGTTCGCGTCAGTTCATCTCTTACTCACAGTCCCGATGCCACTAATACCCTCTTCGTTTTATTTATGTATTTTTAATCAAAGTTTGGTGATTTTGTCATGAAGTTTTTTTATCAGACAAACCACAAAGCTATATTATCGGTATTCTAAACTAAAAAAATTACTCAATCACATGTAACATATAATCTTGTTCAAAGACCATAAACCAAGATGTTAAAAGACTGAGTGAGAGTGTGTGCTGGTGATCAATAAATGTGCTCACAAGTAGTCTCATGCTGTAAATTGTGTGTTTGGTATCATTCTTTTGCTGTCCAAAGGCAGAATTTTAAAGATATTTTTCGTCTCAAGAAAATCCTTATTCAGGGTTCCGTGTTGTAACTTGATTTTACATTCAGTGTGTCTCCTGATGTAGTAACTATACTCTCCCTAGTGGATTATAATGCATAAAAAAACTGAAGTCTATATCCACAATGTAGTACAGTATATCTATTTTTAAACATAATAAAAGCTAAATATGCTGGCCATTTTTTTTGCAAGACTGTATTCACATTTATGCAGAAGCTTTGTACTCACTCTCTGTTTTATTGTTTTATTTCTCTCTCCCTCTCCTTCATATATAGCACACAATATATATATGTATACACATATTGGTTGTAGTTATAGAGTATAAAGTACCACAGTTGTAGAGTTGTACAGTAGTAGTAAAATTGTTAAAATTGTTAACATATACAGTCAAGCCGGAATTTATAATTATTAAATGTACATATGTATGTATATGACTTTTACTTCCCTGCATCTCTAAAGCATACATGAGTTGCCTTCATTAGAGTAGAGTACAGTTTTCAGTGTAATCTATCAGCAGGGTCATTTAGAAAGGCAACGTATAGAATGATAAGTGTGCTATTTGCGGCCTCATTAACACACCCACATGTGCACACACTGAAAGGGACCACTGGACTAGATAGGACAGAATTAATGACACATCCGGAAATAGCACCCAGAGGACCATCACCTTGAGCAGTCAAAAGTGAGTCATGGAGCACCTCACCACCACCACCACCACCACCACACACACACACACACATCTGCTCACTGATGACTCACATGCACCTGGAGTCCTAGACAGGATCAATGCCAAATAATAAAGCCAACTTGCTGAGGAAAGAAAGCGTAGACCACATACAATCTCATAACATTTTGTTGTATGTAACGGTTGGTAGATTGCAGGTTCTTCCTTTGGATTTCAAAGGCAATAATTTCATGGAAAACATAGTTCAAGATGTGCCATATCATACCATAGTATTTAATGTAATGGGAGCAGTAAATCAAGTTTAATTATTCAATGAAGGTCATTAATTATCACCCTAATGAATGCCGTTGGAAGTGCTTGTTGAGTCTGATTAGGAAATCCACAAGTAGCAACAAAAGTAACATTCTTCTTGCACAAAAATGAAAGCAAATTTACATATTAAATTTTATATTAAATTTACATATAAATCATTACATTAGTCACACGATGATCATTAGTATTATTATTAATCATCAATAGGGAGTGTTTTTATAAACCGTGTTAATGAAAAAAAAATAGAAATCTGTCTCAGTTATGTGTGGGCAAACTGGAAATGGGTTAGAATTGAATGTCTGGGTCCTGTATGGGTTATTTAAGGCCTAATTAAGCATCTATTTAAGCTGGCCACCAAAGCCTGCGCCACACACTATCTAAGTAGAAATGTATTGGAACTTGTAACACAAACTTGTGTTGCATGGATCACAAAGTTAAGTTAGAACATGTGTAGCTGGTTCTTATGGCTTTTGTGTGTGTTAAGTGGGCATGGGTGAGAACTCATGTCTAGGTGATTCTGGTCCAGATAAAGCAGATATAATCATAAACTGTCTCGTGCTAAATTTTAGATTTGGCACAACTATCACTCTATGGGCTTCCTTAGGCAGATGGAGAACATGACAGAGTAATGGTTTTCGTACAAATACATTCAAATAAATGTATCATATAGTAACGCAGCTTGAATTTGTATCCATATAGTGTGAACGGTCATTGTATAATGACTTTTTAAAATTCACATTTAATTAATAGATAACCTAATACAAGCATAGATTGACAAATGAACAAAGTTAAATGGTTCACTGTAATGTTATGTCATTCTGAAATTACTCACTTCAAGGATGACATTTTTGATATTTCCATACATCTTGCCATTATTCAGCTGTTACACATCATCGTTAAATGAATTTTAACTACTTCTATTCTCAGAAGGAGTACCGAGATTGTCGTCAAGTACCCCATTCCTACTGTGGTCTAACTAACTATAACTATAGCTACCTTCATTGATCACTGATTTTCTTTCTCTTTCTGGTCATTACCATTGTCATTTTTATCAGCGCTGTATTTGGTATTTTATCCCTCATTTTGACCTTCTTTGGTATCGCCATTTATATTGTTTAAGTGTACAGTCATTTGGTCACCAGAAGATGTAACAGACTTATTCTCATCTGGAGTCTCATCCTTACTCTCAATGGCAAGCTCACCCTTATTCCCATCCACAGCATTGCTCTCATTTGGAGTCTCGTCCTTATTCTCATCTACAGCTGCAGCATTGCTCTCATTTGGAGTCTCATCCTTATTCTCATCTACAGCTGCAGCATTGCTCTCATTTGGAGTCTCATCCTTACTCTCAAAGGCAAGCTCACCCTTATTCTCATCTACAGCTGCAGCATTGCTCTCATTTGGAGTCTCATCCTTACTCTCATTTGGAGCCTTATCTGCCAAATCCTCCCTACTCTCGGAAACTTCATCCTTACTCTCATTGGCAAGATGATCTACAGCTATATCCTGACTTTCATTAGTGTTCTCATTATTTCTCTTATCTGCCGTCTCATCTGTAAACTCATCCCTACTCTTGACAACCTCATCCTTACTCTCATTGGCAAGATGATCTACAGCTCCATCCTTACTTTCATTAGTGTTTTCATTCTTTCTCTTATCTACCACTTCATCTTTAACCTCATTCCTACTCTCATTCCTACAGTCATTGGCAACTTCATCCTTACTCTCATCGGCCATTTCTTCCTTCTCCTTGTGTTCAACTGAAATCTCATTCTGGTTCTCATCTGAAGCATCCTTACTGACATTTGCTGTCGCCTCACTCACATCTGCACTCTTTTCCCTACTCTCTTCTGCAATGTTCTTTTTACTATGGCCTGAGGCCTCCCTTGTCTCATCTGGTGTTGCCCTTCTCTCATCTGGGACCCTCTTACATTCATTTACTACCGTGTCCTTCACTTCTTTTACCTCCTCTGCCTGCTCTTTTGACAACGCAGTTACTTCTCCCTCATTTTCATTCTTTGCCGCTTCATTTTCCTCTTCACCACCTCCCTTTGTTGGACTAGTTGTCTCCTTAACTGCCCCTTCTACTTGGATAACTGAAGTTTCCTTTTCAAAGGTATTTTCAGCAGAGGCCTCCTGCTTCTCTTCAGCCTTTTCGCCAGACTCCTCTGATGATTTGGTAACATCTGATGCAAGGTCCTGCAACATAACAGAAATGTTCTGTATATAATAATGTAATCATAACAAATGGTTTACTATTAAATACTTACCTAATAAATATCTACATTACAAAACAACTGAACTCAACAGATCCTGTGAGAAATAGATATCCAGCTTCACTGTGACAACTGTAACTCAATCACTGATCAATATAGATCTTTGAGATCACATTACAGTTATGAGAAAACACCTTTAGTCATTTTTAAAAATATGCACGTCGGACAATTATCTTTGTATTAGACAATAGTCAAAACCGTACCTCTTCAGTTGACTGATCTAGGGATTTAACTTCTGCATTTCCATAATCAGCTTTTGAATCCAAGTCATCTGGGGAGAAAGATGTAGGAGGAAAATAAAATTAAATGTGGCCGAATATTAACATGTACCAAAAACTTCATCATTTTAAACAGCATTTTCATTACTGAAAAGGAGAAGAAAAAACAACATACATTTCGACACAAAGACAAATCGATAATGTCATATTTCTGAATTGTTTCATAATTACGTGAATATATTTTACAGATAAAGCATTCCAAATTGCGAGTAAGAAAACACTTAACAAAACCTTACATCTCAATTGTGTAGTGTAATTACTGTCGCCTATTCACGATATAGCCCCTATTCTTCAGTCCATATCAATTGTCCATTATTTCTTAACATCAACTCCCATCATGTTCAAAATATTTGTCAGGTATTGTAATTGTAAAAAAACAACAACAACCAAACACATGAAGACACACACACATTCAAAAAAATATGTTTGAAGGTTTGTACAAACACAGCACAAGAGGGACACCTGGTGGTCTTCAGTAAACCACCCCACCTCCACCGATTGGTTTCGTGCAAGTAAACAACTTGTCCAAACAATTGAACTGTTCAAGAGAAAGCTGTAAACGTGTTTAAAAGCTCATGTATGTATCAAGTATCACCTTAGTTTAGCTTATGGTCGGAGGCTAATGAAAACAATAAATGTCATATGAGCATTGCCATCATTGTCTTCACTCATACTACATTCAGGGATGAAAAAAAAAAAATTTCCTTTGAAGGGATAGTTCACCAAGCAAATCATCTCACTAATTCCTTATACTTTTTTTATGAATTTAATATATTTCATTGATATTAGTTTAAGTAGTGAATTCCACTGCAAGTCCTTTTGCGTAATAATATGCAGAATTAAAATCAGACACCCAGTGCAAATAGCTGGCAAATTCTTCCTGCCAGCCTGAATAAAGACATTATACTGCAACACAGAACCAGCAACACAATGCTTAATTTTCATTTGAAGCAAACATTACAAGGCAGGTTTGCTGGAGTACATAATTAATACGGAATTTGGAGCTATAATGTGAACATGTGCATCAAAGGCCTAAGAGTAATTAACCTTAAAGGTCATAGGAGGAATTCAAGTTATCGCTCTGATAAACACCGTAATTGCACACTTGTTTGGAAACACTCTATGAATGGGAAATTTCCAATACAAAATAAACAGCGAAAGAGTGGGCAGAGGAAATTGAGTCATTTGTGTTCCCTTTCTTCATTTAGCAATGAAAGTACAAATGAGATTGGAAGAGTTTCAAATGCAAAACTGACTGAAGTTTTGCTACGGTTGAAGATGAAACATTACGGGGAAAAGAACAGACCTTGAATAATATTTTATGGAAATAACTTTCATCTGGAGCAAGAGGAATATGATTGAGTAGCCAAAAGAAAGCTGTGGATGAGCAGGTATGGGATTTGAAGAGCAGGTCATTAAAAGAGGATAATTAATAACAGCAATATACTTCACACATTTTGATTAAAGTTCTGAAATGAATTGTGTCCATGTGTTTTTTTTCTCTCATTATCATGCAAAGGAATATTACCTCATACACACTATATCAGCACAGAGTACTAATGCATATTTGATGACCTTTTGATTAAGTAAAAGCTTATCATTGAGTCGTTCATCACTATGAGATGTAGTCATTCATTTCTTAGACACAATAATTTGCTTTAAACAACAACCCAGTTTTTATATTTAAACAAAACAAATCCAAAACCAGTATTGAAAGTGAAAACAAAAGATTCAAGTTCGAAATGTATCGTTTGTGACAGAAGTTCTGGAACCTTTCTGACAACCTTCGTATGGGCCCAACCATTCTGCTTCTTTATTCAGCTCTTATGCAGATGGTTGATTTCTGTAAATGCATCATTTTGCCCTTTAGATTAGACACGAAAGCTCTTTTCAATATTCGGCGTAGATACCTTGCAAATTTGATCTGAGCAAAGCAGCTTGGATTTAAAATGACAGACATGAGGAAAATGTGAGTCTGTGAAAGTCTCAGAGCCACACTCTGCATGTCACAGTTAACCTTGTACTGTATGTCACTGCTGAAACACTTGTTAACAGATTAATGTGGCAGATTAGTGCTGCCACCCCACACTTTAATCCCCTAATCCCGCATCAAAGGGTCATAAAAAACCTTTTCCTGCTGCAGTAAAAACGGGAGATGAGAAGCCCCAAATAAAGGAGGCGATATGGAAAAATGGCCATAAAAAAAGCACCCACACACACAAACACGCACACACAAGCACAAACACTGCAAACACAAATAGCACATTGCTCACACAATCCCCAACAACGATCTGAGCAACAGGGAGAAAAAAAAAAAAACATTTGAATTTTGGCATCCCACATCCTTTAGCTTTTGAGCCTCTTTTTGACACAGCCACACCATATTTCTCTTTGTGCACATGCCTCCTGTCTCCCAGAGCTGTTTTGCTCTGACAGGCATTATAGATACATATGCTAACATGGATAATTCCCCGTGGCAGTATGGCTTTCTATGACACGAAAGGCTCTGGGTTGATCTGGCTGGATGACTTGTCTGCACACATGTACACACGGATGCATTCGTTGGATGAGCAGCCTTTCCTTTCATGCTTTTACTTGATAATAATACATAAAGATTAACTACATAAAGCCCACAATTAGAATTTTGGGAAGAAACATGTAATGACTAGTCAGTTAGATTGTTTTTAAAAGAGGGCATGGAGGGTTTGTGACTGGGTATTTTGTGACACATCAAAAAAAAAAAAAAGTTAAAACTTGAGAAAACAAGCACAAATGAAAACACAAAACACAATTATACACCAGAGTTTAAATTTTTGAAAACTCTGTAATGTTTTGATGCAGACACGGCCCTAATCTTGCCTTCAAACTTAGATATCCGTCCTTGACTGGGAAAAGACATACAGGAACATATGTGGACATAATGGTGCTCCATCATGTGACATACAGTAAATTGAATTTGCTCCTGCTGCATTAACACTATGGAGCCTCGTACATGCATGAAAAGGAGGCAGCAGGCTTTTCAACATGATGTTTTGTGTGAGTGAATACCCTTAAGACTGCAATACTGACCCTGTTTTACCTGGCTCTATTTGAAAATCACTCTACACCTACCCTCCAAAAGGTCTGACACAAAGGAGTTGTAATATTCTCGTAGATAGAGAGTAGAAATATTCTGTTCAAAAGAAGACCTTGGATGATGAATTACTGGGTCTCAAGCAGTTCATCTCCTTTAATTGTAAAGTTGTCATATCTTTACTATTGATGTGTAGTTTTTTAAAGTGTTATTTATTCAGAGTTGTTTATGATCAACAACAAAAAAGAACAAAATGTCAAAATAAAAGAAGCACATGCTTGGACAAGTAATTCTCATACAGTAACTGAATGGCAACCATAGAGCTGAGAGCTGAGGTAAACAAGATGGGAAGTGACCTTGCTTGCCAGCAATATCATGTCCAGATGATTATGGGACAGTGCCCAACCAGAACAGAGATAGCTGATGGCACAGTGGTGATAAAAAATATATACGACTTATAAATATGTATTGTTCATTCAATACGGAGTAGCAAATAAATCACAAAATTCTACTATTTTAATAAATAAATAAATACATTTTACAATACTTCAATTGGACACATTTTCTGAGTGTGTCTTTCTCATATTCTTATCTTAAAATCATCCAACTATACTGAATGGGTGTGGTCTCTAAGTGCCCACTATAGGCCGCAGATGCGTGATTCGTTTGTCATATTTAATGGGAGGGACAAGAGACGCTTTGACTGGCTATAATTAAACTCGGCTATGATCACCCCCACCACGGCACAGCTCTCCTTCGCTCAGATCTGCTGGCCTGGGTTCATGAGCAAAATTCCCAACACCTGGTCTAACCTGCACATTTTGTGCTTTTAATCAGACTATCGTCATAGGGAGTTGTTGTAAGACAGTGACAACGTGAAAAACACTACACTCCAGCTTATTATTTTTACTTCAAATTAAAATGTATTATTACCTTGCCTGGAGGGTAATTTGAAATTAGATCAAAACCTTGTTCAGAGCAGAGCTAAGAAAGAAAAACATTAAATTTACAGCCCAATGAACACTGAACAGAGTCCCTGCAACCATCTCATCTTGCCTTTCCTATCCCTCATCATGTACATCATGTATATCTGAGGATCTCTCCTTCAAGTAACAGGCTCTTTTGTTGATTTCCAGAGCTGCAATTTGGTTCCAGTAAGGGGCACAGGCAAGTTTATTTCTGCTTTGATGACTCTAAATTGAGAGATTAACCAAATGATAGGCAATTATCCAAAGTCCTTACCATCTCCCAGCCTTCAATATGTCCATGCATTCACATCTCCAGCTAGTCATCATATTTGATTGCACATGTACTCTCTTTTCTCACTCTATTTTGTTTATCTTGTATTCCCTCCTTTAAAGGACTCCTTTATGTTCACCTTTCATAACAGATCAGCTCCCCTCACTTGTTTTAAGGCATCTTTCACTTTATTTGTTCTGCTGTCATCTTTAATTGTGATTCAACTAAACTGGTGACATTTTGGGGAAGAAAAAAAAAACACATCAAGACAGCAGTTTGGTTTGATTGAAAATGAAAGATGTTTTTGAGAAAAAAGAGAGAGAAGGAGAGAGAGAGAGCGAGAGCAAGTGAGAGAGAGACACTCCATGACCTTTGCTGCATGAGTTGTTGCACCACCACTACCCTTTTGCTTGTGTTCTCTGTCACTTGCATCTGTGTTCACTCTAACGAAGCAGAAAAGTCTGAAGCTTTCAACATTTTTTCTTATTCCCTTGGTTCCCACTAGATGACAGACAGTAAAAAAGAAAAATAGCAGCACATACAAAAAGTGACCTCTCTGTCAGCACAGTCAGCGCCCAAGTTTCCTAGTTGCTTATTTCTTATTTATTCATCCCTCACTTTCTATTTTCCGCTAAACCTGAAAAGCTTTTAATTGCTATACATTTTTACATTATTGTTAAGTTATAATGTATGCTGTTTGGTCCACAACTCTATGCATATACAGCGTTGCTTGGTAAGTGAAACGACAGCCAGAGGGCGGGAAGGGTGTTGGATGTGGGTTATAGTATTTTGTAAGATTTGGCTTTCGCTCTAAGAGTGAAGGTTGAAAAACAAACAAACAAACAAATAAACAAACATCTGTAAACGATTCAAGAGATGACGTCTATTATCCATTCATTCATGTAATCTGCGGCCATTGATTTACAACATATCTAATGATTGAATATGCAAAAACTACATTTTGTGGCACATTGAAAGGTTTTACGGAAGCATGGATCATTAGATTTGTCGAAATTCTTAACAAAGAAAGTTACACACTCTCTTATTCGTACAAACACTAAAAGCCTGTTGAAAGATTAAAACAAGCATGAGTCTATGACAAACCAGCAGGTGATACTGTAGTGCAGATCCCTTAGGGTCAGCCAAAGCCTGTTGGTCCCCTTATCGGTAAAATTGCAGGGAGCGTGCTTTGACCGGAAATTGTGGGCCTATTTACGATATCAGTACAAAGGGAAGGTGACGTAATGTGTTTCTTGTAAAAGTGTTTAATGTCATCATTGCCTACAGTACTTTCACCATCTGCCGCAGAGCAACTGTGCCACTTAGTGGTCGTTTATGGAGGCAGCAGGTTACGTAAAGTTGCAAGTGGCTGGCATTACGTCATTGTACTGAGGACATGTCAACAATGTTTGTATAAGGAGCCGTTTGAGCATTTATTCCAAATCATTCATACCCAGCTTGAGATCCATATAATTGTGAAATCTGCCCTTAGTTGTATGTTCACCTTTAACTGGCAACAGGACCTTAAAATAGAGTTAGGGAATCAAAGTATGGTTTTTAATGGTTTCATCGTAGGGGGTTGAACTGGGGTTAGTGTTTTAAAGTACAGTTTAAGCGAATGGTTAGGGTTTTAAAATAGGGTCATGCAAGTGGAAGACAATAAGTGGACTTGTGATAGATAAACGTAGCTACAAGCACATGCGGCAACAATCATGAACGTCCTATATTAATGAATGAACGAACGTTATTCTAAAACAGAATTTTGTTACGTTTTTTTTTAGTATTACCATTGTCACCAGTAGTTATGCTCTGTCCACTCTTCTTGAATCTGAGAGAAAGGAGTCTGGCCTGGGAGATTTCTCTGACAAAGGAGGACAGTTGGTCTCTGCTGCCACCATTGACGTGTAGAGGCGAAGCCTTTGACTCGCCTTCTCCACTGTCAGTGCTTCGGACCACTGATTTTCTCTGGAGGGAGATTAAGTCAGGATTTCACTGACTGTGAGTGGCAAAACACTCAATAATGAGACATTGATAAATGTTTCTTACATTTCCATGTTGTTTTGGGAATCTGTAGATTGGAGGCAGAATGCCCATTTTCATCCTGGGGGTAAAATAAAATCAATTTGTGCTATTTTTATTAATGACATACTAGATAACCAACAACTACGGAAACTTAACAGCAGATAAACAATGCAATTATAAAAATGTGATTTTTTTATTTTTATAAAAGAACATTTTCAATTTCAGTTTAGCTGCAGGCTTCAAATACAGTGTGTTATAGTATTATTTAGTGCTTACCCATTGACCTGCCGTGCTCCCCGAGGATTGCTGAACAGCAGGTCAGCATAGGAGAGCCTCTTAAATCTCTCTCTGCCCACGGCTACATAGAGCTGACCGCTCTCCAGCTTAGTGCCATCAGTCACCTGCTGGCCTTCATGAGTGTAAAGACTAGCACAGAAAAGAGAGGTATCCAATGGATTCCTCTTTTGCGACAATGACTGTTTAACAAGGCAAGGACAGTATATTAGGATGGAACATGATTTGCAATCATAGTAATACCTTCTCACACCGCCAAGGACTCTCAAGCCCATCTTCTCTGTGATCATCTCTAGTATTTTATCAAACTGTCTCAGCATCCTCTGGTGAATGAGCAGCCTTATTGCAGGATTCATTGTGTCCCCATTTGCCACCACACTGAATATAAAATTATGAGCATGGCACAGAACTGATTTATGCAATAGTTTACATGTACTGTATTACCAGTTGTTGAACAATGTTATTTTTGCTATATTGCAATCAGTATGAATTGCTATTATATTGCAATGACACATTCATAAACTAAATGTAATGTACAAATAATGTTTTTAGCGGCACAATAATGGTGTGATGTCTTATAAGGGGTACCTGCACTCACAATATTGGACATGGCTCCTTAATTGGTTTCAAGAATCTGGCAGACACACAAATCCGATTTGGTGGAAGTGGTTTGGCCTGAAGAGAAGATACAAAACAATACTATGTATACAATATATTACAGAAAGGAAACCGGTTGCTTAGTTGCAGTTAATAGCTATTCAAAAATGTACATTATACATGAGGCCAGGTGGACTACCAGATTGTTCAAGGGTTTAGGATGATCTCTGAAGAAAAAATGTCTCTCTAGAAAAAGTACACAGCAGCCACCTGTTCAGTCAGTTAAGAGCTCTCATCACTGATTGACACAATCAGCCATATTAAATAGGGGAGGGGGTATTGCGGGTCTTTGATTTGTACATTAATATTAACTGGTAATCAAAGAACCAAAAGTACTCAAGGTTCTGTGCCAAAAGACATACATAGTGCATACAAAGGAGCACAAAGAACTGTTATAATACACAACATTTTACAAAGATGCAGTCAAGGAAAAAAAACTTGGTTCTGCTCAGACTTAAAAAAATAGCAAGGGTTGACCCTGGATTTTATTGCACATTTTATTTGGAAAGGTGGCGAATTAATTATTTTTAAGTAGAATATCTAATTGAAGTAGTAGAATTCAGAATGCAGCATATGAACAAAAAAAAAAAAAAAAAAAGAGTTCCTTATGCGGTACAAAACTGGATGTGTAACACCTGTTACGTAGAACGCCACCAGGGATATCAAGTAAGAAGTCCTTGCAATGTGGACCAACTGGTCAGAATCGAACTTGGCTGATCAAAAGACTGCTTTTTTTTTTTTTAACTTGACAGCAACAAGAGGCAATTAGGAAGTCAAAAATGGAGGTAGAAACTCGTTGTGTTGACCAATGAAGAATAAATCATGAACTTATAATAAACCCAATGGAAAATGAAAAAAATATTCCCGATTTCACACGATCTCGCTTTTTTGGCTTACCTGCAATGGAAGCGACTGTAACATCCTTCTCTTTCTAAAGCCGATCTGTAAATAACTACAGACAAGAGATATACAGTATATAGTGAATTATATATATATATTTATATAGTCTGAGATATTCTTTTCACGTTATTGTCAATAACAGTAAGTTTTCTTTCACTTTGAATACAACAAGAAAGTTTCATCAATAAAAGTAGTATATACTGTTTAGATTATGTCACTAATAATTATGGATTTTGTGAGTGTTTCTATATTTGCATACGTTGGTATTGATGACTCAAAAAATAATAATAATCCATAGCACCGTTTTAGCAAGTACTGTATGTGTGAACTTTAATATACAAACTTCATGGACTTGATTAAGAGGAGCTAAAAGAATAGTGCACATGCGATTTACAGCAAAACACCTCCAGAGTGAGCTGTTGCACTGTGGCCTTCAATAGGACTAATCTCATTACTTATATAAAGAGCTCTCTTATTTGTAGGCCATAGTGATACATGCGTCTCTCCTGATCTAATTTACCCAAAGCTATGACTCAGCACGGCTGCAAAAAGAAGTCACAGACCTTAATTTTAAATAAATCTGAGAAATTGGTAGCAATGTTAATTAAATTGCAAATGTCTTAATTTCCACTGGTGTTAAATGGTGTTGCTAAAACATGGAATGTTCTATTTTCGTTTGTATGTTTAATGTGATTTAGGCACTGGAAATAGTTATTAGACAAGCTTACCATTAGTTTTTCAGGGGAGGTTTTCAATAAGTTGTTGAGCTGAGCTTTTGGCTCTTGGTAATTGCCACTTAGACAAAATATGTAAGCATATGTGGAACGAGCTTTGATGAAGATTGCTCGCCATATCAAAACAACAATATAGAAGCTAAAATGAGATATATGTAACTTACTCTAGCTTTTTGAATCTCTCTCTCCCTGCAGCGACGTACTGCTCCCCACTCTGAAGGTTGTCCAGGCTTTCCACTTTGTGTCCTCTCCGCGGAGTGTAGATGTTCCTTACAGCTCCAAACGGCGCCTGAATGCCACTTGTAACCTCCCTCAAAAACGTCTCAAAGTTGCAGATTCTCCTCTGATTAATCACGACTCGTCGGGCTTCATAATACGGGTCACCATTGCGGAACATGAATATATTCTTCACCACTGGTTGGGACAAAAAGTTCGGCTTCTCCGAGCCCATCCTTGTGCGTAAAAGTACTTTGCAACGTGATTTTTACAAAACGCGTGATTTTGCTCACAAAAAGAAACAACTCGCTTAAGCCATGAGTGTAAAATTATTTAAGAACGCGCATAAATGCTCAAAATATCCAGTTGCTACAGCAATATACTTTTCCATGAGGAGAAGAGATGGCGAGGTTGTGCGCACTGCAAGCGCTCGCAGGGACCTGCGCCAAAGAGCCAAACAGACCTCGACTTAAGGGCTGCCCTCTCATGAGACCTCATCTATTGGGACTTATCTATGGGAACACATGTCATTTCCCAACCACAATCAACAGGTCGTATTATTGAGCTGAGCTCAAAAGGGTTGTAATTACGTCAACGCGAGCTCCAAAATGCACAGAAAACATGCGCACTGTGAAAGCTGTTGAAATAACCGCACTAAAAAAAAATATTATTTGCGTTGCACCCAACTCCGCAGGAGAGAAACTTAATTAGGCATCAAGAGACCCAGTGGAAGCCTATGGTTGCCAGTGACATCCAGAATATGTGACAAAAACATGTTTGTTCTATCTGCTATGGTTGTCAAGTGCGGCGACATGGAGATGTACACTGTTATTAACACGGCACTTTTCATGTTACACTCATTACCAACATAAATTGTAACACACTTTCTATTTTTTAATTAACACGTTCGCGTGAGTGTATGAAAATAAGGCTGCTGTAATTCTGTCATTACTGATATGATGTGTAAACTGTATGATTATTTAGTGACAAGATAAGATTTTGTCAAATACAACATGCAATTCTCTTTTAAAACCGCTTGACAGTATGATGTGCAAAACTGTATAATTATTAAGTGGCAAAATAAGATTTTGTCAAATACAGCATGTAATTCTCTATTAAAATCGCTTGACGGTGCTAGAGCCCTGGGAAAAAAAACTGCAGCCTGTAGCATGTATGCACTTTTTTTTTGTCTTGTAACAGTGACATGAAACTAAAAATAAATCGCCCTTTTTATCATACAAAGAACAATAGTAAAAATGTATGTAATGTAATCATCAGAAAAATAAAAAATAAAGTGATATTGTTGATAGTGAACATATGGCAGCAAGTAGGTTATACTTTATGAGATGAGGCTTCAGTCAGAAACATCTCAAGGCAAAATACACCAGCACATGCGCTCAGTTCAGGGCCTATGAAACCTTTAATGTGTTGACTGAATGCAGCACAATGTTAAATCACGTCATTGCTGAAATACTTGACAGGACTTTTGGGTCAGACAAAAGTTTAATTGGGTTATCCATGTAATTGTCATTGAGATCCTTAAGGCTAATATGTATCAACTTCACAGTAACAAAGTAAACACTTTTACACACATACGCACGTAAGGACACACACACACACGCACGCATGCACACACACATGCACACACGCACACACACACACACACACACACACACACACATACATACATACATACATACATACATACATACATACATACATACATACATACATACATACATACATTTTCAACACTGCTTATAGTTTAGTCTATATACCATAAATGCAATTGACATCCATCGTAACTATCATAAAATACAATACAATAAAATCTCTCAACACCACATAAACTCATAGGCTACATAGGCTATCAATATATAATTTAATTTACATTTCACACCACCCATTTACCTAATCAGCAAAGAGCAGCCTTTAAACAGTCTTAAGAGTGCTATTCGATGACTAAAATTAAAGCTTTTCATTGAAACAAACTATCATATTAGGGATGGAATATATAAACATGAACAAGTAACCAATAATATGGTAGCTCAGTGATGGTTAAATCTAATGTTTTCAGAGTCTTTGGTTGTTTAAATTAACAGTCTGGATACTACATGTGTTATTTTGAGTGCTAATGCACATAACATTTCATGCCACATTATTTATATTTTTATTATAATGACATTACAGTCAAGTTATGACTTCTATTGTGGCTAACCCATAAATGAACCATTTTCAGTTCATTCTCTCTAAGGACAAAATACTATCAAACACCCGACTGATGATAGTGTTGATGTGCCAAACATACTAAATTGGAATTATATTACAACTTAATAATTGTAAAACAGCTTTTTTTCTTCACAATATTGCAATTCTATTCTGATAATATTTTATGTATATATTTTCATTTTATTCTCATTATTATGTTATCTACTTTTTTATATTGATGATATTTTATTCTGTAGTTTTAATATTTTCAAACTGCTATCAAAGGCATGTTAATTTTATCTGAGCATTGAGTTTTAGAAAGTCTTGTTGGGATTGTTTCATCTGAATAATTTCTAATATTTATTTCCTATAAGACCATTTAATGTATACATTTTGTGAAATATTTGAAATGAACAGTTTTAACAGTCATTAAAATAAGACAGTACGTCATTCGAATAAATAGGCTTGTAAACATTTCAGAAAGTTGTAATCAACATTTGGTATGTTACAACCCTAAATAGTAAATAAATATTTGCAATTCCATCATCATTACTGAGATCATTTAACATAAAATCTAATTAGACTCCTCAAGAAATCAAATTATAGTACACTGTATCACATCCATGTTGATTTCATCATGCATGCTACTGAAAATATCTATAACAGCAATATTAGTAGTCTTCTCTGTCCTGTTATGATGCTTTGTCTGCTCCTCTAGATCTACAAAGTTAATTTATTACATGCAAAATGAAGATGACCAACATGCCAAAGTTAGACAGCATCTTTTTGAAGACTACTGTATTCAGAGAAGATGCAAGTTGAACACCACAGTACCAGTTTCCAGTTCACTGATGTCAAACCAAAATGGGTTTACGCACAGCTTTACACATGCACAGTTGAAATTAAAATCACACTATAATTTCTTACAAGTTTTTTTTCTGGCACTTTTAAATTTCTCTTGCTTTTGAGTCCTCCTCTCACCTCTTTGTCATATTTCAGACCTTTGCTGTGCATGCATTCATCCACCCTTCCTTCATATACATTTTCACTTCAGCATTCAGACAACCAGCCAGTGATGAAGCTATGGGAGAACAAAACAAGGCAATACATTACACAAACCAACAATAGTCAAAAGATCAATTAGTTAATTGTAATACTTTTGATGATGAAAATGTATTGTAACATGAACAAATCCATACGTACTGTGAACTGACGAACTTCGCCATTGTCTACCAAATGGTGTTCTGTCTCTGGGGTGATGGCATAAGCCAGTCTCTGCACCAGTAGAAAGGTGGATGACGTTAAGTAAAAAAATAAAGCCAAGTGTAATTATATTCTGCCAACACTACTGAAACATGAGAGTGACAAAGTGGCTCAGCCTTACATTACAAAACTTTCCAGGTAGGCTACAAAGTTTGTAGATGGCGTAAAGGGGCACCATGGACATCGATGAGATGGCCAGGCACCATCCAAGCACATTAGCCCAGGGAGGAAACGTGTACGTGCCATAGTTGGGGGCGTTGAATGTTGCAAAGCTCACTACCACCATAAACTAAGAAGAATTGGGCGGAAGAAATCATCACTTCATCAGATCCAATCACATTCCCAAAGATATACAAGCTAGTATGTTAATCGAATATGCTAAACCAGGGGTTTTCAATTGATTTTGTCCATGGGACCATCATTTTAACCAAGAAGCAACTCGAGGACCACTGCTTTGGCGAAATATTATTTTATTTTGCACCGAAGGAGGATAGACCTATACAGGACATTCATTTGCATCTGCATGTCTGTTTTTGGAATCTCTGCTACATTTGACATAATTTGGATGGGCAAATGATTCACAAAATTAGCTATAAAATACATCAAGTCAAAATAATGATTCAATTTTATTTTTTAGAAATTTTACAATTATTTTCCATTTCCAATTTTGCGGACCACCTGCAATACTGCCACGGACCACTAGAGAGCCACAAACCACCAGTTGACGATCACTTTTGCATTATTAATCAATACCAAAGAAGGTAGTTCTCAGTTTTGCATTGACCCCTGTGCTAAACCGGCCGTAAATGTGAATTTGACTGTGAATGCTCCAATTTGTATGTCATATTTTTTGTTATTTTATGGTAAAAAAAAAAAACTCCTGCGAAAAAGGTCAATAAATCAATAAAAAACAATAAATCTAACAGTGGCCTATAACACTGGTACGAGTTACTCACCAGTAGAAAGCAAGGGCTGACAAATTTCCAGCACAGCCTCCAGTATCTGCCTGGCCTGTGACCAATCATTTCCTCAATGTCATCACTGAATCGGTCCACACCTGGAACACAAGCAGACACTCAGAATTTATCCAATAACTCAGTCTGGGACAAATTAAAAAACACAGTCTAGCACTGACTAACAGGAACAATTCCGTTACCTTATGTATGTGTGTGAGTGTGGATTCAACATGTTCTCATAACAATTTGGTAGGAAAAAGTATAAGCAGTGTACTTGGACTTTGCCAGCACCGTGTACATGTACAACTTCACTACCCCTCTTCACTTCATCCTTAATACGTACACAGTATGACTTACAATATCTTCAGTTGTCCACTAAATGCAGTGCTTTACTTTGTAAGAAATCCTCCTAAATTCAAATTTTAATAAAGTGTCTCAAAGTGTATCTTTTGGGGTAAATTTCTGAATTGTTTCAAAAATACAATCGCAAGTTATAAATGATACAACAACAGTTCACTTTCCAGAGCTTTCTTTCCCAGAAGGCATCTCTTGCTGCTGAGGTTTTTATTGAGATGGACACAAGAACGAAAGACCACAGTGGCCAGGGTTGAAAGGTTCTTGTCAAAGCTATGAGGAAAGGGGGGAGGAAAAAAGAGGCTCACCGAAGCCTCGGGCTTGATTTATCAGGCCTGCCAAGGTTGAACCCCACCAAACCCAAGATAGAAGTTCAAGTCTGTCTTTTTTTTCTGACCTTCAGATTTTGTTTATAATAATTTTTGCATGCTGCTGTTTAAAATTTTCAATCAATCAGACACAAACAGTGTTCACTGCATACGTATATAGTGGCATGTATTAATTAATAATGGATGAGAGAATGCAAATTCAATTAAAATAAAGTTGAGAATTTATTGCTCACTTTAGAAAACCCTGCACGCTATTTCACGTAGTCACAAGAACGACAACATATTGTAGATGTGTAGTATACAACTGAAACTAAACTACATGTAACAATATGGATGACCTGGTAAAATTGAGTACTAAAATTGGATTGAGGTCATTTCACTTATCAGCCATCTGAGTAGATTATGACAAATGGGAATTTCCTGCATCCCACATGCAGTTACCTAATCTGTACCAGCACTGCTGAGTAACACAAATTAACACAGGCAGAAGTCAAGTGTCGTGCAGAACCAAAACAAGGGTATTTATGTACAGAACTCTAATTTAATACTTGCATAACAGCAAATAAATTAGCAAATAATAACTGAATAACCAGGACAAATTTTCCTTCATATCTTTTTTCATTTAATCGACTTTTTTTTTTTTTTTTTTAAAAACAAGAATTACTTCTAGTGAGATTATTGTTACTGTATTTTGTCATTTGTTGTTTAAAATTTCAGAATTTCTTTTCATCATGAAAGCGACGAAGGTTTTCTGCTTTTATGTTCCAGTAAATGGCCACAGTAGTTGTTTGCAACAACTTTGCTCTTTATCTTTTCTACTTGTTTGGAGTGGCATATTCAAAATCGAGAGAGCCACTATTGATTGCCATTTCCTGGAGCCTTACAATGGCAGTCACAACATGATGACATGATAATGATCATTTAATAGACAGATTATGCCTCAAGCAGGAGGCACAATGAGGTGGCCAGAGACTAAAGTGGTGAAAACCATTAGTGTGTGTTGACATTTTTGTTTCTTTACACTTAGGTCTAATAGAACTGGGTTACATTGAGTCACAGCACGTCTATACAGACAGATTTTTCATCAGAGCCCTAATAAAACATTGGCATTGCCCGCCACGACAACATGAATGATCTTTTCTTCTCCTATCATTCTATTTCTCAGTTTCTCACTTTCTCTTACCGTAAAACCATGCAATACCGATAGCTTCAATAAGCACTCCAAACAGAATGGATGTCCCTGCGGCAAAGTGGTCCAATAGAGTAAACACATACATCCCACCCTAGATTGACAGAGAGAAACAGAGATAAAGTAGTCATACTGAAACGAGTGATATAGCATGCAGATTGAAGATCTCGATTACATAACCAAACTTCACATTTCATTAGATTATAACAATTCCAGAAAATATTAGTGGTAGTAGTACCACACCCCCTGAGTAGCAGTCTCTGCATGATACTTGCATTTGTAACGCAGAAAAGAGAGATGAGGAAAGTGGCGGACACAATGAAGAGGGTGAACAGTTCTCTGTGCTTATGGAGGCATTTGAATTCATCAATCAGACCAGTAATGACAGACTCCATTCCACCCATCTAAAAAGTACAACAAAAGAAGAGAATAAACACTAAAACTGTCTTTTACACAGCTGCTCAAATGCACATCCAAAACACCGCACATTAAAAGACATTCTATAATGATGTTAACTTGTCCTTGGTTACACAGATTGGCAAATGCCTTTTTCTGATGGATCAATTTTTATGTTCAACAGGGGAGTTTATGCGGTTGAACAGACCAAGGTTTAAGAGGGCACAGGCAGAAAGAATAGAGAAAAACAGGACAATAGCAGAATAACACGATATATAATTATTTTAACATTAGATATTTGCAGAGGTGGGCATCGTCCTCCATCCCTGACCCACGTGTCCAGTGTAGTTGTAAAAGAAGGTGACTGCATACTCACGGCACTGTCGATGCCTAGTGTCAAGAGCATGATGAAGAAAATGACTGCCCACACCGATGACCCAGGTAAAGTGGCAATGGCTTCTGGGTAAATAACAAACACCAATCCAGCCCCTAAACACCAAAAATTGAATAAATCATCAAGTCCAGTACAAGAGCTGTTTAAAAAATATGATGTGGTGTAAAAATTCACTACATCTTATTTTGTGGTCTACCAGCATAATATCTTGCTTTTCTTGTAACAAAAAAAGAAAGAATTGGAAGCAAACCCTGCAAAACAAGATTTTTTAAATCAATACCTCTTGATAATGTCTGTCAACACAGGCCATAATTGTGTTTGTAAAGGCAGAATTTGTAAAACATTGTATTTGATTCCATTACATTGTGCATGATTTATGCTCACTGTTTAGTATATATTGCAGCCAGCATTAATTTTTTGTGTAGAATTGTTTGGTAACTCTGAACCTTAATACTCTTTCAAGAGGTTAAATGATATCAAAGCTTATCACGGAACCATGGTGGTACGTATTACACACATACAGTAGAAATCGTGCTCTGCGGGTTCAGCACCACAGACAGCTCCAATATGCTGTTGACATAGTGGCAGCCAAAGACTGTAACTTGAATTAAATTCAGACGGATAACCAAATGGCCCTTACCTCAGTAAAACTATCAACGGGAGGATTTATGATGTTTTGACAGGAAGTGGACAGACAATTTAGAATTAACATAATCATGCAGTTGTTTTCAACACTGGTGCTTTTAAAAGCTGCTGTCTCAGTCCAATACTGTACCGACCTTTTACCTATGATAGTGTTGTAAAACATCATAACTTCACAGTGATTTTTTTATATGCTAATTGCAGAGACCTGTCTGTTTGGTGTTTCACTGACATTTTGATTGTTACAAAAAAACAGCTAATATTTGATTGACGTGTCTCAAGTTCAATGGCTCATCTACGAGTAATCTAATCAATTTCTACAGATCAGGAACTGAAGTTTTTTTTTTTAGTTTGTTTATTTACATTTCTGAACCCCAGTGTGTTTCTTCTACTTACGTAGATGCACAATATGTAGTGGTTCTGAATCATCTGTTAGCAATAAGCATTACATTGAAAACTTTATAAATGACGAAAATGCATGAAAAACAAATGCTTTAAAACAAATTGTAAATATTCTCACTCAACCCAAACTGTTATTTTTGTGTGTCATAAAAATAGCAGCATACCGTCTCTTGCAACCTTTTCCAGTGCCACATTGTGCTTGTATGACATGTAGCCAAGGAAGGAGAAGACAACAAAGCCAGAGAAGAAGCTGGTCAAAGAGTTAATGGAGCTCGTGATGATGGCGTCCCTGCATCATTCAAACCAAATCAGATGAAGATTGAATATGGAAAGAAAGAATGCAGAATGAGTTAATACTAACTAACATAATACAACATAATTAGTCCGTCATCATTGTTAGAAAAATGTATATATATATATATGTTATCATGCGTTCTCTAATCAATGCTTTACCGCAATATTACTGCAATATATGCTTGCTGTTTGGCCTTGCTGTTTTTATGATGTACCACAGAAGAGAAAAGTTACGGCTGGGTCAGGAGAGAGGTTACAGCTGGGTCAGACAGGACCAGCTGACAACTCAGCAAAAAGAAGACATCTACCGAGACAGTTCCTTTTTAACAAAGACCACTTTGTTAAACAACATGCCTCATTGCTGTCTTGCACCTCAGATGAACCTACAAGTGACCATCATTGTCAGGGTTTTCCAAACTATCTTGATCGTAAGATTATGTCGGAATGTATGTATCCAGTAATAAATAACCTAGCTTGTCCCATTCTACACAATGTCGTAAAGCATCCCTTGCTATGTTTTGACTAGAGGTCAAAGGTTTTCTTCTCTATCCAGGCCACTCAAATTCCTCTTCCCACATGTTCTTATCAGTATGTAAACACCTAGTGATTTCTTCCTTACGAGGCAAAGCCCACATGCGTTCCCCCTCCTCTTTTAGGGGCTTTTGTCTCACGATTTGTGGGTAGGGCAAATCCCAATAAAAAGAGCGGGAGTGCATACAGATATTTAGTGTAGTGAGATTGTTGTGAAGCTATCTGTACTGCACTCCTCGCGAGAAAAGACTTAATATTCTGTCTCACTTGTGGTTTGTTTGCTGTTGCTCTTCTCTTGAAATTTGTTCGGTCAGCGAAAAAAACCTAACAGAAATTGGGGGCTCGTTCCGGGATCTCGACACACCTGGCGGTTCCAGCGGACTCTTCGACGCAGGCGAAAATCCTCGGCCGAGGTAAACAAAAGCCCTTTGACGGGACTGTCTCGATCAGTCCGGCTGGACACCGGGAGGGTTGACGAGATCTTCCGAGGAGGAGAATCAGCAGACCGTGAGTAGGAATATTAATTCTACTAAAAAGGAATGAATGAGCAGTGACAAGAGGTCACCTAAATGAATGAGCTGTGACAAGAGGTCACTTAAAACGAGCAGTGACAAGAAGTCACTTAAAGACCTTGAGAATTCTAGACCCTATCAAGTGCAATTAGAAACAGTTAAATTCCGCAGGGGCGGTGTGGAGCCCCCTAACTTTTACGTTAGTTAAATTCCGCAGCGGGAGTGCGGACTCCTCTGTTATTAAAAATCGCGCGTGGTATGCTTGTGTACAGTTTGACTGAGAGTGATCTCATTTGAGCGCTCCTCTATATAAACACACAGGATTGTAAACAGTGGCTTTGTGTGGGTGCAGAGGCAAAAACTCTCCGCTCCCTTCGGGGAGGTGAAAGGAGACTTACCACACATCGAACTTTTAACCACTGTCCTGTGAATAAAGTTGGTTTTAGGACACTGTAGGTGCCATTCAAACTACCAACTCCAAAATTTAGAAAAATAAACCATGGGAAATTTAGATAGTAAGCGAAAGTCCCTACCCCGACATGAACTACAATGCAAAGATTGGAAAATAATTGAAAGGCAGGATCCCGACCGACTTAAAAAAGATTTCGATAAATGGGTTAAAAAATATAAATTTGAGGGAGAACTAGAAGAAGTACAAGAGCGGGAAGAGAAAACACATGCTACAAATTCAAAACTAAAGATCATAGCGAAGTTGTATCCGCAAATACATGACACACGCAAAATTGAGGAATCACCTCCTCCTTATGGGTTGATGGACAGGGCCACTAGGCAGAAAAGCCCGCTAGAAATGGATTGGTCAAAGGAAATCAGAGCAAATTATACAGAAATAGGGAGAACAAAGCAAAATGATAATGAAACCTTTGTTGAGTATCGAGTGCGCATGACAAAAGTGTTTAAAACACACAGTGGACTGGTGGAAGATAATGCGCCTCAAGGTGCTTATCAACAGCAATTAAAAAATGCCATCCACGCAGGGTCCAGACCAGCAATACAAGGCTGGGTGATCAAACATTATATGGGCATGAACACCGGAACTTTGGAGAAATACATAAATCACGCCCTCCATGCGGAAAAAGTAGTAATAGACAAACAAAAACGAAAACAAATGAAAGCTTCAAAAGACACTTTTCTGGTAGACCAGGATAGTGACACTTTTTACCAAAATGCAGGCAGAGGACAGAAAGGCCAGAGAGGGCGAGCAATGTCTAACAGAGGAGGCTTTAGAGGCCGTGGGAGAGGAGTTGTGCAACCTCCAATAGAATGCTGGAATTGCGGAGAAAACGGTCACATGGCACGTGACTGCACAAATTAACAAAGACAGTTATGATTAGGCCAAAACCAAATCAAATCAGGTTTCCATGTAATGAAGTGGGAACCTGGCTGCCAAAATTAAAGAGAAATTAGCTTAAATATACAGGAGATATTTGTGTTAAAGGGATAAAGTAAGATAAAGAAACACTGAAGTTAAAATTGGCTAAATAAATGGAAAAGAATTACAAATAGCTTCTAGAAGTAAAATAAAGAATAAATCTGACAAGTAAGACGAGCAAAAAGGTGTTCTTAGTGGGATCTATGTGGTCTTATACGTATGTTGTGCGTCATCCTTTTGTGTTGGTGTGTGTGCGTGTGCGCGCAGAGGATCCTCATGAGTGGGTGTGTATATGAGTGTGTGTGTGAGTGAGATGTGTGTTCTATGAAAGAAAAATTGAAGAATAAGGGAAGTGAAGAAAAATCCAAAGAGAGCTTGTTGTTGCATAGGCAGGAAGATGATGAAACGACATCAGCGCGGCCTCGCTTGAGGGCCGTAGCTGAGGGTGTGGACAAATGACAACAAATGTTGTGTAGAAGACATTGAAAGATGTCGAATGTGAACATGACAAAGGGCGCAACAGCAAAGCTGGCCTGCCCTTTGAGAGGGTGAGACTGATAAGCGTGCCTGCGCTCGCGCGTTGTCGCGGGGCGGGGCTGTGCGCGTGGGCCTTTGCTATGCTCGTGTGGGCGGTGGGCCGGCATCATGGTTGTTGCAGGAAATGGCCAGCCTGTGACCAATCAACATTGATGCTGCGCCCCCCCTCGCACGAGGGGTGCTATGGCTGCGGGCGACGCAGGGAAAGTGCGAGTTTCTCAGAGAATGTTTGAATATTTGAAGCAGGGTGATGCTTAAGAAAGATGTGACAATATTTGCATGAAGGATAATAGGCACTGATGAGAAAAGGAGTATAACCAAAACGTCAAAACAGAGGATGACGTTGGCGCAGCGTTGTTTGTTGGTATTGTTTGTGAGCTGTGTCTCTGTTGTTTTTGTGTTGTCTGTGTGCTGTCAGTGTTATGTGTTAAAATTGGCTAATGTAGGTGCACAAAAGAATTTGCTAGACTGTAGTCTATCTGATTTGCACCGCAAAACAAAAGCAATTTTGTGAAAATAAGAAGAAAAGAAAGGCAAGCAATTTTTTGTGGGCAGAAACTGGTCCACACTGCATTAATGCCTAGCCCTGATGAAACAAAATTTGAGAGATGGAAAGAACTTGCTTTCTGGAATTGGATGAAGCAAAATTATTAAATAACAACATTTCAAAGCTAAATTTAGAAGAAATAGTCGATTGGTTGTGTCAAGACTACACAAGTTTTTACATTTGAGAATAAGAGAGTGATTGAGTTAGTTAAAGTTAAGAAACAACAACAATTGACTATTATATTAATTTACTGGCGGTTATTTTGTTGGTTTTTATCTTTTTATCTTAATTGGTTTGACACCTTGAGGGAGAAAAGATTAGGATGTGGAACACGGGTTGAGACAACCAGTTACACACGCAAAGCATGTGAGCACTGGGACACTGAGAAGCATTTTGAAAGGTGTGTCAAATTAAATGAAGATGAAATCATATGTAGTAATACAACACTTTACTACATATGGATGCTCTAAATCAGTGGTTCCCAAAGTGGGCGGTACCGCCCCCCTGGGGGCGGTGGAAAGATCTGGGGGGGCGGCGAGGAAGAAAGGGGCGGCAGTCGATTTGTACACAACACGCCGCTCTGGCCCAGTCAGATCCGACAGCATAGACTACAAAAGCAAAAGCTCAGGTTTATAATTTCAAGCTTGTAATGTTCAGAATTGTATCTATAATAAAAACCGCACTCTGGCGGTCAACATCATCTTGAGTTCAAGTCAACATGAAATTGGGGACTCGCCAGAACGCGCCGTGTTGTGTTGAGCTGGTTAGGGCAGTGGTCCCCAACCACCGGGCCGCGGACCGGTACCGGTCCGTGGGTCACTTGGTACCGGGCCGCCAAGCCGCACAGAATTTTTTTTTATCGACGATCAATTAATTCAGGTCAAGACACTTGTTTCCATATGTGCCTTGGGGGGGGCGCTAGGAATTCACTGGGGAGCCAAAGGGGGCGCCAGCCTGCAAAAGTTTGGGAACCACTGCTCTAAATCATACAATTGAGTAAAATAAAACATACATTTTGATTTTCATTCAAATTGCTAAGATTCTTGTGATAAACAATGAGAGAATGATTGAAAGGAAACTACAAGGAACTACAACTAAGCTAGTTGTGGAAGCAGTCCAATTGCCACGAAAAATAGCTATATGCACGTGTGCAGGGCACACATGAGACTGATAAGGTGCCAAGAGGTAACAAGCTTGCGGACGGAACCGCATAGCTGTAGTGCAAAAGACGCTTCAAATTTTGTACACACAAGAAGCAGATTAAATTACTGAAACGTTTTTAAAGATGTGCAGCGACAAAGTCCATAGACTGAAATTCGATTATGGACGAAAAGAGGGGCAAGAGTGGAGAATGGTATCTATAAATGACCAGAAGACTGACCTATCCTACAAAAAGCCTATATAAATGGGCAGCAATATTGAGCCATGGTGTGTGTCACATGGCTCAAGAGGAGGGATAGTGGGGCAGTTCATTCAGCTTTATACAACATATGGATTTGATTCATATTCAAAACATTTATAAAACAAAATTTTTGTGGAGTTTGTTTAACATGTGCTAAACACAATCCACAGGGTTATAATGCCTGGTCATAATAGATGCATTCTCAAAATGGTTTGAATTGGCTTCAACAAAAACACTGAATGCCTTAACAGTGGAAAAAAAACGTTATGTAAAGAAATAATACCGAGATATGGGATTTCGGAAATTAATTCTCATGACAGGACTGGTATAAAGTGTGAAAATGTGCATGGAAAAAAGTGGAAGATCATGGACAAAATGTTTACACCTGGTCAAACTGTACATAAATATTACAAGTACTGTGGGTTTAACCCCGTATGAAAAATTGTTTGGGCGACAATATAGATTACCATGTTTCAAAACCAAGTGGGATACTAAGGATGATTCAAATTTGGCATTTACATTTTATATTTATAATTAATATTTTAAAGGCAAAAAGAACAAAGCACGTTCTCATTAAGAGCATTGAAAACGAAACACTGGTGTTCTTCCAAGGGGGAAGGGCCACATTGAATATTGATAATTACATCAACTGCCATTAAAATAGCAGAAAGGTCAGTTGAGGTGGTCCTAGCAAATTACAAAAGGGTAATTTCTTTTGAGGTAACGTTCAATCGGAAAAAGTGACCCAAAGGAAGCCTCAGAAATGCCGGGAACAAGAAAATGGAACAATGACGTTATTGCATGTAAGGTGGCTATCTTTGTTGCCATTTTGTTAACTTCAGCAATATGGTATTTGTGGGAACTAAGTCATAATGAGTAGGGGAGAGATGAGTGAACAACTTATATTGATCACTCCCAAAAAACAATGCTGCATTGTAGCAATTTAAAAGATCAATTTGACTTTTGCAGGATGATCTGCTGTGTCGGATCTGGACTGCAATGAAAATATGATGTTTATATGTGTACTTTGTCAACAACCGCTGTAGATGTTAAAGAATGGGATGATTATATCTAAAACGAATGTGGATAATTTGTTTCAGGTAACTATAAGAGTTGCTGAAAAACGAAACAATTGATTGCTAATGGCAAAACAAGCTGCAAAGACAGAAACAAAAAGTGAATATGTCATATGTATGGATTTGCGACCGATTCTTTATGTTGTATCGTTGCCATTGACCAAAGATTGTGTGACATCTGTCACATCTACTGATTGTGAAATGTGTGACAGAGCATTCTATATAGTAATATCCATTGAAAAAAGAAAAAAGAAGCCATTGCTTTCAGAGAATGTAGTCAAGCTAAATTGTATATGTATCAACATGCCAAGATCTGGGAAAAAGCTGGAAAAACAAACAAACAAAATGTCTTTAAATTTGAGAGTCGACGATGATCTGACTGAAATTGATGCAATCAGAGTCCCCAGAGGAGTTACTGATTAATAAGAATTAATTGACCAAATTGTAGCAGGATGGGAGTCTTCCATTTGCTGGTGGTGTACGATGAACAAAAACGTCGACATGATAAATTACAACCATTGCAACATGCAGAAATTGGGCAAACGGACACAAGCGGGACTTGAGGCAGTGCACGGACAGCTAGCCACGCCTTCCCTAATGTCAATCCAGAACCGCAATGCTCTTGTTATGTTGTCGTCTGAGAAAGGAAGGGTCTGCGCAATGTTCAGAGAACAATGCTGCACCTTCATCCAGAACGACACCGCCCCTGATGGGAGCCTGACGAAGGCGATTGCAAGCTTGCAATCCCTCAAAACGAGGATGAAAGAGCACAACAAGTGGATGACTGCTTTTGGGAAGTATAAAGCCCTTGTGTCCTCAATTACTGCTATACTCACCTTGTGTGGTTGTTGTTGTATTCCATGTCTCCGTGCTCTGTTTAATCGTCTCATCACTACAGCAATATCGCCCATGGAAGACAAGATGGCCGGGGTATGCCTAATGTCTGAACGCCAGCATGTTGATGATAACGATGATGATGATGGAATTTTTGCACTTGGGTTTACAGACTTCTTCCCAGATCTGGGTGTTTCCGAATGATAATATCGCAACGTTTATCCTTTCTTGGTGTAAACTTATTTGTGCTCATACTTGTGATCCTACGGCTGAAAATCTTTTTGAAGTGGCCACTTTTAGGTGATAAGATGGTCTCTGAGAACTTATGATAAAGAGGAGGGAATTGTTAGAAAAATGTATATATATATATATGTTATCATGCGTTCTCTAATCAATGCTTTACCGCAATATTACTGCAATATATGCTTGCTGTTTGGCCTTGCTGTTTTTATGATGTACCACAGAAGAGAAAAGTTACGGCTGGGTCAGGAGAGAGGTTACAGCTGGGTCAGACAGGACCAGCTGACAACTCAGCAAAAAGAAGACATCTACCGAGACAGTTCCTTTTTAACAAAGACCACTTTGTTAAACAACATGCCTCATTGCTGTCTTGCACCTCAGATGAACCTACAAGTGACCATCATTGTCAGGGTTTTCCAAACTATCTTGATCGTAAGATTATGTCGGAATGTATGTATCCAGTAATAAATAACCTAGCTTGTCCCATTCTACACAATGTCGTAAAGCTTCCCTTGCTATGTTTTGACTAGAGGTCAAAGGTTTTCTTCTCTATCCAGGCCACTCAAATTCCTCTTCCCACATGTTCTTATCAGTATGTAAACACCTAGTGATTTCTTCCTTACGAGGCAAAGCCCACATGCGTTCCCCCTCCTCTTTTAGGGGCTTTTGTCTCACGATTTGTGGGTAGGGCAAATCCCAATAAAAAGAGCGGGAGTGCATACAGATATTTAGTGTAGTGAGATTGTTGTGAAGCTATCTGTACTGCACTCCTCGCGAGAAAAGACTTAATATTCTGTCTCACTTGTGGTTTGTTTGCTGTTGCTCTTCTCTTGAAATTTGTTCGGTCAGCGAAAAAACCTAACAATCATCATGTTGATAGAGCTGACCAATGAAGACCTGCATTATACAGTATATTCCTAAATAGTAGAAATTGCTGGCATCTCCAATATCGATGAATAAAGATGCTCCAGCATTATACACAAACAAAATATAATGTATACACTCAATTAAAAACAAACAAAGCTTTAGTAAGTTTTTGTTGGAAATGTATCAGTTTGTGTGGAAATAATATATATGGCAGGTTTCAAGGAGCTGCAAAGGGTATTGTAACTCACCTGCTGCCTTGTCTGTGTGTTTGTGCCTTGTTTGTGTGTGTGTGCGTGTGTGTGTGCGTGCGTGCAAGGCAACTTCCCACGTGCGAGTCTCTTTACCTGTAGCAGTTGTTGCTGAATTTGTTGTAGCTGGAAAAGGCGATTAGCACACCAAACCCAACTCCCAGTGAGAAACAGATTTGCGTGGCGGCATCGATCCAAACCTGGGGGGGAGGCCGACAGAAAAGGTGCACTTGTGTGAAGCGGCAAACAAAAGACACAGGAGAGGAAAAAAGGCCATTATTAGGGATAATTGCAGGAAACTCATTCAACGGCAATAGATGAAAGACGCTGGTGAATACAGGGGTAATTTTGCAAATTACAGAGCCATGCATCTATCTAATCTAATTCTCCAATTCCCTGCAATGTCTCTCTCTTTTTCACACCCTTTTTTTTTTCCATATCTGAGTATTTAGTTGCAGATACTTGATGATCTCGAGTAAGGTAAATACAACGGCTGGGTTGAAATGGTTGTTTGTATGAAACCCTCATTTAATTCACCGGTTTTCTGAATAGAAGAAATAATTTCAAAGTTATGATTAGCGCCACTACGTTAACTGTTTCACGCCCTCCTTCCCTCCGTCATGGCCACATGAAGTTTCTGACCCCGAGAATGGGACCATTGACATTTTTTTCGGAAGATATTTGTGAAATTGATTATTTGAGTAGGGACAAATGCTACAACTTATATTACAATTTTTCAACTTTTATAGAAACACAATAAGGAACTAGTATAGGAAAATTTACCAATAAAGTTTAAAAAACTTAACTATATAAAAATAGATGTATGCATTGTATTTTGCAGTCACTGTTCTTTTTTTTTTCTGCACCCAAATATCCTTACTGATTCCTGTTTTCCACTAGGCTCTCACCTTGGCATCACAGAGTTTTAGGAAGTCGACAGAAAGGTAAGCCTTAATGCCATCCGTGGCTCCGGGCAGGGTGACTCCGCGGATGAGCAGCACAGTCAAGACGACATAGGGCATGGTGGCTGTGATCCACACAACCTGAGAGGGTCACAGAAGACAAATACACACATGCACACTCAGAAAAGTAGTTACAATATGCACTTTATAGACACCAAGATGGCCAGACAATAATTCAACTACTGTATCGGAGCGAGTTCAATTTAAAACACCCAGTTACATCTTTAAACCTTCTGTACACACACACAAACACAAAATTCTGTTTCAATTCCATACCTTGCCGGACGTCTTGACACCCTTCCACAGACTGAAGTAAAGCAAAATAATGACCACACCGAGACAGGAAGTCAACTGCCATCGTGGGCGACCCAGGTCATCAATACCGCTGCTGTCCTGAATATGGAGCACCCCTCGCCTATGGGAAAGAATATTCTGGTGAAAATCAAGAGTACACTGCTTCGGTTGAAATATCCCAAATTATCAGAATTAAAACAAATCTAGGAAGTGAACGATTCCTGAAGACTAACTGTGAAACCAATATGAGATATTTTAATGAACGTATACCCTTTGGGTGGGTGTCTATAATACACAATCAATTCTATGAGATATAATAAGACCTTTATCAAGGTATAAAAATGAACCTTAATGCAGATGATTTAGATTATTCCAGAGAGGTTCTGACAATAAATGCAGTCATGTCTGCTGGTGGTTCACTGGAACTAGTGCACTGCCATCTGATTATAGTGACCCCTAAGTAGTATTTATGACCAGACTCCTTCTTTCAACACACTTTTAAACAAATCTCTTTGAAATAGGGGTTAATTGCATTTTAAAATAGCCAACTTACTCAAAGTACTCTTGAGCTGGTGTGGCCTTATAAATGTCACTGATTGTGCTGTTGTCAGCCCAGTCAGAGCAGTTTGGACTATTCCAAGAGTTGTTGCAATGCACCCAGGGGAGCTCGCTGGTGAATGAGGAGAAGAGGTAGTAGAGAGCCCAAGAGATGATGACATTATAGTAGAAGCCAACATAAAGGGAAATGAGGATCACTGTAAATCCAACACCTGTGACACAAGAACGGTCATTCATCATTTAAAGTAAACAATATGACATTTGAAAGTAAAATAAATATGTAGTATGTGCATTCATTCATTGTGAATGTAACAACTGCCTGATATAACGTAGGGCAAGAATCAACAATACTGTATATTTAAGTTATTTATTGGCTTTCATTTTCAGTGATGTTGAAAAGTGAAAAATTACCAAAGCCAAATTAGAATTCAAAAGAATTGTGGAAGCAATAGTTGGGGGGGGGGGGGGGCATCTTGATGATCAGAATAATTACTGCCAATATGGGCATGTGTATGTATGCATTTGAATAATTACTGTTATCCCCCCACTGAGAGGCAGAGAATGACAGTGTGTGAAGTGTGTGATTAGAACATCAATGTCTTCTGTGGAACCCAGACGGACAGCACATGTTCACAGACAGGAGGCCCACGCTTGCACACACACACACACACACACACACACACACACACACACACACACACACACACACACACACACACACACACACACACACACACACACACACACACACACACACACACACACACAAACACACACATCCACACGCTCTCTCCCTCCTGTCACCCACAAGGGGCTTAAACACAACCATGAGCCACCTTCAGGTTGACAAGGACATTATTGGATACAGGATGGGTGTCTGGTGGCATGCTGAGAATCAACAGATGGTCTTGGTGATGGTCTGTCAATATATTTGCATGGAGACAGACCATCATCATATATATATATGTACTTATGTATACATAAGATTGATGGATGGAAATACAAAAATAGATCAATAAATACAACAAAATGAGGGGAAAAAACAAAGATGAAGTAGAAAAAAGATTTAGTAGTACCTATATACAAAAAATATATAATCCCAGCAAATTGCATCCTAGCTCATCAATATTGTTTTGAAGAGAAACCTGCAGAGATTGTCAGCAACTGTTTGACAAAAGCATCCAGACGATCGAGACAACAGTCTAAAAGCCTAATTTTCATTTGTTTTCCATCTGACTGCAATCCGAACCTGATGTTCTGGGAGGATAAACAATGCCTGTCCGTGCTTGACAAAGACAAGTGAACAAAAGGAGAACTGGCAGGCAAGTGGGTAGACAAGCAGACACACATGGACATGTAGGTATTGAAGGGAAGTCAACAAGTTGACAGTGTAGTGGGAAGGTACATGGACACATGGACAGACTTTGATGGATTAAGTGGATCACGCAGGCAAAACATGTACAGTATATATGCTGACATTAGGGTAACACCCACACAATTGAGCGCCGATACAAGAGTAGTTTTTAATATTGATAATTTCGCTGGCTAATTGAATCATGTTGCTTAGGGGAGGTCAACCATATGCTCCCATAAAATGCGAACATTAACGTTAACGTTTATGCTAACTATAGATTGTAACAGCAGAATAAATTGCTCGCTAAAAAGCTAAACAACTATAGAATAGGCTGCATGCATGCAGCTCCAAGTGATGACGTTAGTCTATTACGTTCCCAATTCTCAGTTTTGTTCTTTTTTTTTTTTTAAATCCTTTATCTTCATCTTTCCAAAGAAAAGTTAAAGGGAGGGGCAAGACAATGGTTTAGGGTTAAAAGGAAGAAATTGGATTGGGCCTTTGGAGTCAATACACACAGACACGTTTTATTTCTATTTCCTGAACAGACATGTCAATAATGCATGTTAGTAGCACTGAGCATCCTTCAGAACGGGGTGTGAGCATGTATTTCACCTCCTAAAGTGGAGACTAAAGCGAGAACCCTCTAGAATAACAACATTCCTTTTGTACCATCAAAGAAAGTAGTCAATTGAAACAGATTGTTGTAGACAGAAGTTTTGCATCATCACAAGAGCAAAGTGCAATATTGTAGCATAGTATAATGGCTCACAGTATGATTCATATTGTTAAATTCATAATTTTGACTGTTAAAATCGAGCATTATCCTTAGAAATTAGACTCAATATTAGTAGCTTTAGATACTTGCGTAATGGGTGCTGGTGTAGCTAATGTGTGTTTACCTTTAAATATGGGACATATTTTCCAGACCCCTGCGGCTCCCTCTCTGTTGTACTGTCCCAGAGCCAGCTCCATGTAAAATAGAGGCATGCCCGCTATCACCATAAAGAACAGGTATGGAACCAAGAAAGCACCTGTACACACACAGACACGTTTTATTTCTATTTCCTGAACAGACATGTCAATAATGCATGTTAGTAGCACTGAGCATCCTTCAGAACGGGGTGTGAGCTTGACGATGGCTACAGCTTCTAAACCTAATGAGAGCTCTATGTTAAACAGCCATAATTAGTGACCATAATTGTTGGAGCTAATCTATTCAGAGCAGCTGTGGTTGCTTTTTTATCCTTATTTTGATCTCTTGAAAGGGTTGAAAGAATTGGAGAAAAGAAACAGGAGATGATACACACTTACAGCCTTACAAAACGGGAAACATTCTTAATTCAAGCATGTAAAACTTCCACCTTCATTTCACCTTTGTCAAATCTCTCTCAATAAAACCACAAATGTAAACAGTGTCACCCTTCATTTCCACCTCAACTATTTTAATAGAGGAGGTTGATTTTCTGTCATACTACCCATTCCTCTCTTTTTTCCCCCCATTACATCCAACTTCCCAAACTCGTCCATCAGCTTTAAACTCACCTCCCCCATTTTTGTAGCAGAGGTAAGGAAACCTCCAGACGTTGGCGAGATCCACCGCAAATCCAATCACTGATAGCAGGAAGTCAATTTTCTTTCCCCAAGTTTCCCTTTCCGCCTCACCACTGGGGCTGGTCTGAGTCGTGGTCGGTGCTACAAGGGTGGTGGAGGTGAACTGAACTCCATTCTGCTCCTTCACAAGGATCAGCTCCACCTGGAAGGTTATATTCATGATTTACCATTGTGGTTTGGACATATCAGCATAGTTTTCTATTTCTTCCTTGACTTCTAGCATTATGTATCAGAATGAGTTTGAATAATGATACGGCATTAGAAGGTTTATTATAAAATAATTTACAAAGATGGTAAAGCTTATTTTTGACTGACTTTATTATTGCTGCTACAGTCTGATAGATGCGTACTGGTGTAGAATGCCATTGCATTGCACAGTTCACGCTGTTCAACTTGTTCTCTCATGTAAAGGAACCAAAATATCAAAACTACCTCTCAATGTAATTCGGTGCAGTTCGGTACCACAATAAAACAACAGATCAATAAAAAAACATAATTAGATGGGATGAGTACAATATAATATGTAATGAAGTTAGGCAAATGTTACTTTTACAAATGTTATTGTTCTCTCACTTTCCACACTATAATCATATTTAGCACTTCATGAACGTTTTATTTTATTTATTATTTATTATTTATGGTTTGTGCCTACTTGTTTTTGTTTTGCGTCGCCTACTTGTATGTCTCGTCACCGTGGGATGGAGGAAACGGAATTTCGGTTTCTTTGTGTGTCTTGACGTATGAAGGGATTGACAATAAAGCTGACTTTGACTTTGACAATGACAGTGTTACAGTAGAGCACACCACACGTAATACGACATGCTGAACATCTTCACTGACCTCTTTTGCACCCATAGCATTGGAAGGGTTTTTTTCTGGGGCTACGACTGATGACATCAGGTTAATCGGGACTCTATCCTTCAGCATGGAGGGGTACTCAGCTTTTGGTAAAGGCAAATGACCCTGATTATAGAAAACAAGAGGCAGATGAATGTAGAAGAAACATAATACAATGTACCTATTACCCTGGATTAATAATGAAGATCCAGGAATACGGCAAGACGCCGGAGTACCAGAGAAAACCCATGCACGCAGGAGAACATGCAAACTCCGCACAGGAAGGCCGGAGTCAAGGTTTGAACACGTAAGATTAGAACTGTAAGCCTGTCATGCTAACTAGTACCCCACTAATGCAGTCCAAATGTTATACGATCAGCCAAAATAAATTTATTTGAAACTGCTTACTGCTGTTAATTCTAAGTGTGTTGTAATTACTTTCTTTCTGGATTTGCATACAAAGAAATTATTAGAAATTATTATTGTCAAAACTCAACAGGGAGTGATGCAGAAAAGACATGGATAGGAGTGGGTGTATGTCTCTACAATGCCATGGCTGCACGCTCATTACAGTTCACACTTGTTGATCGCCATTTTGCAACCACCCAATAAAATCGGCACAACATTCACTTTTTAGATCGAGTTCAGCTTTGCTTCACTAGAATTAGCTATGAGTAGAATACGCTGTAAAATAAACTGTTACAGTCATCTGTATGAATCCCCAAGTCTACAAATTCAGAAATATAGTCAATAAATTATAAAATAAACAAACATGAAATACATATGGCAGTGTTATATTTCACCTAAGAAGTTCACTTGAAAAAAAAGGTTGTTGCCATGTTTATAGTATAACTTTGAGATTTAATCAATTTAACATCCTTTAAATTTCAAAAGAATTCACTATAAAAACCATTTATAATATACTCTGCAAACATTACTGTAAGACTAAATTGACATAAAATGTTACTATAATATATACTAGTATACATATATATGCAAACAATTATCATCTGATATAAAACTCACGGTTCACCAGTATCAAGTGAAAAGCTCCCTCAGTTGAAAATTTCGTTTGTCACCTTCCAGTTGTGTTGAGGTTCCTCACTTGGCTACAAAATAATAAATAACATTTTAACTTTATATAACAAAAATCATATAAAACTATTCTAAATGAGATGAACAAAAATAGTGCAAAAAACACAGTGTCAGATAAGGATAAGACACAAAAAGATCAAAAGAACTGCTTGTCAGTGATAAAGTGGAATCCTCTTTGGCTACCAGAAGACCGTGTGGTCTGCTGTGAGGATCTGTCTGCAGGACCACTCTTGAAATATGAGGAACAATCAACAACACCCCCCACCCCCCTCCAGTCCCTCTGACCCCTCCCTCCTCCCATCCTCACCATGCCTTTGTCTATTCGTCCTCTTCACGATCTAAGTCACTGTAAATTTCCTCTGATAAGTATTATCCAGTCTCTCTGGAAATGGAGGATGTAAAAAGAGAAAATATTCACAAGTACTTTCTGTTGAATTAACAATTCTAGAACTGTTGGTCAGATTCCAGCCCCACAAGTTACATATACATCATTCGAATCAATTTGCCAACATCAAATTGAATATGCTTGTTGATACTAACAAAACTATAGTTGCTACAATGTCGTGAAAGTAGATGTAGCACCATTAACCCCTTCATAGATCGGAGTATTTAATCAAGGTGTCAGTCCACCTAAATGTGTGGGGGTATTTTCTGACATTATGCTTATAGGACCAAATAAATTGTCATTTAATGAGAAAATTTCAGTCACATTACCTTCTTCAACAGCATCACAGTCAAACATATGAACCTAGAGCAAGTGAGTGGGAAGAGAACAATAGTCAAAAAATGAGATGAAATTTGAGGATGAACCCAAAATGTACTAAAACTTTTACAATAGAATACAATATACATACAACTTGAATTGTACAGTGTATTTTACAACTGCAGCTGTACCAAAGCGCATGTAGCAATGGAATGACCACATAGAGTGAAAACAGTGAATTTAAATAAATTAATATACAGTAGCAGATCAGTAACTATGACAAAGCTATCTATGTTGCTGACTACAAATATCTATACTTGCAATGTCCATTTGTCCTACAATAAGTACTGACACCTCGACCTCACCCATCCATCAATCCATCCATCCATTTTCTGCACCGCTTTGTCCCCACGGGGTCACGGGCATGCTGGAGCCTATCCCAGCCGTCATCGGGCAGTAGGCGGAGAACACCCTGAACAGATTGCCAGCCAATCACAGGGCACACAGAAACGAACAACCATCCGTACTCGCACCCACTCACTTGCACTCGTGTTCAATCGGCCTACCAAGCATGTTTTTGGGATGAGAAAACCGGAGTGCCCGGAGAAAACCCATGTGGGCACAGGGAGAAGATGCAAACTATACACAGGGAGGGTGGAATCGAACTCACACCCACCTAACTGTGAGGCGGACGTGCTAACCAGTACGCCACCGTCGACCTCGCCCATTTCTGGTTAATCCATAAAACAGAAGCACCAAATAACACAATCAGCCGGCTACCCACGGACAGATTTATGATCTTTATGTTTGGAATGACAGCCTGTTGCTTGCAAGCCATTCAAAATGATTAATCAGCCACTAAAGAGCAACAAAAGCACCCACACATCCTCAAAGGACAATCATCCATCAATCCTCAGGCCTCATATCAGAAATCATTGGGTCAAAGGCGTGGTGGGTGTATTTGTTTTTTTTCCCAACCGATGGTTCAGACAACTATAATCGAGTGGGTTGTTTTCATAAATGCAACAGCTGTGACCCAGAGAAAGGAAGGGCAGAAGAGGAGGCAGAGCAAGACATGAGGTGACAGGAAAAGAGAAATAGGAATGTCAGGTAAAATGAGGCAGAACATAGAGTCAACTGTTTTCCTATTTTAGCACAAATAATCCAATCATCCTCATTTGTTTATCATTGAATTTAGAAATATTGCCAGAACCTTACCTTTAGATACGAAACATTGTTACGTACTGTGTACTGGATAGAATATAATGCCGCTGCTGACATAAATCCTTCTTCCTATGTCACCCTACCTGCCGTAACATGTTCAATATACAATTCAGAGATGTGTATGAAACATCCAGAATGTCAACTGTAAGGAATTGAAACACATTCCATTTTCTATTGAGGCCATTGCCACCATTTCTGGACAATTAGAACATTGCCCCAAAACACAAACTTCCAGACAACCTGCTGAGAAACCCAGTGGGTGCTCGTATATTTAATGAACACCACCCACTTGGTTGTTATTATTTAAAATATGTTGGTTGATGTAACAAAAAATCAACTCTTCTCAACAGCATTTGTTCACTCAACTAATCAATAAAGAAGAAACCACTAAGGGTTGTCTTGGTTAATTATCTTGAGAGAGGTCAACAGGAATCAGCAAGCCATAGATGTTTGAATTTCTGAGGGTGAATTAAAATGCTGTACCCTGTCTAGAACTCAACTTTAAATGACAGGCCAATTGCACACAAACATTATAAAAGACAGTCCTGTTGAGTTTTTTTTTATTTTTTTTTATTCTTAGATCCAAGAGTCACATTTACAAGTTACATCATAGCAGTCCTGAATAGACAAATGCAAAATAGCTTGCAAGAATGACTCTACATCAAAACGCATTTCTAAAACAAAATGTGAGTATAGAAAAAGAGGTGACGTAAAGCTACAGAAGAAACAGTTGTTTAGTCCATAAGCAGAGAACCATCAAAAAGACAATCACTCTGTCAAGAGTACACAACATCTTTCGTCTTTGGCTCAATGACGGACAAACTGTTTAGCAAGCAGCATAAATACAAGTTATTCAGAGGGCCAGCGGGATGTTATATGTGTACATACTGATGACATAAACATGTATTCAATCAATAAAACCTTTTGCCATCTAAAAGTATGTTTCGTAGGCAGGAAATAAATAAAAGCACAAGGGGTACTTTTAAAAACATTCGATTCAAGGTGAAATCTTTGCCATTGTGTTTCAGTGATATTTCACAGTCAGTCATGTCTCCTCTCTGGACGTACAAAATATTTCCTTCACATTTACTCGGAAATTGTGTGATTAAACTCCTGTTAACATCAAATACATTTCCACTGTGTGGCACACGCAATTCTTACTCATTCAAATCTGTTAGATGTTTCAGAGTTAGCAAACTCTGTCATTCCCATGCTGTAAATGTCCAACAATCCAAGAGTAAGCAGAAATGTCAGTCTAAAAGTTGTATTTTAGGCAAATTACCCAAGCTTGGTCTAAAATACAGGGAGTAGTGCAGCTTATAAACCTTTTTTTTGCCTACAAGGGAGAAACTACTGCTAATAAAAAAGGTGAACATGCTTGATATGTGAACTTTAGAAAAATAAGAAAACTAAAGTGCAAGCATGTATGAAAACAAAAAGCTAAAGGAACAAGCTTAGTGTGGAAAATACTAAAAGCATTGATTCCGTATTAAGATTTCATTTGAATATGCGTACTATGGAAGATTTGTGTCTTGTGGCCTGTCATGCGGCGCAATCACCTCAAGGCCTGACACATTTGTACACTTGTTTATGTACGCCTAATTCAACAAAGAAAAGTGAAAAGAATAAAAATGTTACTTTTTTTTTTTTTAAAAACATTTCAGTTTGCTTGGAGTTGATTCTGATTGTGACAAGATTGTCAATACATTCTCTTATCAAGCATCAAAATTATATTCAAGGCTATTGGTTTCCCTACAAAATCTGCATTTCAGATGGGAGCAGTCAATTAGCATTAAGAGGACCAAAATATATGGACTTGATTGGTTGAATACAGCATTAAATTGTAGTATAATATGAAAACAAAATGTGGCTAATTTTTCATCAACAATAAAATCTGCAGCGATCACACAGATCATAAGTAATGGCAGTGAAAAAATAAAATAAAACGATAAGTGTATATCAAAGATTCACAAAATGCCCAGCATTTGGAATATTCTAAGTACATACCAGAGCTCTTTGAAAGACTTAAAAAAGTGGAATATTGCTTTACTGAAAGCCATTAACGGAAAAACATGCAAGCATGGTCTTCAGAAACTGTTATAATACAACATATATATATATATATATAAATAAAATATAAAGTTAAAAAAAAATTCTAGTGATCAAAATTAAAATCATCGAGTCATATTTTCAGGCTAGTTCCACATATGGCCTTCATACTAGCCTAGGGCTGCACGTCATCGTATGAAGAATTTTTACAAAAATAAGAACCTTTAGCCTATCTTTTCTTTCAAAATGATTGAAGCTATGTATGCTCTGAATTGAATAGGGATTATCAACATGTACGGCATTGTAAGGCAGAAAGGGAATTTGGAATGACGCGTTATAAAATTTGCCGAAGCCACCAAAACAAAATGTGCTTTCAACGGTCACACCTAAACCCCCATTTCTGCACTTTAAAGCCATTACACCACCGACTGTAAGGTACAGACATAACAGGTGACATATTCACCAAACACATATTTGGTCCAAATTGTGTGATAACAATAAAGACGAGTGAATGAAAGTAAGCAGAACGATACAGATGTCATTCAAACAAGACATGCGCAAAACTCAAAGTAAATAATGATGACATCATAAAAGTATATTTGTCATTTGTGTTACTGAACCCTGAGCTAAATCAAAAATATTGTATAAATATATGTATTTAACAAGCTCATAGCAAAAATGTAACCAACTCAGATGACCAGAGTTATCCTCAAATTTAGCTTGAAGCACTAAAATGGCTTCAAGCGCGATAATTGTCACCGGTTAACTCGGGTGGAACTTTATGTAAATACGCCTCAATACTGTTGAAAACGCCCACTCTCGAGCCAAAAAGCAGATAACCATAAAAAAGGGAAACAAATATACATTTGAAACTCATTACTTTCCCAAATGTGTTCCTTTCATTGTCAAGGCTTGATTTCCCCTTGCTATAAACATGCACAGCCTTTTCAAAAATGCAGCTGAGAGAAAAAAAAAAAGAAAAAGACCCCGGCCTTTAGTAAGTGCCCTTCAAGTAATGTAATCGAAACAGCCGAAGTTGGGCTCCTGACAACCCCCTCAAAAAAGGTAATCAACATATAAGTAAAACTGCCATCATGTAGGATGCTACTTAAGAAAACCGTCTGACACAATGCTAACAATAGGTTAAGCCTGGTAAACATTTGTAATTAGTGAAATATAGTCCCTTTCCATTAAAAAAAATGCAACCACCTACACCAAGCATGCATAACATAACAACCTCTCACCAGGAGAGATGTTTCATGTTCCTCAACCATAACCTTAACTCTTTCAATTGTGTTTCTTGAAGAGTTCATGAATTGTGCTGTCATGATCATTGGGGCTGAAATCAGGGCAGACACCGTTAGTTATTTTGCTGTTGGCAGTGTCATGCGCATTGTGAAAAGAAAGGCTTGTCTTTGTTTGTTGATGCTGGCAGGTACCACTCAGGAGGCCAGGATTTTCAGGGTACAGGTATTCCTCTGCAAAGTCCATGTGGTCTTCCACAAAGCTCCTGAAACTCTCTGCAGATACCACAAGAGGGGGACAAAACAGAAACAGCAGAAAGCCTTAAAAATAAAAAATAAATACTCATTTGTGCTGAAAAGGCATTATTAATAACCAGTACATTAACAAAAGCTCAACAATGGTTTACTCCTCATTTTCCAATCATTGTGGGATGCTTTAATTTTAAATGCAAATTAAGTTCAAATGTTCTATCGTGTTTTGTAGATTTCTCACCAAATGTGATCTTTCCTGTGTCTTCACTGTCAATGGCAGCAAACAAGCAAGTGATACTGAGGTGAGTAACTCCCAAAGCGGTCTTCAGAATAACTGCCAACTCTGTCTCTGTGATAGCGCCATCCTCCTCAGCCTCAAACATCTTAAAAGTGACAGAATAAACAGTACATTACATAGTACGCTATGAATTGATGATTAATCACAAACTATTGTGGTCGCCGACTGGACTTGCTCTATGGCTCTGAGATTAAATGGGAGGTGATCATTAGGTGCCTTATTAAATTGAGTTGATTAAAAATACATTTTATTGTAAATAATGAATGGATTTGGGAAAACCTAATGAGGCCCACATTTATAGAGCTTACAAAGCTTTAAGATCGATATAATATCTGTAAATATAAATACGATTAAAGCTATTTCACCCAACCACATTATGTTTATTTTTTATGACCAATTTTAAAACCTTTACCGGTTTAAATTGCAGATTTTTTGCAAGCGTACAGGACAAAGCAAAGTTAAAACATTTGTGTGTTTTGCCCCCTCAAAGACAAAACAACAAAAACCTGTTGGCTTTTTAACATTTAAATCCAACTGTGTTCAGTAAATGAAAGTACAAAACCAAGAACACTATTCAAGTTGGTGTTAAGATTGGCTTGAATCTTAAAACAGAACTAATTTACCTTGAAGGCCAACTTCAGTGTTTCCAGACTTTTGGAAGGTCTGCAGACAACAGATAAGGCTATCACATATTCTCGGATATCCACGCTATTATCTTCATGCTAGAAAAGCAAGAGTAGCACAAATTAGGAAAGGTTAAGACAGTGACTAACACATTGCTTTGACATCACATTTACATTTTTGCAACGAAAATGCATTCTTTAACTTTACGACTTAAGACAGCAAACACTGACCTCATCAAAAAGGGAAAACATGTCTTGTAACATATCTGAAACGTGCACATCCAAGAACTGAGCAAAGTCTTCCAGGCAAAGCGTCTTTCCTTCCAGCTTCCTGGCTCTGTTCGCATAATCCTGCAGCACCTTTTCGGTGTTTTGGGGCTTAAGCCTGCAACAGGAAATTAATGATCATTAATATGTGCTCAAAAACATTAGAAATGCATTCAGCACAGAATTTCATGAGTCAGATAGTTGTAGAACTTCATGTTATAGCCTTACTTCGACTATTTTGAGTATTGCTTCTAAATTATTGACGACAACAGAGTCTATGCTAAGTTTCCTATCATGTGAGGTTTGAATGACCCACCCTAGTCTCCTGACAAGTTTGGAAAACTCCAACAGACAAGTTTCAACTGGCAGTCTCAACTGGCCTTCTGCCATGGCGAGCTGGCAGTCCTCAAAGGAGTAATCTGTGATGGGGACCGCAAGGGCTCTGTCACAGCGAAGACAATAGCATGACTATTAAGTATGAAATAATACACTGCAGTGCTTATGAATAAGAAAAAAAATAAAAATTAAGGCACAACATGTCACTTCTACAAACAAGGAAAATATAATCACATGACACTATGTATAAATGCAGTTTAAAAGTAGCTTGACGTAATCAAATTACATTACTTTAATATTATAGCACTTTAATCATATTACTTGTTTTTTGAACAGGTAAATAGTACCGTGATTGGCCTGGACTACATTTTCATAGTAACTCCCAACGCTGTTCAAAACTTACTTGGCCATGACATGCCTCACGTTGATAGCAAAGAGAGCAGGGTTCCTTTTCTCTTCCTCAGAGGGGGTGTAGATGGGAAGGAACTGCACAACAAGACTATGGTTTACTTGCCATTCAACTAAGAAGACTTTTATCCCCTACGATCTAGGATTGTATACACTACAGCATGACATACCTCTATTTCAAAGACATTGTGGAGCTGGCACAGTGTCAGCCACAAGATTTTAAACCTGGATGAAAAAGAAAATGAACATAATGAATAAAAATTATACAAAAGACTTGGTTTAGGTGTAGCTTCAGGGAAAACAAGCTTGTTGCTAGGGACCTGATTTTTTTGTAAATTGCTTAATTGTCAAAGAAATGTAGTAAAACATAGTATGAAAGGAAATCACTTACGCTCCAGGCCCTTGCCATGTCCATGTGATTGTATCCTTCGCAAGACAAAATAGACAATTAAATAAAACTGTATTTTCTATGCAAGATCATTTTAAAGTAGTTTTACAATTGGCTAGACAGTCAAATACTGAGAAATATCTGACAACACATACATTGTTTGATGCTTTGCCCAAAAATGGCCAGCAGGTGTCTCTGGGATAACATGTTTACTACATTATACTAACTCTTAACATTGACATAATTTCTATTTGCTCTCTTCTCAAGTTCTTACTTTGTAGCATACCTGTAGTATCCTCACTTGAAGATCATCAAACAAATGCAAATTGTATGCAAAGATAACCCTCACTTGAAGATCATCAAACAAATGCAAATTTTATGCAAAGATAATCCAAGTAAACTTAAAATGGTAATTTAAAGAAATACATGAAAAGAGGGACCTTGAAAAATTATTTTCTATCAAATCGTAATATTGAAGAAGGGAAAAATGAATATTTTTTTTCCACTCGTTCAGCCCTGGGACATATTTGTAACTGATATTTAAAGATTCTTACCAATTTATTTGGGTATCTCATCACAACCGGTTGCACTGGTACTGCTGGGATGAAGGCTCCTACAAGACCAAAATGAACACTCTAAAAGCTTATGGTTTTTACAAACCAAGCGAATACAATTTCTGACAAGATCTATGCTCACATTCAGGTGCATAGATACATCTGAAACGAGGATAAAGAAAATTATGACCAGTTTACCTGGTTTAAAGGTGATGAGGCAGGATCTATTTGTGCAGGTTCCCTCTGGAAAAATCATTATCTGCATGAAAAATGTAGACACAATGTAAATAAGTTTAAAGCTGGAACAGGTTGAAATGATCAGAAAAGGTAGAAATTGGAAGGGAGGGAAAAACAAAACTTTGCGCTAATTTCAAAGTAGAAAATGTGTCATTTTTGATAAGTGGGACGTTTTGGAAAACGTAGGCATAAGATGAACACTTTAAAGTTGGAATTGGTTGAATCGGTCAAAAAACTTTGAAATTTGAAGGGAAAAAACTAATTTTGTAATATTTTGTGCAAATTTTAAAGTTGAAAATGTGACATTTTTGAAATGTGGTAATTTTGCGGATGTTGAAAATCCTCCCCAATGTGAATTGAACGAGCTGAATGATGTGAATTGCAAATGGGAACGAAACGAACGTCAAGTGCCAACTTTTTGAGACACATTTACCTGTGGCCATTCCCCTCCAGAGTGGGCTCTGCGTTTGATCTCTTCCACGGTCTTCTTTCTTGAGTCCTGGTCTGATCGTGATACAAACACTGGCCTGATGTACTTTATCAAAGCTGGGGGCAAAGACAGATACACAGCTGAGAGAAAAAACAATTACAAAGGCTCGAGCAGCAGTCATTTAAAGTCAAAAGTCAAAGTCTGCTTTATTGTCAATTTCTTCTCATGCCAAGACACACAAAGAAATCGAAATTACGTTCCCACTATCCCACGGTGACAATATACATACAAGTAAACAACACAAAAAAAATAAAAACAAGAAGGCACAAACAATGAATAAATAAGAGTGATGAATAAATAATAAGTAAACAAATAACATAACAGACAATAATAAGATTTAGCGCTGCTCAATTAATCAAATTTTAATCATGATCACGATTTTGGGTCCAGATGATCTCAAAATTCATATAATTGAGGAAAAACGATTTGGTGTTTCCTTTCTGAGACGTGCATGCGCAACTCAACTGCTACGCCCCCGTGTGTGTAGAGTGGAGCTCCAGGCCATATTTAACAGGCAGTGTTGTACCTGAACTCATTCATATTTTGGATGAATGTGAACTGAACATATTACATATTACTGAACATATGAACATAGCATAACGATTTTGTGAACCTGCTCATTTTGGGGCAAATGAATGGCTCTGTCATCCTTATATAATATGTCATGTGGTGTTGACTGTTCAGGAAGTTGTATTGGAAAAGCGGCACAAGACCAAACTGGCTTAGGTCATGAGACTGTACACTGCGTTCTTGAGAAAAGGCTAATGGGACTAAGTGCATCCGTCATCAACAAATGTCTGCACAGTGAACGCCAAAGTGGCCAAATAGTGGTTTGGGGTGTTGCAATAAGGCTTTTGAAATTATTAATTATAGTTCTGAAGCACAATGTTGTGTCAATCCATTTTTGTGGTTGACTGGTCAGATAATCTATAGGTTTCAAATAATAAAAATCTGTAATAGTTACTCACTTCCCCACAAGGGTATATCCTTGCTTTCAGCTTTCATGACAATAGAAGCCATTGTCATCGTGACTGGGATGGCATCAAAATAAGAAGAGTGGGGTGCCAGAGTGAGAATGGGCGCTTCGGCAGGCAATGCCCTCTGCCCTTTAACAGTTATCCAATGAAAGCCACCTGCAAACCACATGACCCGCATGATGATCCTCAAAATGATGTCGACCAGTCTGAAACCAAGAGGATTTAGGTTAAAAGCCTGCATTGACTATAGATAGACAAATGTAGAAACATATGTATTAAACAAGTACATCATCATCATCATCAGTATATCATGAACAAGTACAACAAAAAAAGAAATTAATGTTAAATTAGGGATCATGGTCACCACTTACCAACAAAACAGTAACTGCCAATTTCTGCAAAGTTGTTTCCTCTTAAGGTGCATCCAGTAGGACACTCAGCAGTGTTTCTACATCATTTACAACAATTCTGAAATATGGCTTAAATTTAGCTGACGTCACGGGAGGTTACTCCTTTGCATGCATGACATAGAGCCATGTTGGCTAAGGGGGATCAGGGAGGGGGCATATCCACATATATATTAAAAAGAAACAAGAGAAAACCATTGGTACGATAATCTTTTTAGAATCAAATAATCATAACCCACTGAATCGTATTCTTTATAGAATCGTGAGGTGTCGAAAGATTCCAACCCCTAGTGAACAGCACTTCAAACATTCACACGCAGCAGGGCACCTACCGTCTCCAGAGGCACTGAGGTTCAACAGTAGTCTCAGAGCGTCCCGCTGAGGCCACAAACGCAAAAGGCCAAGCCAGCAGCATCATAAATGCAGCTATGAGAAGACGGATGGGAAACAGCGTGACTGTCATAACTGCCACCTATAAAAGAGAGAAAAAAAAGGGATGAATAAAACATTCAGCTCCTCTTCCTTTCGTTTTGCAGGGTTTATCCCCTACAATCTTGGCAGTCCTTTGGGTTCAGCCCTTTTGTCATCAGGGTGTCAAGGTGGGTGTCGTAACACTCAACGAACAGGTGGGGAAGTACCAGACTCTGAATCCTGTAACTCTGAAGGTGAGATAGTCTTGCTTTAGTAAGGTCCAAGGTGAGAGCAGTTGGTGCAGGCAAGACAAACAGCTTCTATCCATGTGGGTTTGATTTGCCTGCCACTGTACATACAGGTGCATTGGACATCAGCCATAGAAACTCTGATTTAAACTCTAAATGTTACTAAAACTAACTATGTTTTTTTTCCAAATATCCAAAGCATTTCTTTAGGAGCAACAAGCTTAGGCCCATCATGGAGGGATTATTTAGTCGTGACGTTCTTTCATGGTAGAAGTCATAAAACTGGTTTTGTGTGTTTGTTTTAGACACTTGTGCTGTTCAGTACAATCCTAAGACAGTGTCATTCAACTGGCTCGTTTATTTACATTATTTAAAAGTAGCAAAGAATACTGATAGCAACATTTAAGTAGCTAATGTTAGCCGGCTGGCTAGTAGTACTTGCACAGCTGACTGTTATGCATGCAAAAGGGCAAAATAAGCCAAAAATAAAAGTAGAGACAGCCTCGCCGCATTTTTCTTTTTTTACCACAAACTGTCATAGCAGTTCACGTATACAAATGGATATATGCGAGAGTTACCTTTGCTTTTTCCATGGGGGTGAATCTCAAGACATGTACAAAAGGGTTTCTAAACGGAGGCGCTTGGTCCATCTTCTTCCCATCACCCTCCATCGCACATTGTCTCCGAGTCCGTATCCTCATCCCAAAAACTAGTATTTGTCGAGGCTACTCTACGTATTAAAACACAAACGTGATAAGGAGTCAAAATAATATTTCCACGCGCAACGCAGTATTCACCCAATCTGTATCGTGCACGGTGGCTAATTAAGGCGACATTGCGTTGTTATTACTGCTATCTCCTTTTATCACGTACCATTGAGGGATAATGGTTAGCTCAAGGATTAGGCGGAGTTATTTGAAGAAGTCTTTATCTTTACGCCGAGAGACGCCTCCTTTCATAGTGCGGTGCGCAAAACAAACCGCTAGCTTGGGATGCTAACGGAGCCACGATTCCGCTGCCCTTATATTGCGCATGCGCATACAAAACTTCTCCATCCCGGATGGAAAAACAAAATAAAATATTTCGATAATCAAGTTACAACAAATAAAGCTTCTTTACGTATTTTCATTAATTAAATCACAAATGCAATAGAATAGAATAGAATAGAATGCAACGCAACACAATACAATACAATACAATACAATACAATGCAATGCAATGCAATGCAATGCAATGCAATGCAATGCAATTTTTTTTCATATTTCTTATGAATTATCTACCTTGTCGCTAGGATCACTGCTGAGTTGAGAAATCAGCCAACCAAAGAATGTTAAAAAAATAAAATAAAATTGGCTCATACAGTTTAGTTTGCGATCATATAATTTTTTTTCATATAATCCACACTTGGTGTGGAAAATCGACCGTACTGTTTGCCCCCCTTTTGCCCAAATAGTGATGGCTCAGCCATAGACTCGACAGCACACCATTTGTAAAGAATCCTTTGCTTCCCTCTCGTGGCAATAAACTCGCTTCGCATAAAGGGTTGTTGCACAGCCACAGTGCAATAAGGCAGGAATAGCATCCCCTTGTGGTAATTACAATTTTGTTTCTACACCATCCATCCATCCATCCATCCATCCATCCATCCATCCATCCATCCATCCATCCATCCATCCATCCATCCATCCATCCATCCATCCATCCATCCATCCATCCATCCATCCATCTTTGTCTATCTGTCTGTCTGTCTGTCAGTCCCTCTGTCTGGCTATTTAGCTCTAACAACTCTATCGAGCCAAAGGCAAGTGTGAGCACGTGTTTCAAAACAGTACAGTACTTAATGACATCAGTGTCACATAAAAATGGTGTAATTTACTCATACGTTCTCACCATCATAATGTATTCACACTTTTTTCTCATATTGCAAGTACACCAGGAACCAACTCTTCAACATACACACACAAACTACTCCCTTTCCGTTTTTGTCGAGCATGCAGTCAAAGTGTGCCGTAGGCTGACGTATGAGGTAGTGACATTTGCATTTGACAGGAATCGGACGTGTAATACTGCGTAGGCAGAGGATGGAGTGGTAGGAAAAAAAAAAAAAACAGCAGAATAGCTTTACCACATTCTACCTAGACCCCCACCCCCTCCGTTCAATCTCAAAGCTGAGGTGCTTAAATTAAAAAGGAAGAAATGCAATTTAAAGACATGGGGTAAACAATCACAAAACACTTGTTTCTGAGGGAGACACAATTTGCTGGTGCCTTGTCCAATTTCTTATGGCCTGGAGGGCTGCTACTGCACTTTAACACCTGGTTGTACGCCTCTGATTAAAATTGTAATGTCAGTGTTGAATCAATCCATATGACATTTTCGAAATACTCGAAGTATCAGGTCATTTTATACATAGAGCATTTTGTTTTTTTTATTGTTTTCATTGGGTAACAGCAAGGTAACTCACACTGTGTTTCAAGACTATGCCTTCCAACTGTTTTGTGGGGGAAAGGGAAGTTTCAATATCCTAGACAAGTATAAATATGTCACTATCATTGTTGTACCGATATTGTTTACGCTAAAGCTGCATGTAGGTGCACTGCAGAGAGCTTATAACGACACAATTAACAATTTTCATTGCTGCTTTGGCAATCATTATAGCAGATAGACCAATAAGGGGGTTTGTTTCTTTTAACTTGAAATGTCACAAAGACAAAACAAAATCGTGGACTTCAATTCCAATGACAGCGTCTGAACATTTGCTTGCAACTTGCCTTCAAAGTGCCTTCAAATATGTGAAGGCTATATATTTTAGGAAGGTCAAGGCTTTGGAATATTGAGTACAAAACACCCATAAACAAACACATACACATATTTAGTACATCAAATTATGTTTAACATATTTTGATTGGAACAGTCGAATAAAACAGTAGAATGAAACAAATTCTAATCTGATTCTGTGCTGCCATATAATAACAAAGAGAAAGGGAGAAAATTAAACTGTGAGAGGATGTCCAGATTTTCTAACCACTATCAAACCCGCATAACCCCCCAGGCCAAACATCTGAGGCCGAGTGACATACGGACCATTGTTTGCTTCGCGCCACAGTAATGTTTTACTAGCCCTTGCGCCCTTGTCAATCAATGGCCGCTGTGTTCCGAAACATATTCAACACACAGCGAAAACACGTTGGCTTGAGGAAATGGATTGTGCGCATGATTGGCAGGCGACCCGGTGGATGTGTCAATCAACTAAAGCTCTTTGTTTTTGCTCCTGTCCCCACTCCCCAGCCTAAAAGGCTACGGGATTTGCCATTGTCATTTTTGCTTTAGTAAACAATATGCTAACACATATACTGGGTACTGTATATTTCACTTTAAGTGCAATCTTGAATAACCTTTGTTATTTTGTTACATGTCTTACATCTTGTCATTCTACACTATTAAACAGAGGTGGGGGGATTCAAGTTATAAACGTTGGACTCAAGTTGACTCGAGCTACTGATTTTATGACTTGCTTGGCAAAATCTTCTCTGGCATTCATGTGACTCGACTTGGACTCGAATGCTATGACTTGACAATTCATTCTGTGTACACATTAATCTACTTTTTTTAAATAGAGCGCACCTTTTATCATTTAAATATTTGTTTTTTGGTGACATGCTGGGCATTTTGGCAAACCATGGGCATTTTCGTTTACACACTTCTGACGCACATGAAAATCTGGTGGCTGAAAACATGGAACTTTATACCTGCTGGAAGCAAGTCCAAGATACGGCATAGGTCATGGATAATCAACTGGCGGCCAAATACAAACCGGCAAACCATCCAATGCAACCCGCAACGGGATTCCAGAATTATAAGAATTAAAGAGGAAAATAGCTGTTTCAAGAAAAGCCTGACTCATAAATTTGGAACATGCTGAGAATGGCTGAGTAAGCAAAGTATCCCTCAAATGATGTTGAGTATCCATTGAGTATTAAAAAAAAACATTAAAGAATGACAGCTGTTGTATCCAATTTTCAGTATATTGTTGTTACACATAAACTATTATTACATGTTTACTTTCATTCATTAGAACCATCATACACTGTACTCCCACCACATACAGTATCTGTATACAGTTTGTGGCAGGAGTGAAATTCGTGTGATAAGTGACCGTTACTAAAACCTTTTGAACGGACGTTTGAAATCTGAGAGAACTGCCTGTCTCTTCGCTGGCATCAAATCTAAGCAGCCTTCTTTCTCTTTTCTTCTTGCCGTATCCCTGTCCTTTCTTCCTAAATCATCTGTCCAGGTGCTGTGCCATCTCCCTGTTAAGACATGAATCCGTGCACCATATACATCATTTGAAAGAGGAAACCACTTTTCAGATCATGTTTGGAAGACACCCTCCGTCATCCGCTGTGTTCCGGAGGGAGATGAAGGGGCTTCCGCTTGGGAAGCTACTTTTGTAACTAAAGCCGCATGTTGGGCAGGACACTGTCAGTTGTAAGACAGGAAAGATCTTTGTGGCAAACACAAGTGCTTGGCTGTCCTTGTGCATGCCCGTCTGTCTGCACTGCTTTGCTGGACTCGGGCACCTGTACAGATGTACAACTGCAGTAGTCCCCGGCCAACCAAAATACCCTACAAAAGCAGGCAATGTGTGAAGGGGGATTATCAAGGTCTTCGTGAAGTCCTGCTTACGGTCTTCCTCTCAGAGATCGTGTTTGACAATAACTTTCTGTCTGACACAAATGAAAGCCTGTTTAGAGGGGAGTCTAATATACTGAGAAATGTCACAATTTTTGTCTTACACATTGACTGCCCACCAAGCTTATTGAAAACGACTGAAATAAATAACATGAAAACGAAAATGCGTTTTAAACAGCAATCACTAATTGAAACTATCTTTTATGTTTGTAAAAGCAAACAAACACAATAATTATAGCGCAAATTTTATTTTCAGTTCTGCTAATTCATTTAATAGATGGATCTTTAGGGATGACTTTTTAATGTGTTTTCAGTATTTTCATATTACAGCACAGCCGAAGAAAAAAAAAACATGACTATTTGTGAGAACATTTGCAATATTTTCCTGTCTCAAGTGTTTGATAATCTGTGATGGAGGGGCGAAAAGCATGATAAGGCACAAGAACAACCTGTGTCTGTGTGAATAACAGACCATTCAAAAGTGACTGAGTATACAATCAAGTAGTCGCAATCATTAGAACTTCCTGTAACAATGCTCAGTTGATCCTGTGCCAGACTATCACGATACGTTTACTCTCTACAAGCATCATTGCAATTCCTGAAGTATGAAACAACACCAGCAACATCATAATGCGGCAGGTGTTATGTTTCATAATTTAGTAGGAGTAATCTATTATGCATATAATTCAGCTAAAATGCATCTCACTAAAAGGCCCAGAAATCACACAAGCCTGCACACAAGAATGAAGAAGTGGCCGTATTTCTGAATGGTTCACTCTGTTCTTATTTAGCTGTAGACATTGTACATGTACTGATATACATAACCACATATTTTGTCAGTAGGTGAAAGGCCGAGATCATATTTAAAAATTTATTTAAATCATTTTGGTACGTTTTTTTTTTTTTTCAAGGGAAATGTCTCCTCATCGTTTAACACTGCAGCATATGTCTTTTTTCCCTTTACATATATGTAGAATGATATTTACCCATACCGACATCCGAGATTTGAAGTTCTACAGTAATTATTTCATTCATGTAAATCTACACATTGAATGATGATAAACCAATCACTTTTGGTGCAGTCTGACCAAGTGCTGTACTGGATTGCAGTACAAGTAGTGATCAAATGGAGGCACTCTAGTGATGCTCTTTCAACCACTTGGGAAGACCATGCAGGACACTGATGTTGTGTGAGAGCATCTTTTGGCATTCAAGTGTGTGGTAGCCTCCAAGTTATAGAATGTGTGTTACCGCAATTAGAGAATTATGTTCACTACTGCACATATAGTAGTATGTTCACAACACATCATTTATCTTGTTGTGGTTGTAGAGGACATGCATTTTCAAACATACACGTCGTAGCTGTAGATGTGATCATAATATTCCCATCAGGTGCTTTTTAAAACTGAATCCTGTTCTTTTATTTAGAATGAACTTTTTGAAAAACAATAAAAGAGTAAAATGATCAACACTAAATATAAAGGGAACTAACCCAAAAACTAGCTTGTAATATTATATATAGTATATATATTTGGAAGATTGCTGTGTCCATATTGCAAAATGGACACAGCATTCTTAACATATCTTTGATTTTTTTTCTTTTAAATAAAATGTAAAATATTTGATCACATTCCATTGCGTACTATGCAAATCTCTTAGATTACAGTTGGATGTGTTGTTTTAACGATGCTGTAATAACTAAATATGAATATGGTTCCATGAATGCCAGACATCCCTGGATACTTACGACATAAATACTTCCTATCAATGTAATTTTTCACCTTTGTGTGCACCCGTTCCTATGGTCACGCCAAATGCGGCTGCACGTGCCTGCCCTGCTAATGTCAACCCTACTTGAGGTAAATAAACAAACATTTAAAAATATATATAATATTTTGTCATAATAACTATTTATGTGTTAAAAAATTCTTGTCGCGCCAATTTGGGCATTCTAGCGCAGAGACATGCCGCTCCCGTGACGCACCTGACAATTTGGTGACTGCCCTCTTCATAAAAAAAGGGTGCACCGTAATTTCAAGACTATGTGTGACTCCGCCTCTTCCTCATTTTGTCTGCGCCATGTGCCAGACTTGTGTCCAAAACGAAAATAAACTGTGCCCAGTGGCGGACACCAAGTGTTGGTATTTTCGGATACTTTATAATGAACTGCAGGAAGAGCTCCACGGGCGGATTATGTAAAGTTGGTCGGGTCGATAACAGATCAGTGCAGAGAAGTGGTCACTTGCCTCTTCTTCGTCTTTTTAAAGAGAAGACGAAGAACTAAATTTCGAGACATTCATTGAAAAAAAACAACTAACCAAAATATCAAACCTCTACTTCATTGAAATACACATATTGCCTCGGAAGTTTAACATTCCATGTTCTTAGCCATCAAAAGGCAAATCATATTTTGTGCTAACATTTTTTTTTTCAGCTAAAACCCATCTGTTGTACAGCCTGAACATTGTGTTAAAACTGTCACACCACAATGCTTGACATTGGTCTTGTGGTAGGAATAAAAACTGCAAATAAACAATGGCCCTACATGCTCCTATCAAACTCTTCCTTAAATCCCCTCTTTTAACGTGCTTTCATTCGGTGTCATTCTTCCTTCTATCTGGAAGGGACTTACAAGTCTCTGGCTGCGACATAGGGGATTTCATGTTGTCCATTTCTAACAGATTACACAAGGACACGAGACAAAGGGACAGACACTTGGCCTCTGCATTGATTTGCCTCCGTAAAGAGAAAGCGACAGGAAAAAGGGGAAAAGGAACGTGATCATTTTAGACATATGATACTGATGGTTCTATGGACTGAAAAAAAAAATACTAAATTGAGGAGTATAAAAAGGAATGAATTTCTTTCTACTTGGTGTTTATCGGCAGTCCAGGCCAGCATCTTTATTCTAAGAAGGGAAAATGCTAATCATCAATCTCAGGCTGTGTGCTACGTCTCTGTTTAATAGCTGATAGGGAGTCTCCACAGCCTGCTTTGCCTCTTTGTTTAAAATGACATATAATGGGACTCGGCCTTATCAGTGTCGCTGAGCCTTCTCCCTCTCCCTCATTCTCTCGTCCTCACTGGGTTTGTGGTCTATGGTAAAAGAATAAGGGGATGCAAGCCATGATTGATTTTGAGCCAGGGATAACTTAATCTATCAATTTAACATGACATGAATATGCAGCAGCGAGAGGGAGTGAAGCAGGGCAAGTCCAACCTCTTCAGCAATGACTACAAGCATGCAGAAAGATGTAGGGTGAAGTGTATGAGGTACACCTAAATCTTGATTTTACGCGGACTTTGGTGTCCAGAATTTGGGAGGAGAGTTAAATTATTTTACATAGTCTATCAGCACACACATTGTCCACATGTTCCAATGGCTTTAAAACATATTTTGGCCTTTGCTTATTTTAAACACATCAGCTATCTCATCTAACTTTTGGCCTTTGCTTTTTTTGAACTCATCAGGTATCTTATCTAACTTTTATTTACCTTGTGGAATAATTACTTTTCTATTTTATTTTGTTAGTTAGGTTACAGATTTCATCATTCCATATATTGAGTGGTCAATTGTACTCGTATGCAACAAAACATGGTTCCTTCTTCAATAAAGTTAAGGTTTAGGTAGGGTCTACAGCAGCTTTTTCTTCTGCAGACAAGGGATGTCTTTAATATTGTCGAATGTAGGCATGTGTTTTTTGAGACGTTTTTTGGGGATTAGGGCTTTATAAATAATTTTGACTTTTTTCCTTTTTTTAAGTTTGCAAACACGAGTGGCCTCAAGAGTGGTTAAGCGATAAACAAATAATCTTGCAAGATATTTCATGGCCGTCGTGTATTTAAAGATTGGTGGTGTTTATTATGGTTTCGGGTCAGCTGCTTGTCTGTCACATGATCAGGGAGGAAGAAAAACATTAACATGGAACACGGGCTGGAGCAGATGAAAGCTCTTGGCCTGACTGTCAGTGCTCTGAGGTGATGAGAGATGTCATTACTTATTCATGAGCTCTAAATGCAGTGCTGGGGAGATGGGCATGGCTGACCAGGAATCATGAGGGGCTGAATTATGTGCTGTTGGTGGTGGTGAGGTGGGGTGGGGGTTTATTAGATGATAAAAATGTGATTGAATCAAACCCACATCAGCTGTGGTGTGAATTTGATCTATCAGGCAAAATAAGATAAAGGTTAAAAAAAATAATATTTGTAAGACATACTAAACTCATCAACAGATGTTCACATCAAATTACCTAGTCGGATATTTTCAACTTTACAACCTAATTGACAAGATCTAAAAGACACCTGAATGTTTACTCAAGAAAAAAAAAAGTAGTTTTATAATGTTCATTTTGGCTCAACGGAACAATATCGCTTACATTTGTATTTTAGTCTCTTTCATTGACACCTGTTCATATTTTCTCCTGACACTTGGTGTGAACTCTTCACATTGTCTGCTCTATGAGTTGAGTTACACTGGAATGCTTTGACAAATTATTCGGTGAGCCATATATTCAGCTATCCGGTGACTCAGTTTCCCGCTGAATATGGGCCTTGTGCGCTCAGAGATGTGTACGCAGCTGAGGGAGCTTTTGTTTCAAAGCGGCTGGAAGGGATCTCTCATCAGCGGAGGGAGCACAAGTTAATGGATGAGTATTATGACTTGTGTCACAAAGCCAAGGTACATCGTACACAACACGTGTGCACACATTTAGCAGATGACTTGACCTATACATGCAGTACAGGAGAATTTTGAAAACTCCAGTGGGGCAAGTTTGGCTGCAAATGACTATTGTTACTAAAGTCATAATTTTTTTTTAAAAAAGAGCTTGTTTCCCTCCTTAGGGCAATGGGATTTTAAATGCTGTCAGCCACGGAAGGAAATGTGATCAGAGACGTTACACAGCACAGGACTTTAAAGTCAATATCATGTAACTCTTTCCTTTTGATAGAGGCTGGTGTAAAAAATGTGCAAAACTAGAGTCCATGCACGGGAAAACATCACCACACTATTAACAACTTCTAGCTTGTCACGGATAAGGAAATATTAATGCTTATATAACCTGTACCATATATATTCTATTTAAATATACAGTGGGGAAGAAGTTGAATTGTCCCCCTCTGACTCTTTTTTCCCAGTCCTTATCTGCATTTGCAGGTTTCCCAGATCCATCAATGTTTATGAAACCGGGGCCAGTGTAATTCTACCACATTTATCCAACTGGAACACATACACCAACATGCACATCAAAATGCATCAACACACACGTACACTTGCGTGACTTTTCCATTATGCCGTGAATATCTCCTGCATGAGGCTTATTTTTAATATCCAGATGCCCAGACAAAAATCTTGAATTATTTTTAGAGGAAAAATTTCAAATGTTTTATAGTAGATAAAGTTGATAGGGCAAGAAGGAGGTTCTTTACTGGGCGTCACAGAAAGATAACTCGGCTTTATTAATGACCTGACACTAGAACAGCCTAAAGTAATTAGGCTTTTTCCTGTCTCTTTCTCTACTCTCCTCTCTCCCATTTCCCACCTCGATATATGGGTGAGCAAATTTGGGCGATAGTTTGATAAGCAAGGGGAACACCGGCAAAGAGCAGAATGAATGAGTGCAAGGAAAAGAGGGATACCACTGATGTTATCAAAGTTCATTTGATTTGTGGCTGAGAAAGCAAGGTGCCTATCGGTTGCATTCACCTGTGAATGCTTAATTAGAGTGCACATGCAAATTGGCGAGCCATTAATAACCTTGGATGAACTAATTCCTCTGTTCGGTTTTTCAGTGACACGCTATCCCGCTCGTAACTTATTGGGCTACTTTCTTGAGACAAACGTAAGGTGGGAGGAGAAACAATCTGTTTATGTAATTGTTTGTAATTTTGTTGCCACAATGGCAACCAAGTCAAACCTAAACCTAAATGAAAAAAACACAATGTCATGGAACTACACTGGCCACTGTTGTTTTCCTTCATAAGGATTTGTAGCAACCACATAGTAAACATGACATACATAATATGTTGTGTGACTTTGTAACTGCGACGGTAAAAGAGGGCCCATGCAACAGATAAATAAGAATAACAAATGATAAAATCATCAGCCTTAATCTATATCATCCAATTATCTCCGAAAGACACACTATGCCTGTCGAGCGACAATCGCTTTTAAACACCCATTTTTCATTCGATCCATTAGCGGAAGCATCTGCAATCTCTCTCAGAGCAGCTGTAGTCCGGTGACGGCAAAGCCGGACATGCATTAATACATGTTGGTCGGTATGTTAACTATTTAAATGTGATGTCATCCATCCTCTGAGTAGTCAGTCAGAAACTAAACATAATTTGCGTGTTAAGAGTTAATTTCTTGATTATTTGAAATTACGTGGTAATCAATTGTCAAATTGTATTTTAAACATTAGCTGTCCTGTGTGTCAATACTAATTGGGCTCATAACTTGTGAGTTTGTGTGTGCATGTGCGTGCGCGCATTCATTAGACAGGACACCACCAGACCACCATAGTTGCAGGAAGCCAGTTCAGATAGTTCTTATATCAAACTACATCAAAGAAATGAATAAGATAATCATCATCTCCAAATCAAAAGATGAATGTGTGATCTGATATACTTAAAAAATTGGAATGGGCAACTCTCTGTGTTACAAGTGTGTACGAATGAAGACACCCTGCTGACTCTCGCTCTCACTCACAGATCAACAGTAAGGTATCGTATCTTAAAGCTGATGGAAAAAAGAAAGTCTACATATTTTTGTCACGCATTGTAATTCATAGCTGAAATTCCACCTGTTTCTGAGCCTTAAACCTATTAAATATTAAATATTCCTAAATACATTACTGTATTACAAATTATTAAATAATAATAATAATAATAATAATAATGTAAAAAACTGATGCGGTAGAGAAAAAACTGACTTTACAGAAGCAATCATGAAGCACAAACAACATGAAGTTTTCCAGAGAAGTGCTTGACATCTTCCCTTTGGCCTAAAATGATGACCACTTCTTTGTAGCAGCAGCAGTAGCATATAGATCTCCCAGTGTATAGATCATAATATAGAATTCTATAGCCAATTCACAGTGAGGCAAGCTGCCAAATATTGAAACACAACAGACTCCCACACACTTTACTTTGTTCACTGGACTTGTTCCCCGTTGCACATTGAGTTACTTCATAATTAAATGTGCCCGGTAGCAAAAGCTTCCTCAATCTATCTTCTCACATTAATGCGAAACACAGGTATTGACTGAACGGTTGATGAAGGTATTTTTCCTTATTTCTTTGAAGCATGTCAATATGCATTACTCTGGATGTCTAGATACTATAATGTTACCTCTTGGTACTGTACAAGGCTATTTATCAGTCAAATTTGTGTTAAGGGGATCTGGGCGCTTCCGAGCGAATGAGTGTTTTATAGATAAATGTGGACTTATTCAGATGTCACAATCCAGCTCTTTTGTTCTAGTTTTTGTTTTTCTTATTCATTTTGTTTGCTGTGTTATTGGGATTTTTTTTCTAAAACTTTAGGTGACAATTGCCTCACTTAATCTCTCAAGGCAGATTAAGTCTTCTTCACTTGCTACAGTGATTGATGTGTGATTTAAGACGTGATTCAAAATGTGGTACAACAGATTAGCACTTTGTGTGTGTTAGGCCGACACCGTGTTTTACAGCCCTTACAACGACAGATATGGAGTTGAAATGCAAAACTAGTGGGCTCGAGTGTGTGTTTCTGTGCATCTGCAAGTGTGTGGTTGTGAGAGATTGGCCTTGGGTTGTCATGATGTCCAACATGAGTGTTGTACAAGCTCCAGAAAACCATGTTGCTTCTAGTCTACATCTTCCGTGCATTTGTTCTGCTGTTACTAGGTTTCCTCTTGTGGTACAAAACCAGCACTTTCCTCCTCTGGGTAGCTTTCTGGCATATCCCCTCATCTTCGTTCCTGACTTTTGTGTGTTTGTTGTTCCTTGGTTTCTTGTCCGTCCGTTTATTTGTGTGATTCTTTTTGTTTTAATTATGACAACATTCTGTTGAAATGTAGAATGTACAAAAAAGTAGAAAGGCATAGTACTGAACAACTACAGAATTTTAACAATGTAATTATGGTTTAAAATCAAACATAGGGATGCTATCAATTCTGAATCAATTCCACAACATGATCCCAACAAAAATCTCTACTATGGTACTGGAACTACATGTATCATTATTGTTGTTGTATTTTATTTGGATTACTGTGCGCTTGTGTGATCAATTTGACTTGTAACTTCTTGCCATAATATACTCTATATTACATCGACCCCTTGATCTATTGGAATGGCTTGTTTTCGATCTATCCTCAATTTACTGTCTACAAAGCCTGAAGTCTCTCTCTCTCTCTCTCTCTCTCTCTTGCTCACTCTCTCACACACAAACAGACAAAGGGACCATTATAAAATGCCAATTCATATTTCATATGTGCCTGTTTGAATCTGTTTGGGCCACAAAGTTACAAATGGTGGTGACGTGGTTAAAGTATTTATGCTTTGCTACCCAACAGTCTATCCATTAGTAATACGGCAGCGTGAAAGGGAACATATTCTTTGTCTTCATATATTCCATTTGTTGTCAGGATGGATTCACTCTTTCAGTTAGATACCATATGGGGATAACAACAGCTATCGTGAGTGTGTGTGGGTGTGCATGTGTGTGTGTTTGTGTGCATATTTTGGTAGACTGTGCGCTCAGTGTAAAAATGGGCATAACATCATTTCCGTGCCAGTGCAGGTCTGGAGTGTTTGGGGCCATGTTGCTAATTGTTAGCAAATCTGGGCGTGCCAGTGCATGAAGCAGCCTTGCCCCCAATGTATTTGCCAATTTGGTGACAGAAAGTAGTTGGCGTTTGGCGTTAAAGCAGGCACATGTCATTTTCATGCAGGGGCAATGGTTTAGTTCAGCATGTTTGTGAATTTGGGAGATGCATTTCTGCCTCGCCCACTAGCGCATCTGCAAATTTGGTGAAAAACAGTAGATCATATAATTGACTGGGGTAAAAAAAAGCAGGTCTACTTCCAGGCACAGTGAAGGGCATCTTGGTATACTTTGAGAAATGTAAAATGTATAACAGACACCAATCAAACATACAATTAGAGTTATACATTGCACATTGTTTTCCGATAACTTCTTTGTTTCCACACATGCTATTGTCACTGCATAATTTACTAAGATCATATGTTTATGTATTTCAAGCATTACAAAGAGTGCAAGAAAATTCAGTCCACTTCATTCCAGTCAATTTTGTCATTAAATAAAATTGGCTTGCAGGCTACACAAATTTATAGCAAGTATTTTTTGTAACAACAAATCTATTTGTTAAGCCACTTGAGCAAACATTTAACATAACCACAATGGTAGCAGTCAGGCTAACATCATGTAAACAAGGAGAACCTGATGCCGCATTAGAGTAAATGACAGTTAAAACTAAGTCTTGCAGTGCTTGGAGCAATATGCCAAGTCGCAGGCAACGAAACAAAAGTGGTGATGTTTACAGTCGTGTGACAATGAACCATGCCAGGGAGAAAGGTAAGAATTAATAGTTACAAATTGAAATCCTACTTGGAACGCATGTTTACCTCTGGTTAAATGCATATTAGATGAATGGGTTAGAACTTCAAAACACAAGTAAATATTTTTTTTTTAAGCAACTCCGAGGTGCACAAGGGCATATTGTAATCACAACATGCTGGAACATAAGTCAGAAGTCTTTCAGAATTTATATAACATGGAAGCAACATTATTTGGCATGTAAGTGAAGGAGAGGATTTGCATGGAATATAAATAACTAATAAGAGCACAACACAAGTTTTTTATGACTGCAGACACCAATCAAGATTAATTATTTCTATTGTTAATTTTTTATTGTCTCAACACACAACGGAGAAAATGCATTAGTCACTTAGCATCTTTTTAATTTTTCATGGCAAGCTGCTTGGGAGGGAAAAAAAGAACACTGTAGTGACCAAAGAAATGACAACAAAAGATGCAGTGGCAAACAACTGCAAATAAGCATCACACAGACACAGATCGCTGCCTCTTAATCTTCTAATTAATCTTCTTTTTTTTTTTTTTTTTTAAAAGACTGATGGTATTCTCAAAAAAGTCATGAATGCTAATCCCATAATAAAGCCATTGTGACATTTTTTAAAATCAGGCAGTTACACTCAATAGGTAGAGCATTTCTAAATACTTAGGAGTATTATCATTTTTAATAACCTTGTCAGAAGCCATTCATTCAAAGCTTTTTTGATCCTCTGTGACCTTTTAAAATTCTGCACATAATATTACCATGCTAACTGTGTGCGACACGGCCCATGCATATTAAAAGCATACATTTTAGTGTCAAGCTATGATGATGATTTGTCTGAAAATATGCTCAATTAGCTATTAATCCTTTACCTCTGTGCAATTATCATTCTTTATGGAGGAGGGGCTGCCAGGATTCTGGTTAACAGTTTGGTTTCAAAGGTTGCAGAGGTTTTGAATGTGATCAATAATACAGGCTTTAATGAGGCGCAACGGGCCCCCAACTGAGATGATTTCATCCAAAATGCATTAATTTCTTGTTTTATTAATCTGCTACCACAAGCTGAGATGTTCAAAGCTGCAGGAAGGCCAATAACCTGTGGTGCTGATAAGTGAATGGGAAAGAGGTAGGGATTCTGCGTGTATCTTTCAACACTTCTCCAGGAATCATGGAAAACTGTCCATAACTGGAACGTTATTAGAGTTGGCACAATCTGAATTTAAATCCATGCATGATTTTTTATTTGTTTACACTTTATAGCGATTAATTTAAATTTACAATTCTGTGACCATTAACAATTGTTATTAAAAATTGAATTTAAGGATCTGTATAAGGCGTAGTTCCTTATGAAGTGCTTAAAATTACATGGCACGCACGCACACACACACACACACACACACACACACACACACACACACACACACACACACACACACACACACACACACACACACACACACACACACACACACACACACACACACACACACACACACACACACGCGCGCACACACACACACACACGCACACACAGTTGTGATGTCTATTCTCATTCATTTATAGTACCTTCTGTGGCCAAGAGATGATACAAAGGTCACGGAGTGTCATGTTTTTTAAGAAGACCTTTTTTTAAGGTGCTTGTCAGTTGACTGAAAAGAAAACCCTGAATCAAATCTGTGTGGATGTTGAAACCAGGGAGGATGAGGGTTAAAAGGTTGGGTTATTGAACCAAGGGAATAAAGTATAACGTACTATAGGAATGATAAGATAAAGGTGAGGAAAGCAAAAGATTGTTGAATTACAGATATACTACTTTAGATAATCTAAATTGTCATAAGCAGGCTCAAAGATACATTTGCTTGTATACATGCGCGTGTAGTTGGGAAAGACATAATATTATATGGTGATTAACTGTTCAGTCAATTTTCTACATAGAATATTGTGAGAATATTTTGAAAATGTTACTCAAAATACTTAAGCGATGCATTTTATCCACCCATTCATACGTTTGGCCTTCTGTGCCCTTTGGTGAGATCCTATTTTTTCCTTAACGACACCCTTCTCCATGCTCCCAGACCTACCCTGACTCCATTTGCATTCATTTTCATGATTGCCCCATGCCTGTCTCACTCTCCCCGCATTGCCCTCCTATTACCTGCCTGTCCATTCAGCTCTACATCAGTCCACAGACAGAATTCACAATATTCGCCTCCTTTTGAAAACCACAGGCATGGTTGAGGGGAGCTGTAGTAGAAATCATTCAAGTGTGCTCGTTCACTTTTTTTAGGGGCTTGTCGTTTCACAACTACCTTTTTCAACAGTGCTGTCGGATAAGAGAATTAATAGGCATCACCTCAGTGCTCTTCCGAAACCACGTGTTTGTGCAGCCTTTGGAAATAGTAATTGAAATTCATTTTTTTCTGAAAGGAAGTATGTATTTTAAAACAGATTTTCTGGTGAAGAGCATATCAGTCACTGTTATAGAAATCGAGACAATGAGAAGTTTCAAATGGAGACACAGAGACAGTTAGAGATCTACGCCATCATTTTGTAGCATCAAAAGAAATTCAACACACGTTATCCTCCAAACATTTTTGACCACAAACAGCCAAATCACTGTCACACTTGCATTTTTGTTTCATGAGCATTTCCAGTCAAGATCAGAATAACACACAACGACTGAAGGAGTCTTAAAACACCAATGCAATGTTGTACAGAGCAACTGTTCTGGAAAAAAAAGATCCACCTTAATGCATGACCATGTAGAGCGGAACAGAACCTCCCCCTACCCCAAAAAAACATTTTCTTTTCTTTTTGAAATGAGTGATGATTTTTTCAAGACTCAACAGCAGACCGTTAATAAGAATAAGACAAATCAGATAGTTGGCATCAGGTCAAAAACCTTGTACCTCAAAAACTGACACTTTACCGTAGCTCCCCAAAATGGAAAAATTAGCATTGCATCGTTAAAGAGAGCAAGCCATTTTCCATACTTGGTCAATAATTTGCAAAGAATTGCACCCACACTTGTGGAGTGAACAGTACATTTTTGACAATACGTACGTATATGTGACTTATGAGGGTTTGGCCCGGCCCCAGTTATATTTTTTACCAACAGTTTAATATATATATATATACACACACACAATGTTGTGAGGTAAAATCATTGTCATTACAATATTCATGAGGTTCATTCCATTCCTCCCCACCCCCTTTTCGCCTTTCCTCCTTCTCTCTTGAATGCCAGAGGTGACAGTGGGAGACTTTCTTTTCTCTTCTCCACTGAAAAGGTTAATGCGCATGCCTCATATCAACCAGCACGATTATATCCTTGGCCCATATATTAAATACAATGGTTGATACTCAAAAAGTGACGTGTCCAAAACAATTTAATTCCAATTGATCATTTTAGAGAGAACAGCATCGCAATATAACAACAAATCTCACTTGTATACATTTTCAGGTTTCATGATTTCCATGAGATAATTAGGCTATGACAGTTGTAATCCCAGGGAGGAACCAATATTTGGTTATTTTGACTGCATGACTTTTTCTTGAAGATTCTTACTGTTCCTGTACAGCAGCATTGATAAATTTGTTCAAGGGATGGGTGAGTACCGATACCAGGTATCGTATGGGTGCCGATATTTTATGATATCTGTACTCACAAAGGCGGCCAATACCAGTATTGGCTTGGGCTTGCATCTGTCTTACAATTTGGAACTATAAATTAAAAGAACTGAATTTTGCCATTAATTTCATGCATTTTTAAGGAAGCTATTTGGGGTATTAAGACTTTCTTTAAAATTATTATAAAATTGTCATGGGGGTTATGTATCAAAAGTAGGTTACTCGTTGTATCAGTTCTTTGTATCGGTATTGGTGACTACTCAAGTATTGCGTATTTGTACTGCTTTCGGTCTGAAAAAATAAGTGATATGGAACATCCCCAATTATTTCACTGCCTATCAATGTTGGAAATATGATGAGCAGTCGTGTGTCCACAGTGTACAAGCATCCCTCACACGTCTCACATTCTTCCACAGTACATGTGTCTCACTCTTGCGCTCTCACAGTTTCTCCTTATCGCTGGCTTTCTAACAAATAAAAGGACAACAAGCAAGAACATCTGCTGGACAGACACAAACATGCCCGCGCACGCCTTCACCCTGGCGCCTCTGCTGCAGCATCTCCACACCACAAACAAGCGTGCGGTTGTTATCGCTTCTTGCCATGCTCGCAGAGTAAAGTTTAAGCTGATTCAGTGACAACTCAAACTGAGCCACCCCAGCATTTTCTTACAGCAAGGCCTCCTAATCTGCCAGCCTGGTGTGGCAATGGAAAGTGGTCTGCATCCTAATGCAACAGAGGAGAGAGACTCGAAACAGCACAATTAAAAAGATACGGTTGTGTTTACACACTGGCCTGTGTAAGTGCTGAATAAGAGACATAAACAGCTTTGCCGCAGCCAGTGTAAGTGGCCTGCTACGCCTGCTGAATATCAGAAGTGTTACTGTAGCTTTGTAGCGCTGCCCACAATAAACCTTGTGTTGTTTGAAAAGCCGGCATTAGACAGCAACAACTGGCATCGGAGAAGTGAAACGATTTGATTTTGTCTAATCTGGTTGAGGGGGGAAATAATCCCTCCATGCACTGTGATCGCTTGGATGTGCTTGCTTCTGTGTTTATGCAAGTTTGTGTATGTGTGCTGATGTGGGATTGCTTGCCAGATATTTGTTTGCATCCGAGACAGAGGTTTGGACGCTTAATTCTACGCTTTTGGTCCTTTGTGTAAAATTGTCGATATGACCATTTCCATTAAAGTTGCCATAGTTGTTGCACATTGTACGTACAATGACAGGAGAGTGATCTGGCGCTCCAAATCCATTCTACCCTCACAATTTTGCTCACGTCCTTGTGGACCCATCTGAGCTCCATTGTAAATGGCACTGGTTATATGACGAGTTCAGATGTAAATCCTCATATTCTCTCTGATATCTCTCTGGCATCCTGTTGTCTCGATCTCTGATCACTTATCTTCTGGGAAGTGTTGCACTGAGCCAGAAACAACAGCCATATTAGCTTTTTGTATGTATTCCCCCAAAGAGCAACAATGGACTGTGTCAGGCTGATTGGTTCCCCCAGCGATTCTCAGGGAAGGATTTGAAAATTGAAAAACAAAACAAAAACAAACAAAAAAACTTTGGTTCACACAAGGCTGTTCAATTGCTTGCTGCCATTATAGTTCCTCTTTGATCGTGCGCTCGAAGTAAACTAATCTCACAAGCGTTCATTCATTATAATCCTGGATCATGAAATATAGATCCATTTGGACGGTTGTTCATCCCAAAACTCTTTGTGAATTTTTCATGCCAAAAATGTGATATTCATTCATGTCTTTTGTCTGATGAAAGCTCTCATATGTTGCATTTGCGTGATGGGTAATCAGGTGTTTCTATAGACAAAGGTCCACTGTCACTTTGTCTGCAGGGCAATGATTTGCAGTCTCACACCCAGTCACCTCACCCAGGGAGAGGTGACAAACAATACCATAGTGGCTCATTATAATCCATGGTGACACACACCACGGATGGGTAAAATACTTTGAAAACAATGTTGGGTGTTGGATTTGATTTTGTGGATTAAAGGGTGACTGCATGCAGTTTCTCGCTATGTTGCACATATGACAACATATGATAATGGATAACGGAATCACTATGATTCATTTAGGCTTGCAGACACTTAACAGAATCACAATGAAAGTCTGAGTTAAGCCAAATTCCATAACTTTGTGTAACTTCTTATTTACTTCTTGGAAGTGGAAGATGAAACAAGGGTGGCTGTAGAATAGTGAAAGAAGTATTTGTTTGAGTTGATATTACATCAAACAGGCTATCCAGATCAATGGTGACATTGTATTACATAAACAAAAGCATATGTTCCCGTCATGTATTTATTGCTTATACTAGTATGACCCCGCATCAAGACACTCTGCAGATGAGAAGTGTGTGACTTATTTACTTGTCCAGCCTCTCTGTGTGTATACTCTTGTCAACAAGATGTTAACACTCAAAGGGGAAAATAACTGCAAATATAAACATGGCAAGGAACATTTTAAGGTGGAACGAACATTCTCTGACAGCTTGACAATCACCTGAGGGTGAAACAGATTCCAAAATCCCTGTCCAACTGGCCACACATTTTTCTTTCTTGGCTTGACTTCTACACACCTAAACACACATACACGTACCACAGTTTGAGGAGGCCACGTGGGGAGTGAGACAGTCTTTGGTCAAGATGCTGCACGCTCAAGCAGAACTATCTGGATGTTTCCTCTCAGCAAACTGCCGGTATCGGTGGTGACAGATAGACAGACTGACTCACTCTCCAACACACTCATAAAGATGACTGACAGATGTGGATCATTTCATCGTAAATGTTGCGCTATCCAATTAATCAAATGAATTTTACACAATTTTATATTGTGCAAATACCCGAAAATGAAATGGTGTGTAATAAGACAATCTTTTTTTTCCAGTTGATATAGGATTAAAATATAATTTATATGTATTTACGATGCCCAATCAACCCCCACACAGTACTGTATCTTGGTGTAAGTGGGGACTGTTTTCAAAGCTAATTTGAAAAATTTTAGGCATCTCACAGATCATAGTAAGTCAGTGGATATAAATACTGTAGATATTAATCGTAGATATTAATTAAAAACAATGTACAACGCAAACTAGATGCTCAAAAGGTGGACGAAGAAGCCAGAAATGTTTGAGAAGCTCAAGAAGATGATGAAGAGGAAAGTTGGAATTTTTTTTTTTTAGAAAATCACATTTGTCTGACAGTTTGAAGAAGAGGGTGGAATTTACCAAAGGTCAAGACAATCCTAGGATTGGCCACTCTCAAACCAGCCATGGGATCAATCTGTAGAAGCAGCCAGCAAGTGAAGAAGTGTCAAACCAAAGAAGTCTTCTTACCCAAGGAAGGAGCCACTCAAGATAAGTGACAATGCATTGGGATGCCACCAGAGCCAACTATTTTCCCCTTCCTTTTGCCTCATATTTCTTCTGAATTTTAAACATTATTTCCAGGTTTATAAGATAAAAGGTGACAGCAGCACAGCGACAAGCTTGTTGCCATCAAGACGAGTACAGTATTTGCCCAACCTCAGTTTTACAACATTAGAGCTGTGATGTGATGTGTGCAGTGGACAAAAGAATAACCCTGTAAAAGGTACAAGAAATACGAACAATGTAACACAGACACAAATATGTTGTCCCTACTATGTTGTATTGTATTTTGTGTTGTATAAATTGGCATGCATGTTTTTAATTTCTAGTTTTGTAATTATGTACAAAGAAATATACATAAACAAACCTTTCACTTACAACCTGCATTTCTATCACATATATAGAGCTTTATTTTAACTTTAATATCTATGATGGTTTGCCCAGCCCATGAGCTTTTTTAGTTCTCTTTTCACACCATAGAGGTCACTGTTGCTTTACAGACTGCTTTAAATAGCCAGTTTCAGTGTTATCCTATCTTGAGCTATTGTCACTGTAAGAAAATGTTGTTTGCGTTGCTATTAAATGCATCACACAACAGTACTCTCTTCATTTACTATTATCATATCAGCAGGTTTTCCACCTTCAAACTATCTCAACGTAATTTGTCATTGTGGCATTGCGGCACAAAAGCATACAGTTAATACATTGGTCATACATACTAAAACTTTAGTTTGAGCTCTTGAACCCTTGTGGTTCATTTCGTTTTCCTCAGGCAGCTTTGAGATTCTGGCAGTTGAAATTCTAACAGTGAATGGGGCTCTGAGGTTACAACAAAGTGTAACCTCAAACTTACCACAAACACTTTGTAAACACTTTATGATTCCCTGGACAAGGTTTCAGCATGGAAAAATGAAACAAAGTCCAGTCATTGTCTATACATCATAGGAACTCGAGTAAAGTTCTCTTCTTAGACCACAAAATATACATTTTAAAAATGTACTGTATTAAAGGAAGTATTGCACTTCAAAACGCATTTACAGACTGTAACAGTGATACACGCACTTTGTTAATTTGACAATTTCTTTTAATTTAGCATGCAGAGCAACGTTAAAAAAACGAACAAAAAAAGACCCAAGAATCAAAAATTTAACTAAAGGTGATGAAAAGAAATTATGATTTATTGCTTTGGAAAAGAACGTTGGTTAACTGAAACCACACCTTATGCCTTTGCAAAAAATGTTATGCCCTGAAGGAATCGTAAGACTTAAAATTGTGCCAGCAAGATGTCTAGCTCCAGGCTAATACTTTTCACATTTATTTATGGCTCCTTGATGAAAGTTATAAAACTACTCAACTAGGCTACAATATATTATGGGGAATAATAACTATAGAATCCAATGCATTTATGATCTTGTAAGTGTACTCATTTGGATGCTCATGTGAGCAAAATATCTGAAATGCTAAGTCAGATTCATGCAAGAAACTGAAGTGTTTGCATTCAGTTGGACAAAAATATTCAAAATGTGTTTGCATTTATGTTGCTCCTACAAGGCAGCACGCAAGTGTCCAAGTGTCCACATGACATGCTAAATAAGTTCAACACACCTCAGCACACACTGACAACCATTCACACATTTAACACTTGAACTGCATGTGCCAAATATTCAGGCTCTGTTGGCTTGTTCTGGGGTCTAGACCAGACCCCCACCACCACCACAAACGTACACACTCTCCCCTGAAGGCTCGTTTCCATCAACTGACAAACACAGAGCCAGCGTGGTCTCTACCCATTCCATTTTTTAAAATAAATATAAATCCATGTCGGTGTAAATGGTTAATTATCTGTTTCACTGAGTGTCAAACTTCCTGCCTGCACGGTTGCTCATACATACACGCACACAAACCCAGACATGGTAGATGACAATGGCAGCAGAATGGCACACAATCTTTTGTCCTTAAGTTACTGAATCAAAAATAAGGATTCATGGGATATGAAAGATAAAATGGGCGGAGGACAAAATACAGTCAGTACATTGCATAGGCTACTTCCAACTTACCTTGTTAAAAGTCCTTAAAGGTAAGTTGGCATGTCATACTGTGTGATCCCTTTCACAAAGTGGAGGTTTTTGGAGTGATTTTGGTGCGTAATTATCATAGCAACATCTTGTGCTCAGTGACAAGCAATCAGGCGAGCCTGCACACAATGGAAGAATGAAACAAAGAGTCATAGCCTTCATCATAATTAATTCTTTGACTTTGATAAGGTAGAAAAATATTATCTTGAGTCCGTCTGTCTGTTTTTAATTTGATGTATCAGACCTTATATGATATTAAACCCCAGACACATCTGCGGACCTGTCAAACAAGCAGATCTAATTAATGTCAAAGGAAAGTGAAGGTAAATGCTAACCTTTACTAATATGAAGCTAAATTCAAAGTTTTTGTTAAAACGAAAGAAAGAGCATGGCAATTTCAGGAGGATATATATTTTTTTTATACTGTCGTATTGCTCTCTGATTTTGTGGTAGAAAAGAAATCAATAATTAACCGTTTTTAACTTTGAATGGATTTGAAAAAGACACTGAACCACAGTCTAATGCTTGTTTAAAGGTGGGAGCAGTTGGAAGACCATCTCTCTGCTGAAGTAATTATTATATTCAATAATATAGTTAGCATTATTGGTAAAGGAAAATTATGAATTTCATTTCACAATTCAAAACTAGTTCTTCGACATGATGAAAACTTCCCCATTAATGATTCACTTCGTTTGGTTTTACGGATGTGAATAACGGAAAAGACATTTGACTGGAAAGACATTGGACAAAACTATTGAGACTAAACTCATGTATGATTAATTTTTACTGATCTTATTTGAATCATGCACGCATATTCAAATACAGAGGATACATTTGACCATAATTACCATAACTTTTGAACTATAACTTGCTCCAGATTATAAATTATACCAGTCAAAACATTAATCATGGAGAAGAAAAACGATAATAAAAGTCACACTTAAGGGGTAATTTGTTTTACAAAAACCTATAGAACGAGTTCCAGTTGGATGCGAAACTTCTATGTCCACTACGGAAGAGTTTTCCTTTTGAATTTCAAGTGACATACCTAGCTCCAATCCTCTGCTACATTGTGGCCAAAGGTAGAATCCTGGTCTGTTAATCTGCCTTTTGATGCTGTAAATAGAAAAAGAGGAATCTAATTTAATTCATGAAGGTATCGCTTGAAAGTAAATGTTGACATTGATATGCTTACGTTCTCCTCAGCCTTGACTTTTGTTGATGTTGTGATCATCCACTGTAGTTGTCTTCACCTGTATGTTGTCTTTGGTGAAACGTGAGAATTTCTTAAGCTAAATAAATGAAATAATCTTCAACATCAGGCAGCAAAACCACAAACGCAGCAAATCACAAACAAGCACTGACCGAAATAGCCAAAAGAAAGGCCTAACAAACCATACCCAGAGTGGAGGAACGTGGTGTCGTCCCCCAGCTCCTGATTTCAAGCAGTCAATGAATACAAATGGTTTTCATCACAAAATTCAAAGTTCTGTTTATATCGCTGCAATATTAGCTACATGCTATAGTACCAGGGTTTGAAAGAGGATCCTGCTTGTCCTATCACTGACTGAAGTCTCATTGAACAGCTGCCATACCGCAGAAAGGGTAGAATGATTGAACTCAGAGACGCCAGCCAAATCTGTTTTGTACATATGCATGGCACTCTTGTTTAGACGACATGTAAATATAGAAGAGGAAGCAGTTCAAACATAGATTGCACACAATGTGCAATAGTTTCACTTGATGAACAAAGGGAGGAGAACTGCTGTTATGCGAATACCAAGGTATTTGCATTCCAGGTTTTTTTTTTTTTTAACCTTGAAAAAACAAATTTGTGTGGCGACCAGTCCAGGGTGTAAAAAGCCTCTCGCCCAAAGTCAGCTGAGGGGCTCTAGCTCAGTGAGGATAAACATGATAGAAAATGGATTGATGAAAGTCTGGATTTATTTTGAAATAAATACAATACAAGACATTGATGCAGCGTTTTTTTACCAAAGCAGGGGAAATTCCAGGCCATGGAGAACACAATAGATTACACACTCTGAAGGAGACGTGCCAGGGGACAAACACTTTCTACTTTTTCCTTATCCGAATCATATTTATTTTATTAGGTCTATTCTCCATAGGCTTCACGGTGGCAGGATAGCCATGCGTTCAGACACTCCCTCACATACACACACATGCACAAACGTGACAGGACCCCAGATCTCCACTGGTGCATGTAGTGATTCTATTTTTTGTCCCTTGTGGAGTTTTCTTTCCCCCCTTTCATCCACTGAGGATAGCTAACACCAGCAGCCAGACATAATTAGTACTGGAGAAAACACAAAGAGTGCAGGCTCCTAATGACTAGTAACATCTTGGTGGTTTGGTGTAGACTTTTTGTGTGTGTCATTTGAAAGGCGGTAAAGATCAATAGCATTCAATGAAAACTAATTGTGAAGCACAAAAGTGGGCAGCTGTGAGGCATCTTTTAGGCTATGTGACGGGAAACCATGAGGAAGATTTTTTTCAGTCATTTAGGAAAGCCCTCTGAGAGTAAAATTGTGTGAAACTGTGCGTGAAAAATGGCAGAATAAAATACCCATAATTCTTCCATTATTTAGTAACTTTCAAGCAACATGGAGAGATGGGAGGCAGATGGCAAATGAGAGTAGGAGAAGACTGTCATCCCATTGAATGTCTACAGTTTCTAATGTTCCACATTGCTTCTTACTAAAGAAGCTGCAATAGACGGTGAAAGAGAAAGACCACTGGAGACAAATACTTAAGCTTTAATGAAGGTAAATTGGATCCCACCTAAATTTTTGGAATTTATGAGAATTATTAAATTCAACGTAGGTTCCAAGACACATCTTTGCCTTTTAAGTTTAAGGGAATTTTCTTTTCGTTTGATGAAATCAATTTTTCACTTTTGGGCCATAATTCCAGAGGTATGTTTACGCAGACACAACACAATTTTAAAATTCCGCACCAAAACAAACAAATAAAATAAAGGCAACAACAACTACAACAACAACAAAAAACCGACCTAGTGACCTATAAATCCTGCTAAGCCCATTTCCATTTACAGAAGTGATTATTCCTTTACAGACTGAATAAACAGGATATCAATGGAGAAAAACAGTCTGACCACCTGACACTGACTACAAACATCTGCCAATTGGGGCATAGTTCCAATTAATTCGATTCGATGCATACAACTATGAAGCAACATATTGAACGTTTTCTTATCAAAACGACTCCTTAAAAATATCATCTCTTTGTTTCGCATTTGCTGACTGCACATTTGTTTCCATTTTACTGCATTTTCTACTATATTTATAACCCTCGTTATCCTAAACACACATGAACACACGGGGCCAATCACACAGAGATTAGAGTGCCCAACGACCACCAACCACAGCCAATGCACACATCCACACATCCAGCCACACAAATTTCAGTTGGCCGTGGTCATTGGCAGTGACCTTGCTATAATCTCTATCTAATTATATACACAGCCAGGTTTACTGTTTAGAGGCAGAGACCTGAGAAAATATAACCTGCTAATCTTATTTGGTCACAGTGGTAATAACCTGTTGAGTAGGCAGAGAGGAGCCCGGGGCTTTCGCTTCAACTTAAGCAAATATACCCTCAATAAGAGTCAATTGCACTCTAACTTTATACCGTATTTTCCTTGCAGCTATGTTTATTCTTTCAGCTGCACATGGGTGGGGCTGCCCATCAGGGTGGGTGGAGGATGTGAATTATTGGTGTGTTGTCATTTTATTAGTAGCTATGTATTAATGTTAATAATAATTAAACATAATTAATATTAATATGCAACATATACTAGTCAATTTATTTTTTATTTGGTTGAAAAGATAAACACTTGTGTATATTAGTGTGTGCAGTTGCGTGTGTGTGGTTGTGTGCGTCACGTAAATCTGTGATTTAAAACAAACTTAAAAGGCTGATTTGGGAGAATCAAGAGAAACATGAAGAACTGAGGCAGTCTCGCAGAAATACAGGTGCAAAACTCCTTAGAACACACACACATAAACAAACAGCATTGCAAGTCTGACCACACTCATCCTCACACATGCAAGACCATCCGTAACACTGTACAAGTGTAGGTTCATCTCCACACTCCACTTTTTTGCTCATTAATATTAGCAACAAAGTTCTTATTTACTTCTGTTTGCACAACCACATGTTAAAAATAGCATCTAAGAACTGACATATTTACAATTACCATAACCTCTCCCAGAGTTATTACCTATTTTGTCCTATTTAATGAACAAAAAGTTATTACAGAATTTCAATTTGGCCTTGGCTCTGTCTTATCGTGTGTCTGTGATGTGCATGGACACACGGATGCTCAGACCTTGTTTCCACATGAATACAAGTGATAGAATGTATTCCCTCATCAAAGGAGGTGTGATAGAGTGTGTCTCACAGACACAAGCTTACACTGCCACACACATTATGTAAATAATGCATGCGTCTTAAAGGGTTCAAGCCACCAGAGTTGGCCCACTCCAATTATGAAGGGTAGCACTTAGCATGGTTCTCTCTTCATCTCGTTTACCAGGCTCACCGCTGAGTTTCACCAAGGCGGACGTGCTAACCAGTTTATCAACGTGCTGCTTTTTCCTTATCTGAATAGAGGACCTTTTCAAAGCGGTCTTCTTAACCTTACTACTATCTGTTTCTGTCTCTATATCACCACATCCCTGGTGCCCATCACCCTGCAACCCAAGCTTTTTATTTCCACTCACATTAAGTGGAGGCCATGGTCTGGTCTACACTCGCCCCAAACACATCTAATGACAACCATGCCAAGCATTCACCATCCATCACATTATCTTTCAGAAACGAGGTATTAGTGTTCCCTGTCCCGTCAGCCAATTACCTGCTCCCTTCTGCTTGAGTCACCTGCATTGCAAATGTGACCTTTACTTAGAAGGCTGATTGCATATTTCCCAGAGCGTATGAGAGAATGCAAAGTTTTGAAGTGTGTGCGTGTTTTCCGGGGAGCGTGTGATCTCCAAAAGTGTGACATACAAGAGAATGAAAATATGCATGCGTGATGCATGCATGCAGGCAGGCACTCAAACTGCACAGTTGTCTAGCAATGCTTATGTGTGGGACTTAATGTGATACTTACAGGATATGAAGAACAATAAATCGTGTACATGTTTGGTTTTATGCCAGCGCCATTGTGTCTCTAGGTGAAAAGTCTTTGTGTTTGTGACTGCGCCAGTGAACAAGCTCTGTGACCCCTCATATACATCCACCGGACCCCCCTCCCTTGGCTTCTCAGCCCCCCCCCCCCCCCCCCCCCCCCCTTCAGACCCCTACCCAACCCATTCACCCTCCTCAGGTGATGGGCTGTCGTGAATGTTAATGTTCTGTGATGGCTGTGGAGCAAATAAGTGTTTCTGACACTGTACAGGATAGTGCCTTAATGAGGAGGCTGGTCAGTCAGCCGCAGCCACTGTACCAGTCACACACTCTGCTCATGCACAGATGAACCTTAACACGTTAAACCACCACAGTTGAGAGCACTGCAGAAATTCTATAACGTAACTGGGGTTTTACTGAAATACATTGTGCTCAACTTGAGGCATATTAACATGCATGGAAAATATATTTATATAGCTCTAATTCTCAACCAAATTTCTGACTTTCTATTTAAGTTGGCAACAATAAATTACTTCCGAATAGATTCGAATGTGTTACGCATTGCACAAACGTCACAGTCCAACAAATAAAAAATTCAACGTTAGTAAATTTTTTAATGAAGCATGGTTATATACCACTTTATCTACACCATACGGTGCCCAAAGTGCTTCACAAAGCCTGACATTCACTGAAAACGTAGCTATTGAACCGGAGAAGGCCATATATTGCTAAAGACAGCATCTTTAATACATCGGCATGATGGGCATCATTGACCGTACTGTTAAACACTTTATTTAATGCTCATTAGCTCGCTATCACGCTTATCCACTCACAGGTGTATCAATTGAAAGAAGCTTGCCGTCCGCCACAAACCGTATGTTCACTCCCGAAATACCTAGTAAGTTCACACTTACGCAACTCTGCATTCAAATGACGACACAGTAATATTCAAAGTTCTGATCACAGTCTGACAATTAATTACGACTGAGTAGCACCATTGACAAACAATACACAACATTTCCCAGATAACAGCTGCTGACATTTGTCCCTCTTCTACACAATAGGCCTTTTTTAATTTTCACTTCACTCAAGCTGATTCTTAAGATCGCATATTCCTCATACATTACCTTGCAACACAATAAATTGACCGATCATTCTAGAATACTCAGTTTCATTTTTAGATTCAGTGGGTCATCTTTGGTAAAGAAATACTGAAGTTCAGACCATTTTTTTGTTGACATATCTGCCCATTATGGAGTCCGAATTATTCTGACAGCCTTTGGACACAGTAAACTGAATCACTACCAGTCCACTGCATGTACAAGTCTGTGAACAAAGAACCTGCCTCTCCCTCCTCCCTGTGGATTGTCAAGAAAATGTACAGCTTGTAACTGAGTCGGCCATTCATTTCCGAAAACAGGTGAAAATCAAATCGCTTGGCTGACTCATCACAATCTGAACAATTTGAAGGGGATTTAATTCATTTTTTTAACTTTAGCACATAGAGAGAGAATAACCCTAAGAGGAGTAAAGTTGGGAGTAAGAGAAGCCAAGAAGCAGACATTAGGCTTGATTGAGACACATTGCAGTTGGTGAATCCCCTAACTGTGAGCACAACCTCACACTTGGCCGGGCTGTCTCTCAAAACGCCCAAAGTAGTCTATAGCGGACCTGTTGGAGTTACTGAATCGTCACACTACATGTTGTAGCCCAGGAGCGATGTGCCCACAAAGGTGTTACTTTTCCTCTCTCTGTGGGACTTGTTAGAGGAACTATTTTGGAACGTCATTCTTGCTGCCACAGAGTAACTTGAGCTGCAAAGCAACTGCACAGTTGCTCTAATTTTGTTTTCAATTGAGGTTTGCCAAGGAACACGGTATATGTTAAGCTTAAGAAATAAAGTAAAAGTCTTTGTTAAATTACAAAATGCATTAATAAACCCCTGGAAACAAATACATGTCGGAATAAAAAAACAACTTCTATGTCATGGAGCTTATTGTGAGTGAGTGAACATTTTCCACATTGTAACTGGATACTGAATATTTGACATTTACACAGACACATTCTTGTCAACTGCCATTTTTTGGGCGACATTAAGTGGTTTCTACTCTCAAATGCCATTTGCCCATGAATTTTCTATTGTGCTTGTCCTCTGTGTTGTCCATCCTAGTTAGCTCTGGGCAAGGGACAGGGCACACCCCTGGACTGGTCACCCGGGCACATGTAAAGAAACGACCATTCACACTCACACCTATGGCCAATATAGAGTTATAGAGTATTTAACGTCAAACTGCAGAAATCCAAACTGTTTCTGAAACTACTTTCCACTCAAAATAAATGCATTATGATAATTGTACTATAAAGTTTAAAGACATCGGCAAGCTAACAAAACTGTTTGGAAAATGTAGCTGTGAGATAGGCTACATTTTTGTTATACTTTGCAAAACACAATGGTTTACTTTACCAAATGCCTCCTTTGGTAAAAAAGTCAAGGCACTTGCATGGCTAAAGAAAACAGCAACATTGATTTCATCCTTAAAATAACCATACTTGAATAAGAATAACCAACGAGACTAGGTTGTAGAATCTTTGTTATCTGGTGGTGAGTTTAACTGAGTTGTCAGACGGAGATGAAGTGTGTTGTGATGACCTATGATCACACCCTCTTGACAATCCCTTGACCTTTAGAGGGCAAGTGTTAAAACAGTCACAGACTATAGCCACTGAGAAGTACAACAATAAAAAAAGACTACGTAAGTATCAGAGGCAGTCATTATTGTCATCAAGTGATTTTGTATTTATAATGGATGATTTTGTCACAAGTGCCACTTTTAATTCAGAGTGTTCATGTATCCATATGACTTAATCAGCACTTTTATCACAGCTCCAAATTCCATTTTGCCTCAGGACAGTTATAATTTACACATGTGCATGATTCTGTAATTTGATTCTGTAATTTGTATTTGTTTCTACAAACAATATATTTTATACCTACTGTGTGTGTTTTATTACTATTACACATTTTATTTGGCATTTCCTCTGTCATTTAAAACCTGTGACAAGCTACACACTGTGTTGGATTAAATGGAAATAAAAATATCTTGTCTTCAAGGTATATGATTTTGTCTTGCTGTTCAGATGGAATTTTACCACCCTACTGTGGCCTTTACATAAAAATAAAATAAAAATAATAATAAGCATATTTTCCTATTTTTATTCAGTAGGTAAGAGTATAAATGCATTCAAGTACACTCAAAATAAAATGCCTCACTGAAATTCATTGTTGGTTGAGTCATCTAGTCAGTCTTTATAGAAGCAAGTTAAGGTGGTGAAAAGCAAAGCCCCTCAGGCTAAAGCCTCTTGACCTGTGGAATGACTGCAGGGAGGTGATGGCAGCTTGGGTCTGATAGAGGCCAATTGCCCAGGCCTTAAGGCACATCCTGCACACATGCTTTTGGCAACACTAACCTCAACAAAGCAACAAATACCACACACCAAAGATCACACACTCAACAGACGCGTTTCTATAAGCAGGAGAAGAATGAATAAGCTTTTCAATTCTTTAAGCAGTGGAGGTGGGTGGGGCTGCTGTGCACCTTACCAGATTGGTGGTTGCTGACTGATGACAGAAAATACAGCTCAATTTGAGCATGCATACCAAAACCGAAAATAAATTAGAATGGCAGTTCAGAGTGAGGTAAAATAATATTTTGATCATCATACAACATATGTTAAGTTGAACATGAGAAATGTAGGTTACTGTTATTTTCTTTTAATTTCTTTCTTTCTTTGAATCACTGACAAAAAAGTAATGGGATGAAACCTTACAAAATGTTAGTAAACAAAACATATTTGTTTATTTGGGGTGCGTGGTAATTTTTGCATTGTATTGTGTCAGTAATACTATATTCATTTGCAAATATTGGCCAGAATCACAATTTAACATTTAGATTTTATTAATTTGAAACTGAAAAGGAAACATTTGTAATGCTGAACACATTGGGAAAAAAATGCAAACACATAGATTCTCTTCAAGGTGCCACTGATCTGATTATGTGTTTCATGTCTGTGTTCTCCATTCACACTGTCATGCTTCATGTTTTCATCCAATCACATAACTGTTATTCTCCCTTTATTAATGTTGGTCTGCCTAGATTAAATATTCAATCAAGCCTTGTGATCCTTATACAATCCTTGTGTGTGTGTGAGAGACAGAGAGAGTTTGTACATTGATGTGTAATGGTGTGTAAATATATTTATGGCTCAGGGTCACAGTGGCATTAACCTGACCCAGACTGTGCCTCTCAGGGGATCGTCAGGGCTGCTGATTGTTCTGTGTTGCACTCACCTATTGCGGGCCCATATAAACAGTGTGTTTCAACGTATGTGATTTTTTGACAGGGCGCTTGGTTTTAAAGGAGTTTGTAGTGAACTTGGAGGATATTAAGGTTATCATTACTAATGACAGTATTATCTATAGAAACAATCAAGTTGTGTGAGATTAGTACACATTTTACTCTGCAAGTGAGCTCAAGCTTGTTATTAGGCCTTTGGCTCAGCTCGCTCAGTCAGACATATGCCAAAGGCCGACATATTATTCGAGTTTTAAACCTCTAATTGGTAGCGTTTAAAAGGCATTTAAGAGTGCCCTTTCTTTGCCACTTTTCTCATTCCCCATTTAATGTATTGTGTCAAAGTCTATTACCTCACTTGGACGTTTTTGTCCCTTAAAGAGCGCGTGCATGAGAGGGGGTGAGAAACAGGGAGAGCGAGAGTGGGGGGTTGGGGGGGAAAATAAGAAAAAAAAAAAAAAACACCATCAGCTGAGGTTTGCCAGGTCGATAAAGCTTTTAGATTTGGAGATGTTTTCAGGGGAGCCCATTTCCTGCGGCTAAGAGTTGTTAATGGAGCTTAAGGAATTATCTTATGACTCTCTCTGTTTCAGTTTGTTTGGGCCTTGGAAACCCCCCCTTCTTTCAATATGCTACTGTCAAAGCTACTTAATGAAAAGTAACGCGCCGCTGATTACAGTTTTATATGGTCTCTATGTAAAAGGGGCCTGTTAATTTACCATCACGCTCCCTCTGTGTGTTCATATTTGACACGGCTGAATGATTTAGCGCTACACTCCCTCTCCTTTTTTCTATCCACCTCTCTCTTATTCAGTCAATTAAAAAGGGCCACATTGCAGGTCTAATAAAATGTACCTTCATGCTAAATTAATCAAACATTGTGGCAGGGTTGTCTTATCAGGCAACCATTGCTTCCTATAATAATTAATTAAGTACCAATTAACCCTGCATATCTGACACATCTGAGGTTATTTTCTTGTCATAAATCAACTTTCTTCTGAAATGCTGTGTTCTATCTTTTATAAAAGTGAATAAATTCATTACCGCTGCTCTAATAAAATAAATCCCACTTTGCTTCCTTGCAGGAAAAAAGGGGGCTCAATCGTTGATGCTCCCCCCACCCCCATTAAAATTCATCTGGGAAGGCACGCCTCCCTCCCCTCCTTGCTCTTCTAGGACAGAGTCCCATGAGAGCTCCACTTTTGCCATTACTGTCAAGTACCCTTGACTTTTTTCCCTCTATTTGCCCTTTTATCTACAACAACTAATTCGAGTTCCTTTGCCCTTTTCACTTTTAGACAACGTGAGTGCCTCCCTTTCACTTTCTTCCCGCACATTCAGACCTTTGTTTCCTGGATGTTGTCTGATGGAAATTGAGGAGCCAGTGTCAAAAGTGAAAACTGCAAATTATCTCATTGGAGCTTCTTTTCTGAACCCATTAATGGACGCATGGCGAATAACTTAGCAGTTTGACAGCTGCATCATGGACAAGGTTGAGAATGGGGAATATTGGAGAGAGAGCTGAGAGGGGAAATCAATGGGGTGCCATGAAATATGTCCACCTACATCCCAATTACAGCCTGTTTAGATGGAATTAATGAGGCAGAGCTCAGATATTTGCCTGTCTTGAGGTCTTGCTTCTAAAATGAGATGTTTTGAGTTAGTCTGTTGTTCTTAATTCTGCTTTGCTATTAAAATGATAAAGCTAAAATTTATTAATAATGATTAAAAAAAATCTATTTAGTCCCTCTTCCTGAGACAGCAACTCTTAAGGAACATCACAATCTCCCCTCGGAAGCATGTTTTTTTTTTTTTTATTGTCAGTGCACAATGTTGGAACTCATCCAACCTTTGAAGAGCTGTGCATTGGTTAGACTTTTTAAAAACGTGTCCAACTTTTGAACAGCTGTGCATTCGTGAGACTTTTTTTATTTAATAGTGATCCTCCAAATTATTTTAATTATATATGCATGCGTATAGGAACGAAAGTAAAATAAATAATAAATACTGTCCAAGATGTAAACATATTATACAATTCAACAACTTGTGCGCGTGCGTTGGAAAAAACAAAATCTGGATCAATTGGAATAGTTCACTTGTGTTAAAGAATGTACCAGCGAAAAGGCGACATATAGGTTCTATCCCAGTTGTTTTTGTCCTTTTTTTTTTTTTTTAAATAAATTATTTGTTTTGGTGTTATTATGAACAAAAGAGTTTGTTAATAGTTTTGAAACTCATGGCACTGTCTTTGGACGAGTCCTGTTCATGGTGTAGGACCCCTGGACTCTTCTCTGCTTCCAAGATGGATCCTTTGGTGGTGCTGCTGCTCCAGGATACAGTGGTGTTGGTCAGGGCTTGACTCAAAGTGCTGTGCCTGAACAAGGGATCATGGAAGACCCCATCCACCCAGTTTCTCAGTGTGGTGACGGGCGAGTCCTGCCTGCGGTCCAGGCCTGAGGTGGGTGAGGTAGCGACTGATGGTGGGCTGAGGGAAGAGGAGGGGGGTACTTGACACCTCAGCATACAAGAAGGGTAATCAGTCTGGACCAATGAGGTCGCCGTCTGGGCCAAAGACCAAATTCGAGGTTTGCCGTCTAATATGTGGTGCTGGGGCTGTTGGTTGTAACAAGCCTTTGGCTGCACTCTACTCTCTGCCTGGAACTCCTCTTGATTTGTTTTTAGGCAACTTTTACTCAAGTCTTCTTCCCCCCCGAGTGCAGCCGGGCCAGACATTTTTAGAGACACATCTTTGATGAGATGCTCAGTGGGACAGTCGCCTGTCGTTGTCATGTGAGGGTTCATGTGGTATCTGTGCTTCAACTCACACTCCGAACTCTCTGACTCCAGAGTGTCAAAATCTTCCAGGTCGCTCAGCTGGAGATCTTTATTGGATTGACCTCGACTATCTGGGAAAAAGAGAAAGCAGGCGGTCAGTGCATGAAGGATGGCAACACCGGATCTGATTACAGCATCAGCCACTCTTCAGTCCATTCAGAATGTTAGAAGTTCAGTGATAGTACTGACATCAGAGCTGATAAAAGGCATTTTCCTCTCCTTGCAAATGAAAAGAAGTTTGTTTTATTCAGCATATAAAACTGCCATTAATTGTGCTGATCAGTGTTAAAAAATATCCATCAATTATCACAATTGTAAATGTAGTTTCCTTTATAAAGCAAATGGAAAATATTAAAACCCTTCCTGTGTACTTATTTCAATTTTAAGATGACATGAAAATTGCTTAACAAAGCTCAGTCAGTTTTGCATTTAATCAAATTTGCATCCCCTGATCCATTTGAATCAACTGAATATATTAAATAAAAAAAAAATACAGTAACATCCAGCTGAATATATCAAACTTGAACTTGATATTGCGTGGTCTGTAAAAATATGTTTTAATAATATTTATAATGTATTAAATTTCACTTGTTAAAAATATAAGTAAATGACTTTTTCAAAGACTATTTTTATTCGTGTTTGTGGTATTCCAATCATACTTATATTTAAATTTGCTATAAAACGTTACATAATGACACTACATTACAGATGTGCAGTTCTTTTTGTCTTCATACGCTCCAAATAATAAAATCTGAAAATCTTTAACACATCAAAGACACTCGACGAAAGACCCCTGTTATATTTTGCTGAAACATTTTGAAAAAGTGACGCTGTGGTGACACTGACCATTTTCATTACTTTCACTTTTTATCTGCTCCTCCTGAGAACAGTCGTCATCCTCGTCATATCGTTTCTCCTCTGAGCCCTTGTTTCTGGGCGGCCATGTCATCTTGTTCTCTTTCTTCAGCCTCCTCCTGGCGTTGGCAAACCAGGTGGACACCTGTGTCAGGGTCATCTTGGTGATGATGGCCAGCATGATCTTTTCACCTTTGGTGGGATAAGGGTTCTTCCTGTGTTCCTGCAGCCATGCTTTCAGAGTGCTAGTTGTCTCACGAGTGGCGTTCTTGCGCCTAGGACCTCCATCCATGGAACCATATCTGCTTGGGAGAACAACACACCCGCAATGAGCTCATATGCGATATATTTGACTGCCCAAACTTTTTTCCCTGGTGGACTTAAGGTTAAAAGCAATCATCTACAGTTTGCTCTTGAAATATGACTCTGAACATAGTCTGCTTTTTTAATTTGCCAGACAAAACAAAAATTGCCCATCAAACCACATCAAACACGCATCTTCATCACTTCTTGAAAGTAAACATTCAATTCACGTACACAAAAGACCGATGTATTGTTGAGATAATTTCAAAATCTAGTTTTGTCAGCCTCCCTAGTCCCACAAACATATCCGTACATTTAAAATGCACAATGTTGATCGTCAGTCAGTAGAGAGCTCTTAACGTCCTCTCGAGGGAGCCTTTTATGAGGCCTTATTGCTTTGAATAGTTTAGTAAGGGTCAAGCACTGCTAAGGGAATCGCAAGGAGAACTATGCACCTTTCCTCGCTGCATTTGGTTCTCTAGGAAATAAAATAGACTGTAAAATTGCTTTATGGGCTGTGATGATGAGCCCTCAGGTAAAAGACAGACAGATAAAGTGGAAGTGTTGTCGGGCCCCTTGTTCATCTGTGTGCCAGATTGTCTGCCTTTCCTCACACACTGCAAGCCTTTTATTGCAAGTTAGTTTACATTGACTGTAGTGTGATTTTAAGCCAGACACGCCCTTTAGGCGATTGTTTTTTTACATGTAATGCATAAGAAAATACTAAACAAGGGAAACATTTGTGTTAACTGCCACACTGATTATAAGATATAAGAAAAGACAGGAAGTGTTTACTTCCAGGTGTTACTTTTCATCACCTCACAATCTTCAGTTCTGTTCAATATGACCCATTATTCTCATCTAGAGCCTAAAACAGGGCATAACTCCCCATTGTAAACAAACAAAAATCGTTAAGTTTTGAAACTGTAATTTCTAAACTTTTTGTGTAGTTTTTCCAACAAAATGAAATACTGCTGCATACCTTCAAAATAATTCATAATAAAAATATAAAAATGATAGTAAACAGCTCTTAGGCACTTCTGAAACAAGCAAACAAACACATTAATTTGAAAATTTTGTCAGACTATAAAAAAAAAATACCTGTCATACTGATACTGTCCCAAGGTCGGATCGTAGGGGTAGTAGGCCGTCGCTTGGGTTATACCTGCATGTGCAGAGGCTGTGGCATCTTTTGTATCAAATGTACCCTGTAACCAGTAAACAAAAATAATGCTCAACTTGAAATCAGGAATATTCATGTTGACTTAGTTACACACTTGAGAATGATTTAGTTTAATTTATTCCACCAATAATGATTAAGCCACAATGTTTCACTGTAGCTGTGGAAAGTGGGAATTGTTCAATAATTATTTAATTAGGAACTTGTGGTTTCTGAACATTGAGTTAAAAATAGAGTAGCTTTTTATAGCAACACATTAAAATATAGAAACAACAAATAAAAACTCTAAATTTTTTTATAATAAAACATTAAAACATTTTAAATAAGCATATTAATATCAATACATTTTGTATGATGTAAGACAGGATGTTGCATTCCTATTTTGTCTGTCCGACTTTATCCAAACACTGCACCTTTATAAATTCCCACTTATTTTCTTTATTTTTCCTGTGACATTCTCAAATTGCCTGATTTGCCCCTGCATGTCACTCTGAATCCTATACATAAGTGAACATAAACGGATTAATTTGAGTTGTTGCTGAATAGATTAAAAGCATTTAAAAAGTGAAAATAATCTGTGAATCAATGTCTATTTCCATTACTGCGTTTCCTAAATGTCACTTCGGAATGTGATAAAATGCAACATGAGCACAGCATGCATGCAGACAGAACCAGTTTTGTTAAACAGAGAGGTGCGACTGCAGGGTCCATTAATCAGTGCCAAAAAAAAAAAAAAAAAAAAAAAAACGCTCACCAGCGAGTAGAAAGCGGAGGCGTCCGTTCCATATGTAACATAGTTGCCATATCCTTGCGTGCCCGTGTAGGGACTCCCGTACATGCCCAGTGCGGCCGCCGAGCTGAGCTCATGTCTGGCGGTCGCCAGCAGTCGGCTCTCATACACGGGGCAGTAAACGGGCGTCTGCCCGGACGCAGCCACTCCGGAGTCGGCGATGGATCTGCCGGTAGACTCGCAGCATGTGGTCAGAGAGTTGCTTGTCATTAGGAACTGCACGAATTAGAGAAAAAGAACGAGATCATTTGAAAATAAAATCACTTATCGTGCAAGAAAGTTTCAGCCAATGCATGAGAAGCTGGAACGGAACAGAACGGACTTTTTTAATTGAATATTGTGTTACTTAAATGCACACTAACGAATCTTCGAAATAATAATAACAATAAAACAACATTCTTTAAAAGACGTTGAGTAATGTTGAAAACCTGATAACATGCGCGTTAACACAAAAAGACGCATTTTTTCCTGCAAATTGATGGAGCGCACATGCGTTAAAACATAATGTCTGTCAATGACATGCAGACAAAATAAAAAATAGCAGTTTGCACATGAATGTGGCTTATTAAGAAGTTGTCACGTGCGTAATGCGCAAATACAGTCTATTTATCCGTTCAAATTTATTCAGAGTATACTGGAGGTTTCATTTTCCGCTTCCCTCGATTTTCTACCTTTGCAGGTGTCAAGTTAGAGTAAAGAAATATCCTTTCCCATCTCCGACACGTGTCTTTCATTTTTTATCAAAGTGCGCAAAACACCAAACTCAGATCGATGAGATAGCCCATCGCAGACGTTTCAGTCAAAATCATTTATACAATTAAACAAGTTAAAATAACTTACTTGCGGAGCAGACGAATAAGGATATCCAAATTGTGGATATGACATGGTAGAGAGGTCCCCCAATATCCAGAAATAAAGCGAGACTGAAGGTCTCCACTCTCACGCAGGCTGCTGCTGCTGCTGCTGCTGCTTGACTGTACCAATTGATTGCACAAGCTTCTTGGATGCTTATAGGGCGAAGCACAGTAGCATGTTTAATTTGTGTAAAATGCCCCCCCACTCGAACACCTTTCAAAGAAAATAAATAAATAAAATACAGAAAACCAGAAAGCTGCTGCGTATTTTTTTAATGAAAAATATATATCAACCAAATATATAAAAATAAATATCTATCGTTTTCAAGAATGACAACTTTGTTGTCCCATATGTATTTTTGCGTTGTAAAAAGTTGTACAAAAGACGTCAGCAGCGGATGCAGGTTGTTTTAAGAGGCAGTAGCTATGACGTCACAAGTTTGTCACTCTAAAAATGATCCGTCCTAACTTTATTATTAATTTTCATTGTGGGGACGAGGGCAATGAAAAAAATATTGTTTGCAAAAGTGAACAAAGTGAAATTAAAACAATAAATTGCCCAATCAATTGCCAGAGCATGCACATGCGTTTAGTGTGAGAAGTCATTTGTTAGAATTGCTAAACACATGCAAATAAAGTAAAAACTATCTATCTATCTATCTATCTATCTATCTATCTATCTATCTATCTATCTATCTATCTATCTATCTATCTATCTATCTATCTATCTATCTATCGATCGATCGATCGATCGATCGATCGATCGATCGATCGATCGATCGATCTATCTATCTATCTATCGATCGATCGATCTATCTATCTATCTATCTATCTATCTATCTATCTATCTATCTATCTATCTATCTATCTATCTATCTATCTATCACAATATTGTCATCGCCAAACTGGTTAGCACCCAAAAAGTCAAGCTCTTTCCCTTGAGTTCATGCACTGTGCCTGCTTGGAGAGTCCCGGGTTGAGACATGTGAAAGGCCCCCGGGGTCACTCCTCAAATTAATGATGATGTACTCCCCCCCTCCTCCACCCGCCCCCCACCTCTCCTTCTCCACTGCTCTCCAGCTGGATCTCTGCCTACCGGTGACAGCTCGATTGAGGGTGATTGATGACTATCTAGGGGACCGAGGCCAACATACTAATAATATGATGCTGGCACCTCGCAATAATTGCTGGCTCTCATTTACAGATGAAAACGGTAATAAAGCGCTATTGAGACAAAGTATTCTGGTATTTGACTGAGGTAATTTAAGCGTTGTGTTTTCATTTTTTACTCGTTACGTTTCTTTGGAAGCTTTGGAGTGAGGGAGAATGGCCTGTATAAAATGTGTGCACTCTCATTTATTCGGACAAATTGAATTATGTGGGGAGAGTACCTCAAAGCAAATGGTCACATTAAGACTGTGAACGGGAAGGGGCAGGAGGGTCAAATGGGATCAGGCAACGCTTTTTAATTTACATTAGGCCACCTTGCCCGAACAACCATGAACCGTTCAACCACACACGCACGCACGCACGCACGCACGCACGCACACACACGCACGCACGCACGCACGCACGCACGCACACACACGCACGCACGCACGCGCACACTCGCACGCACACACACACACACACAATCTTTCCTTGCGAGCAATCATTGTCAAGATGTTGATTTTTCAGGATTGTGCGAGTACTCACGCATGATGTCAGAATCACCCAATGTGGTCAGATCAACACAGAAAGCAACCGATCAAGGACCTTTGCTCTTGTATATGTATGGAATTAGTCTGGAGACAGAAAACATGTTGGACACCCTGACAATACACCATCGTTACAGACCACACACCCTGCTTGTTGTATAGGGCCTACCTTTTGATTATCCATAGCCTTACCCAGTGTTATCGGGTGCCTGTAATGAAATATTTAGGCACACGAGTATATGCTTTTAGACAGAAAATGAAGGCGACAGCAGGAGTTCAAGCTTGTTTAGCGTTTAAAGATTAAAAGAGATGCTTCTTTTTTTTTCTTTGACAGATGTGGGGAAAGAGGGAAGCTCCATGTTCGGACAGATGCAGGCATAATGTGAGAGTCCATTAAAGAGGAACTAAGCTGACTGCATTTCCTTCTGTTTTGATATTAATACTCGTTCTTATCTAAGAATACATTTAAAATATATAAATTTTATTTTTAAACCATCATCTCTATTTTTAAAATATGCAATATATTTAAAAAATACTAGTCAATCTCAATTTGTTCAAGATATGAAATCATTTTTCCAAACGTAATTAAAAATAATTATTCTCTTCCAGGGTATGTCCATCTATCCATTTTCCTCTGCTTCTCTGGGGTTGGGTCATGCAGCAGTTATAACAGGAGAGTCGAGACTTGTCACTCCCCAACTACTTCGTCCACCTCTTCCAGGGGTGTCATGAGACATTCCCAGGCCAGCCGAGAGACATAGGGCTCTATTTCCGTGCACAGTAAAAGTAAACCTGTCTGGAGTGGATTTTGGTATTTCTGCAGACGCACAAAGCTTAAAAATTTAGATTTTGCGCCATTGTGGGTGTGAACAAAGCCGAAGGCGGCTTCTGTGCATGAGAGGCGCAGTTCTTGACATGGTGGAAAAAGGAATTGATTATATTGAGTCCATCCATGCAGGAGGTCGAAGCATTCAAAGTACATTACTTTTAATAAGGATCTTCAAGCAGACCACCACGGGCGGCAAGTGTACACTTGGGTACCGCCTTCCACCCTGATCATTTGTGTCCATGTGTGACCACGCTATTACTCTGCCAAGGCCAGGGTGGTGATTTTAAAAATATAATGACAATAATAACAATGTGCGCAATCAACTGATTTCTACAATGATTCAGACCGTTGATGCACGGCTTTGTTATATTTATAATTACAGTGATGACATCCACCACACGTGTGTGGACTGTCATGTAATAACGGTAAACCGTTACCACTATAAAAACTTTATTGACTGTAGAGTTAATGTTTTAAGTGGCATCTTTGCAAGTCTTTAACCCTGCATGTTTGAACATGTTAACCATTGTAATATTAATACGGAAAGCAATAAAAGTGTGTTGAAACAGACTCTTAACTTTATTGATGAATGAGGAATGCGCAATAAAAGTCTTGTTATATGTCTGACACATTCACTTTGAGCTACTGCCTCCCACCTTCCATACGTACCACAGCTCTAAACCTGAGCTAAGTGTTTACTAATTGTGTATTTACTCTAATTTTGCCAAGATGCAACCTCCAAGTTCTTGACATCTTATCTTTTAGTTAGACCTACATATTCCGCTTTGATTTTTTTTTTTTTTCCCATTTGACACAAACCCTGGAGTACTATAACCGGAATAATAAGCTCCCTTGCACTTTTAAGTAAACTTGCTAATTTGCATCTGTACAACTAAACTCCTATTAAAGAAAGTTCCCCGGCTACGTTGTAATCATGAAGGTGTCACTTCCTTGATAATCTGGCGTTGATTAATGAGCCACCATGAGGAGGTAAGCGCATGATTGCGTCTATGTGCGTGTACACATTGGCTGGGGAGGGTGAGGTGTATTTTTTTAAGGGGGGAAGGTGGATATAGAATTGAAGCGGGATGATCAAGAAGGTGATACACTCATCTTTCCAAATTTCATTCATGCCATTTTAGGATAATTTGAATAGGTACAGATGTAAGATAACCCCAATGCATTATAGTACGAAATCATTCTAATACTAGTATGTACCTGATTTTACATTACAAATATGTAGCTGGAATTTTTATAAGTCATGTGGATTAACACTATTATACAAGTGTAACCCATCAGTCCATTTTGACACACTGGATGTAGCAACAGGGAGCCGTCACAAACAAGAGGAAGAAGAATATCCAATAATCTATTTTCAATTGGTGGTTCTTTTCAGGGTCGTGCTGTAAACGAATTCATAGCAGATGACTTTGGGGCAAGAAAGTACACTCTGGACTGGTGGCTAGTCTTCTCCGCAAAGTTTCAAATCTTGCATTTTGCTATTGTTTTTCCCGGTTACAATAAAATGATCATTGAGACGTTTTCGTTCGAAAATGGTCTAAGTGAATTATCGATTTTGGACGAAAGCAGAAACCTTGAAAGCAAGCATTTTGTGGGCTAATTATTGTGAAAGTCTGGTCTCTCTTGCAACCAGTTGCATACAGTGTCACACTGCCGTGGACACCCACGATGTATGTTGGTCATCCACGAAAGCCCTGGCGGGACACTGACTTAAGCGGAAGTGGCCTGGGGGAAAATGAGCTCAAAATTCTCTTGCCACGGCAACTGACCATTGACCCGGGCCAAGAATCCTGCCTGACCACTAAGGATTGCCTTTCCAGCAGCCATGGAATTGTGTGCATGACTCAAAAGGAGCCACAGGGCTCACACTTAGTAGATATGTGTGTTTACTCGCTTCTAAAATGGTCACTCGATGAGCACACAATCACACATTGATGGCGATGGCGGAACCATTGTTTTCCGTGTTTCACTGCGATTCCGTTTATCTTACGACTACACCACTAAAAGATAACGACTTGACAAATAGATCAAATTAATTGAACGAGTAAAGACAGATCACGGTGGAATGTTAGAGTATATTAAGTTCGCTAACTGACAAAAAAAATATTTCATAAAAATACCGTTTGCTCACGTACTATGAAATCAACCTCAAAAGTTAAATTCAAAAGTAATGGTTTTGCATTTTGTGGATTCTGGTTGTTTTGGTGTAACCTTACCAAAGACCTTTTGGTCCCACCTTGAAGTAGAGGTTTCCTGTTCTACTGTATTTAATTTAAATGCTCCAACGAACCAATATCTTATGGTCCACTGTTTCAGGTTCTGTTTTTGGCATCAACAACACAGAAAGTCCAACTGACCTCAATAGATATGGACAGCTGCACAGACGGACTCGCTTAGTGACAAGAAGCCCCAAGCTGCTCTGAGGCTTTCCAATAGTGACCGTGTTCTCCTTCCATAGCCATAGAAATAAGGTGCAAACATTGTCTCTCTCACACACTAACACTGAAACACGCGCACACACACACACACGCGCACAAACACACACATAAGCGCACGCACGCACGTGCACACACACACACACACACACACACACACACACACACACACACACACACACACACACACACACACACACACGCACACACTGCTTATCCAGCAAAACATTAGACTGTCCACAGTCCTGTCTACTCGTGGAGTCCAAATGGAATATTGATCTCCAACAATCTTCTCAATGTATTTCCTATTTCTTCCCTTGAACAACACAATGATTTTTTTTTTTCCATTTCTCCTCGTTGGGCCCTAAAGCCCTAATGGTTTTTGCATGAGTAGAATAGTGTTGCAGCATCCTCCAGGCAGTATGTTTAGAATGGTGACTATGGTCTCTTGCTGAAGATTCAATGTGCTGATCATTATTTTTAGTTGGGAAATTGTGCAAAGTAGTCAACATTTTCAGCTTTGTTTTCTAACTGAGGCACTTTTAAAGCTTTATATAAAAAAAACAATGTCCTTTTAATTTGTTCACCCTGAGATAATCGGGGTCATTCAGGTCTATTAGCTTTTTATACCAATATGATGCTTCCAACACGTGTTGGAACAATTATAAGATCAGTGTAAGACATTGATTATTCTGGGAGAAAAAAGTCCAACACATGAAGTTTCAAGTTAATATCCATTATACCTTCTCCTTTTTTTTAACCCAGCTGTGATAGTCTGGCACAACGCATTCATCTGTCTGCCTGTCGATCTTCAGTCCCCTCTCTTTCTCACTGTTCTGCCTCTTCATCCACTCTAAGAGGTTTAACATGTCCAAGTTCGCTCACTCATCCATAATTGATCAACACAACGGGAGCATCTCCTCTGCACTTAGTTAACTAGCTATCTTCAGGTGTTGCCCTAGCAACTGGCCAGAACATAAAACACGGAGAGGATCTGTATGTAGCACTAAAATTGTAGAACCAATGTGTCTTGTAAATCTTAGCGTTGGGTCCTTGTTCCTTGGACATCTTCTTGGATTCCACATGTAGAGGCACACCCAATGTACAATACATGACAAGAGTGACAACGATCAAAAATCTTGTAACCCAGTGTGACATAAAAGAGGGATGATTCCTTCTTTCAAGTATTGCATATGTGGCATTTTGTTTTAGGGTTTTCCCTCTTAGCGGTTTCATGTAGCCTGGTAGTTTGCACATCATCTGAGGACACAGGGACACGCAGTCTCGAAGGCACATTCAAATCTTCTCACTTCCAGATTTGTGGTTAGAGGCGGTGGTCTTATAGGTTTTAAGGTTTTTTTATGGGTTCCTTTGCACAAATTAATCATAAAAAAGGTCACAGTAAGCATTATGTGATGTAAAACTCAACCATAGATATCATTTTAAAAAAAAGAAGCAGATAAACAACTATGTGCAAATCAAATACCTTTTTTGATTGGAAATAAAAATGTAATTCTACTGAATCAAACCCAATCGAATGCCATTGTCTTTTGATCCCATGCCAAAATATTGTTTTTTATGTTCATTATTTTATCATCTTGGTCCATGATCTAAATCAGCAGCATGCCATTTTTGAAGAGATTGCTGTTGGTCAGAGATTCCTGCCATTTTGAATGTCATTTTCTCATTAATATTCAAATAAATCAATACTTATAGATAAGCTCTGACTTGGGCTCTATTCTCTTAATGTGAAGAAAAGAGCGGAAAGTTGTAGGAAAGTGGAGGCTGTAATAAAAATATGCATCACTCCAACTTTTTTTGTGTTCTCACGTGTTTCAGTTTGAAAGGGATTTGATCAAGTTCTTGAGAAATTTGTAGGAAATGTAAGCAGGTTGCAGCAAGTGAAAGTTATTTTACCTTCAGGACAAATTTCCCAACCAGACTCATATACATAGTCGGTCTTATTTAACTTTTTGCTCTTTCCATCGCAATAATTATTTAGAAAGGTGTGCATCAATTGTCTTGCAAAATCTTGTCTACCATTCCATTTACACATATATAAAGACACATTTACATTCATAATGACATACATCAAGCTGTGTAGAACTCCAGTTATGAAGTTATAATTCACTATGGGCATATGTGCATACATGTAAAAAGACATTTTATTCTTTGCTGATTTTTAGCTGATAAATATTCACCTTATTTTTCACCCTGCATGCTTTTCTTTAGATGAACTGAAAACATTGTGGATGGTCAGACAAAAAGGACATGCCAATCATCTTTCTGCCTGAATGTGTCTAATTCTGTGTGTACGTGTGCACGTGTCACAGCCTCAGACCATCATGTTGGACACTGGAGTGACACTGATCGTGGTGTGATGCGTACATACTCTGGGGGCCAGGTGGTCGCTCTCTCTGTCATGACCAACCCAGAGTCCCTTGACACATGCGACCAGCACCAGCGCATTGAATCTCCTTTGCATTTCAAATTTGGAAGAAGTCACAATGCAGGTTGCACATGTTGTTTCTACAAGTACTTTCACTTTACAAATATGTATGTTGTTAGTGGTTACAATTCAAACAATGTGACAAATACTATTATAGATAGACATGTCAAGTGAATGTTTGCCTGAGAATAAATTCGCCAGTATATTTTCATAGATCTAGAAAAATGGCTATCAAAGACACAAGAGGGCAGCTTTTGAAGAACCCTAAAGATAAAGTCAAAATATTTCACTGTAGTACTTGGTCATAACTCTCAATAAACATAAGGGAATACTTTCTTTTATATTTCTGAGTGTCTTTTTAAGAGACCTAAAAAGAGACCTATATGACCTAAATATAATATGAAATAGTTATTAACACTTAGGAGTTACAATTTGAGCCACTTGTATAATTTCCCATTTTATGAGTCATTGCCCGAATTTATAAAAAAATAATTAATGGAGAAAGATCAGTTGTGACCCGATTTTCCATCCTTTTTTACAATCTCCCTATCCCTTCTGCTTGCTGATGCATATGGATATTATAAAGTCATGATCGCCTTTTCAATATTCACCTACATAATAGAGTTAGTACATGAGGCAGAGCCGTGTTACGGGGCAGAGAATGTGTTATATGCAGTGATTATCTTCCTGAGGACGACACAGCCGAGGCAGGCACTTACAATTACTTATTCATAATGCATCCACTGAAACACAAATGCACTTTATTGTCTCATTCTGCATCTTATTTTACCCATAAACCAGAAAATGGGTTGGTTTTCTAATGAAAGAGGCATGTTAATATCAAGGCAGATAAGGGCTGGCATGTGCAGATGGGAGCACCGTGTGGAAACTCAATCACAAGTTCCTTCAATCACTCTAAACCTGAACAAGAGGGAATGGGTGCATTTGAATATTTCCCCCTACCTGAAAGTATTAAAACTATACAAATTTAATACCTACTTAACATGTAGTTGCTTTTTGTGCCTCTTACTTTTGCAGTTCTGCATAAAAAACAGGGAGGTAATGCGAGAGTGACTCTGGCAGGTATGGACATGACATGGTTTTCCAACCAAGCATGTCTGCAAGATTCTCTGGGTTTAATGGTTGCTTGAACTTCTTTATCCCGGAAATTTGAGTAGCTCTTTCTTTTTTTTTCTGTTATATTCCCAGTGCTCTGCATTCGTTACAAACAAACAAAGTAGTTTGCAGTTGATGATATATGTGTGTATGTACTGCATTTACTCATAAAAAGTATTTCAATATAAACAAAAATGGAAAACATAATCCATTAGGATAAGTATATATTTTTTGAATGAATTTCTCAAAATTTGTGGACTTGAGTTAGCTTCATTGCTCGTATCTGAAGAAACGGCTTGTCGGAAAGTCGGCTGATTTGTATCTCATGGCACGACTGTGATTCCAAAGTATTTATGTAGTTAAACAAAAACGAGTAACCCACGGCCTGCAGATTTGACTCTGATGAGCTGATCTGAGGCTTTGTTAGTTAAGAAAGCTCTAAGAGCTCTCTGCGAATGGAAAATCAGGGTTACAACGGAGTGATGTACTAGGCATTAATAGATCAGCCTGGGTCTTGGATGCCACACAAATGCATGGACCAACACTGATACAACACTGATAATGGATGAAAATAAAATTAACCATTATACAATATCCCCACATAAAGTACCCAAAGAAATTTCATCAGTGGCTGTGGCAAGGTCCCTGCAAACACAACATTGTACCCCAGTGGTCAAAGCACATAAAAATGAAGAGGGAAAAAAAGAGGCAATGTTAATTCTGTAAAGGAGTAGGGAGAAGAGGAAGACATTTCACCCATCCACATTCCTTTATTTTCCACTCCAATGATCACATTAGAATATTTTGAAAGGGGTGCCTCTGTTTGCCTTATCATGCATTATTCGGAGGCATTACCTGGGATTTAACACCGCAATAAAGATGCCTTGGAAGTCTATCTCGCTTTCTCACACAGATGCACAACAGTAATAATATTCATACACAACCAACCCTCAAGAAGTGCTTTCTCTGTGCATGTTAGGATGAGAGATTTATCAACTTTGAATGACACTGAGTCATTTTTTCTAAAACGCAAGAACAACTTATCGAGGCAGTGAATAAGAGTGATATAATTTAGAATGTGAATACCCAGAGTGGTGTATAATCCTATTACTGTAGATGAAATAAGCAAACAGTGAAGAAAAGACTATTGATGATTTAGGCTGAAATCATGTGAGGATATTTACGTATCTTGATTTTTGTGCAGACGGTAAGACAATTTGTTGGCAGACAGTTGGAGTAATGTAAGGCCTGCTTGGACCATGTCTAAATAACGATTTTGTGAAATTTCATCGATACACAGGGAGAATGAGTCAAACCTTCTGAATTATTGTTTTAAACATTCTTCTTGTTATTATTACTAATTATATTATTATTATTGTTTTTAAATCATCCCACTGGTTGGCACAAGATGTCCCTCTGCCATATGCTAACGGTGGCAAAACTAAATGGAATAAAAGGAGCGGCTTTGATTGCTGGTGAATGTGTTTACTCCCACAATGGCGCAAACCTTAATTACTCAAAATGTGCCGGCTTGCATGCTTCTTTGTGCGAGGTCTAACACACATCCATGTAGACTTATATCAGACGCCTGCATGTGACTTCCTGAAGTTAAGTTGTAAAGAGTTACATTTTTTTTAAACAATAATTTATGTGCAGTGTAGAACTGTAATTATAGTGACATGCATTATGTAATAGTTGACCATATGAAGTTCCATTCTATCTGCGTTACATGAATTCATTTGCCAAACAGAAACAGGACCTTATCTCAAACTTACACAGCAGCGTTTGATAAGTTAATGTAAAGTGTCACATTTATTCTCCAATCATAACGGTATTTCATTACACAGTGTCACCAACTTGTGTATTTGCAAAAAATGATAAAAGGGTACAAAGCCCTGCTAAAGCAAACCTGCAAATACTGTATAATAAATTAAATGTTCGATTGAATTGTTTTGCCTCATGGATTTTTTACAAAATACACATCACTCAACCTGAGTCGCCTCAGTGAGCTCAGCTCTGTCACTCAAAAGTTCTAATTTGTCACTGAAATTTCTGAGTCTTTATTCAATGTGGAAGGCTGCACGGTGGGGCACTGGTTAGCATTTCCGCCTCACGGTTAGTTTGTGTGGAGTTTGCATGTTCTCCCTGAGCCCGCGTGTGTTTTCTCCGGGCACTCCGGTTTCCTCCCACATCCCAAAAACATGCTTGGTAGGCTAATTGAGCACTCCAAATTGCCCCTAGATGTGAGTGCGAGTGTGGATGGTTGTTTGTCTCTGCCTGCCCTGCGATTGGCTGGCAATCGGTTCAGGGTGTCCTCCGCCTACTGCCCGATAACTGCTGGGATAGGTTCCAGCACGCCTCCACCCGTTGGGGGCAAAGCGGTATAGCAAATGGATGGATAGATATTCAGTGTGGACCTTTATTATATCTGGATTTTATTTCTTGTGTATTTTGCTGTTGGGAGCGGCTGGAGTGCCTGCCCTCTGTCTGAAATTGAACAAATATGTAAATCTTTTGTGAGCTGCCTATTTGTGGTGTGCAAGATTGGTGATGAAGTGCTCCCTGAACCACTGCAAACAAGAAAAGCTGCTTTATGACTGTGGAAAATGTCTCCTTGAAGACACCACTACATCTGTTATTTTAATGACCTTTATCATAGTGTAGTCACCCCTCCCCCATACTAAATCAGTAAATAGTAGGACATATACAGCATCAGGATTTTGGAACATGTGCAAACTGATTTCACTAAAGCTATATAGAGGGATGCCCCAGCACTAAAATATGCAGTTTGATACTGAAAACAATTGATGCACATGAAAATGTAATCTTGTTCGTGGAGAAAAATAAGAAAAAAGCAAGAATTGTCTCCAATTCAGCTGATTTGTGTCATTTGTATGCTTTTTATTTGGCTCTAGACAAGTTTTTCATCATTTTCTTGTCTTTCCCTCAAGTTTTCTCTCTCTGTCTCCATCTTTCCCGACCTTTTGCTTCATTGCTCTCCCTCCGTGCCTGCCTCTTTTCTACCGCACTACCCACTTTTCCTTTCGAAGGCCAAGGATTCCTACAGCCCCACTGAGAGAAGTGTGTGAAAATGGACAATGCAGGTCCCCTGGTGTGCCCACCCCCGGCACAGAGTGTGAGAAGAGGGCCTTGCATTTGATGCCTGACTGACCGAATCTTCTGCCAGATAGCCGGGCCTTTTTATTCCCAGCGGCACTGTGAGAGCACGGCCAGAAGTGGTGCGGAAGGAGAGGGGAAGGCGCAGTAATTGTATCAAGGTCTGTAGAGATTCCCCACCCACCTACCCTGGGCCCCCCTTTCTCCCCGCCTAAGCCACCCCTCCACTGCTTCTCAGTTAAAAGGAAAAAGGTCCCTGGGTAGCAAGAAGCAACTTCTCTCCAGAATCACCAAAAAACAGTGTGCAGTCATATATGAATAACATTCAATTTATCACATGAAAGCCCATATTGAATACAACACCTTGCACTGTCCCCAATTCCATCTATTTTTCAACACCTTTGATAGAAAAAAAAACAATAAATAAACAGAGTTGTACTTCCAAAATTACTTTTGGATTGTATACTGTCATGGAAACACATTCTGTAAAGTTACGCTGTGTCACAAATGCCCATTATAAGAAAATAGATGACATGCTCTTTTGCTGTGAATAGCAAAATATATGGTGGTTGCAATCCAATTTCTATTAGGATTATTTATTTATTATTTAAAAAAGGAAAACTAATTTTCAAAGCAGCATAATAAACTACAAATAAACAATAACAAACTGCACTAAGTAATTTTTGATCATGTGACTGAAACAGAAATCATAATGGTTTGTCTCGTCTTTGTCTGAACGTAAAATCCTGTGCTTATCTTTAAAAAAAATACATATATATTTATTATTTCACCAGGTAATAAACTTGATTAATGTGTGTGTAAAATCCTATCAAGGGATCTAGAAATAGACCACTTAACCTCTATTAGAGAATTTTGTTTTGTTTCAATTTCGTTCAGTGAACGATATGCAAATATGCTAGTCTACCGTACGTCTAATAGCTACTTTACTAAGTTCTAAGTAAACATCTATTCTCATTCAACTTCACAACATAATCAGCTATAGGGGATCTCAACTCTGGTTGACGAAGATGCTTCAGTGGCCATTTGAGGATTTTATGAGAACTCCCAGTACATTTCAAAGGTCCGTGCTCAGCGCTTCACATTTTCTACATCCCTTCCAATTCATTACCCCCCTCCCCACATGTATTATTCTGCCTGCTACACATCCCCTGTGGTCTCTCGAGGCCGATTTATTGGTAGAAGCATTTTGACTCTGTTTACCTTTTAAAAGCTGGCATTTAAAGGTCAATATTTTGTCTCAACTTCAGTCTTCAATATCTTGGCATGATCACTCTGCTTTGACGAGCAGTGCAACGTCATTATTATTGGTGACAAATTTAGAAAAATATGATCTGTTAATCTATTCAAGCAAGGTATTCTAAAAAAAAAAATACAGGACCATATTTAGCCTTTGAAATTTGAATGAGTTTTTCTGAATTTTGCCAATTGTGTTGATGGTCTAGGACTCTAGGATATTGGTCAACTCATTAGCAAATGGCCAATTTAAGACATTATTGTTAAAAGACATGCTATTGATTTTATAAATGACTGCAGTTTCAATACGTTGTGCATCAAGATATATGTTTGACATTTGTTTTGAAGGCTAATCCATCATTAAAATGTGCGAACTACCCATGGTCTGAGTATGTTCTATTTTTTTTTCATCGTACACACACAAATTGAAGTACAATGACATTGTTAAATCATACATTTGTACCTCAAACGTGCGCATGCATGGATCTTGTCTGGACGTTATTACCCATCCGTTTTAAGCGCTGCTTATCCCATTCATGGTCATGTTGGAGCCTCTTCCTGCTGACTTTGGGCAAAAGGCAAACGACATCATGAACTGGTGACCAGTCAGTAATAGGGCACCTGGGGAGAGAGACAAACATTCATTCTGTCACAAAGTGGGTATTGTACGCAGGGTGCCTGGACCGAAGTCCGATAAATGTACCATCACATCATCAGAGACATGCATGGCATCATCAGTCTGAATCCAAAGACATCCAGTTCACACGTAAGAAAAATCCTGGTAGTAAAGTTATTATCCGTCCGTCCATCCGTCCAGCCAACCATCGTATATTTATTATTATTATTTTGACATTGCACTTTTATTTGCATTAATTTGCAATGTAATATATAAAGCGCACGACAGAGCAGTCACATTAGCTCCCATATAGGAGAATAAACATATGCATATTTCAGATAGATTCGTATCACGTTCGGTGGGGTTTTCTTAAGAGGGCATCTATGACGATCACTGTAATGAAACACAAGTTCAGAGAGGCATTGACTCATATACACTCACATACACACACAGTAATGGGTTGTGAACATCACGGTGTTGCACAGCCAAGACAGAGACATACGTAAATCTTATTGTACAATAGACAGGTGTGGTAATCCAGAGAGACATTTAAAGGCCCCTCACAGCAACTTTAATTCACTTCAATTGTCATTGTAAAGTAACAGTAGCTCAGTACAGTTAACAGCCGTCAAGAGACCTAACCTGTTATTAGGTATATATTGCAGGTGTCAAACTTTCATTATGAAAATGTAATTCATCAAGATCATAATGATACAATACAATTCCTCTAAAACTATATATTGAACGCAAACAAAGACTTTCATCATAGATTTCAAGTAGTTGTTGTGTAATTTATGTGTCTTTGGAAAAGGATTTGGGAGAGTGGTGCTCAAAAAAGGCAACCGTTTGCCAATAATTGATATCACTGTCAGCGTCAAAGCACGTCTGATGGGAGGGCATTCGGTCACACACCCTCACCATAAAATTTTCAGGTGAGTTTGAGTCACAGAAGCCAGCGCTCAACAGTGTAAGAGCCAAGAGCAGCGTGGGGGAAGGGTCAAGAGGGTCACTCCATCTGAACAGCACGGTAGATTTATAGTTCTTCTAATGTCATCAAAATGCTTCCAGATATGCATCAGCAACATCCAATAAATCAAATCAGCATTTTAGATCTTTATAACACCATCAAAAAAGATGACAAATGTAGAGCAAAGGGCGTGTATGGGGACATTTGAAAAGATGTGACCCAAGGGCAAGCTTACATTGGGTAGCTCATTTTGGCAGGAGTGTACAAATAAAAGGGCAAAATTACATCAAGCCTTTGGGCTGTTGACACTGAAAGGGCAATATTTCTAGCCACCTTGTCTCTAATTACGATCTGGGTTTTTACCTGTGTCATACGCTTTGATGACAGGCAAACGGCACGCAGAAAAATATCTCACACATGCATATAAATACTATATTCATCGACATAAAGTATCCCTATTCAATTTTCGGTTAATCGTGGGATTTTATGGGGAGTTGGATATTGCAGCATAGTCACGTAAATGGTGTTTTTGATGTATGGGGTGGGGGGGAATTTGGAGGTTCCGTTTTTGGCTTATTACCCAACAATCAAAGTCAAAATAAACAAAAACTTGGACAACAAATGGAAAAAAATTGTTTCTAGAGTTTTGAATTACTAGAGTCAAGTTGACCTCAAGGATAGAACTTGATTGTACATTTGAATGCATTAGTAGGGTTAAAAAAATATCCTTTTGAAGATCTTGCCATGTTGCCATACTTTTGAACCATAATAATGTTTGGAAGTTAAAAACTCAAGGTTTTAGGTCTTAACCATAGTGCTTATTGATCATTCCATTGACAGAGCAGTCTCTTCAAAAACTTTAGCCCTTATAATGCATTTTGGAGATCTATAATATGATTGACAGGAAGGAATGTTGGTACGCTCTGTTACATTTGTCCAAGCAGGTCCTGGTTGCATCAGTCACACCTGGTGATCGCCTAAGGCTTACCAGTCTGCAATTTCATGGCTCAAAAGTACAATCTCTCATTCTGTCAACATACACTCCTGATGGAGGTACGCTCATTTATACCTGCATGCTTTCTACTATTTTGGGGCAAAATACACAACTTAACAAATTCATTGTAACACTTGTCATAAAGAATGGCACAAGAAAGGGTCGAGGGAATTACAGATCAACTGCACTACCTAAATTTCAGCCAGCTCACTGGGCTTGTATGAGAAGTCGGAAATGATTATAATATTCAATAAAATATTTGGTTGTATCTTCAAGAATGCAAATAATTATAATTTGACATTTTAATCAACATTTTTAAACAGTCCGTTTGAACTTTTATTTATGACAACAATGAGCAATAATAAAATAATTATTTCTAACATCTAACTTTTGTTTCTGAAAAAAAAAAAAAAAAAGCTTGCGCATATGCTGTATTAACAAGCACAAACGACATTACAATAGTTATTTTAGGAAATTGTTGGAATTTGTGAATGCGCACACTGTGTTGGGGTCTTATTAAATGTACTAAACACTGCGTACTGGAATAAAACATCATCTTAATTCCTCCAGACCATTTATGTCAGTTATTCTTAAAAGATGGGGGGGGTCATGTAATGCTGATAAGAGTGAGATTGATTACAGTTGGGAATCATTTTACTCCCACTGGTGACATATTTTCAGGGATGGTGGTCCTCCAAATGCTGTGAATCATATTACTACAGGGTAAGAATGCACCCTCAATTCTCTGTTCAATGCACCTGATGTATAGTAATGGCAACACCTATATTTATAGACTTTACTGTGTTTCAAGCATCATGAACAAAACATAACTATGCATAGTTACTTCTGCCTTCATAATTCATACAAACAATGCTTTTACCGAGATGATATCGAAATAACCATAGGACACGCAAACATGGGGGTCATGGTTTTCCTATAATCAATACGCATTTAGTTAAAATTAAATTACATTTAAATCATGGTCGGTTAGAGTCAAGTTAAGATGTGTCAATAACCTTTAAAAGGAGAAGAAAAAAGTCAAGCAGATATATATATTGATGGTGGAAGAAAACAGAGCAACCATAATCTCCATATTCAAAGCATGAGCACACTTAAATGCATCTGGATGTCACATTGAACTCCAGCAGCTGTCTGTAACGTTGAGCCAGGGGCAAGTGCGGGCAAAGTTCAAAGGTTAGGCAAAGTGTGATGCTTTATTACTGCGGAAAAGTAATTTTCTATCAATCGATTTCAAATGATCATAAGCCTTGAGGGGGCATCAATGATTTAATGCAGTCTCATAACAAGCAATCGAAGAACATTTGGAAGGAAGTAAATCTGTTTCGATTAGTTTGAATTTGATCTGATGTTTTTGGTTTTATTGCCTTGTGAAATGGGAAATGTTAGTCCAAAAATAAAAAAAACCTAATTAATAGATGCAATTATTTTTTTTTTCTCACGGGAGAAGGTGGAATAAGTGCAGGAAGTGATCAGAAGCTTTACCAAATGGCAATTCTTAACACAGTCAATATTTCTTAATTAATTAAAAAATATAAGTTTCACATGTTTAAATACCAAATGCAATGGTCAAATAAAAAGACAAAATATATAAGCAGCTCATTCATGAATATGTGCATCCAGTCTTGCAATGGACCCATCTTTTGATTTGCAGCTGATAGCGTGTCAGGCTCAAATAGATCCTTCTCACCACCGACACCCCAAGTCAGACTCTTTGATGATTCCCAACTTGGGTCGCCTCCCTGTGATTGACAGTTGGTAGATTGCCTGTCGCCCAAACACAAATGTGAGGGAGACACAGTCGACATAGTCAATACCCAACCCAACCTTTTGATGTGCCTGCACTTGCGTAAGAAAAAAATATCCACACTCGCAAACAACATAATCATGAAGGGTAACTTTCATATACATACAAAAGGAGAGGAGAGCAAAATCTAACATTTACACAATAAAGGTGACTGTTTTAGTTATAAAAATCCTGTTTTGAACTGAGAAGCTCACATTGGTACATGCTGTGATGTAGGACAGACACACACACACACACACACACACACACACACACACACACACACACACACACACACACACACACACACACACACACACACACACACACACACACACACACACACACACACACACACACACACACACACACACACACACACTCAAATGTGCCATACACACGTGCAAGTGCAAGTTAACTTTGGCCAACTTTGCCAATCATCAAATCACGGTAAGTCTCGTTACCCTGAAACAGGAGAAGCAGTCGTCTGGAAACACCTTGTATTTGTCTCAGGGCGGAAGAGACTGTTGCATGTCGTTTACGTGCGTGTATGTGTGTATTGATGTCGTAAGAAGAGTGAGAGAGAGAGGGAACTAGAAAACGAGGGAGCCCAGAAAGAGACCAATAGTCACTTTTTTGTGAATAACAGGGTAATAAGTGCAATGAGCAGTTTGTCATAGCATAATTTGAAAGAAACAATGAGGACATATGAGGACAAATACAAGTCCAGGGCATCAGTAGGGGAAATGGAAGGGATGGGTTGGGGGTGCTAAGGAGGTACTCAAGTACGGTGTAGGAAAGGTGGGAGGAGAAAAGTGTGGAAAAGCGAGGGTGAAGTCAAGGGGGAATAAGTCCCGCTGCCCTTCTTTCGCATTCACTACTCAGGTCATCTATGAAGTTCCCCTGCTTTGCTTTCAAGATGCACATCCACCATCTCTACCTTTTCATGTTTCTTTCAAGAGGATTATCCTCAATTCCTGTAACGCTTTGAGGGGATCTGCGGTGAGGAATGAAAGAAAACACATCAGTGTATATTCATCTCAAGATGTATTGTCATTGTTGAAATCACAAGTAGGAGAATGAGCGTGAGGTGTGCCAATAGAATGAAAAGGTCATTGTGTTGCCGGTGACCAGAGGGGGTATTTTGTGCAGGGAAATTGCACTGTATTGCTTTTGTGACAGAGGAAATGTAAACTGTCTGTGTGGGTGTGTGACCTCTCACAGAGAAAGACGGGCGACTAAATGGCCACAAAACACCCCCTGGGAGAGTTCTCTGTGTAACTAAAACAGCTTTATAGGCATGATGATGGCCGATTGTTCGCTATGTTCCCACAAGATGGTGTTTGCAGATCAAAACAGGAAGCACAGTGAGGCAACAGTGACTTTTGAAAGTCACTTATAAGAGGAATTTTGTGCTGACATCTCAAACAAACTAATATACTTTACACACAAAAACACAAACTAGAAAAAAATAGACACAATTATAAAATAGTTATTATATTGTGGGTATTTTCCTATATTTTCCAAAGTTTCCAGTTTTATATCATATATTCCTTAAAGTAAACAACACCCTTTGAAGCACAGATAATTTACAATGATTGACTGAAATAATTATAGGAAATAAAATATTGAGTTAAAATATTGCATCTCCAAATTCAAACGTTCTATTATTTTACCTTTATATTTTGTTGATGAATGCTATAAATTTCCCAGCTCCTCCCTGCTCCCCAAAGTCAGTTAGGAGTTTGTGGAAACAGTAGAAAAGCTGCCACCTCCTGGTTGGCTGAAATATTGCAACCATACGTTCAGAAATCCTAAAATGCACCACAGGCTGGAAATATGTTGTACGTGGAAAGCTGTTATCATCACAATCTTTATTTCTCAATAGAAATATTGAAATAAAATAATGAGTAATAAAATACAGTATGTTTTGTACATGTTTTATATATATTTTTTTAGTTGTTAAAAATAATCTTAAGTATATACTTAGTCGCACATTGAGTCATGTTAATGAAAAATCCTCATGTGCAGCAGCCCATCAAGGCAGAACTAAACACTCTATAATGTGACATCAAAATCTTAATGGATGACTGGGCATAGTCACACTATATTAATGCTGCGACATTTCAGCACACGTGTGGACATCACATCTGCAGCGCACAAAATAAAATGTGATTTAATACCACTTACCACATCCTCTGCAATACAAATGCAGTGCATGCAAGAGTGCACACAGACACACCGAAATTTTAATTTACACGATCATGTAAAACGTTATAGACTAGACACAGTATTATTATATGAAAAGTTTAGCATGATGTGGATAATAATATACACTCAGCATCTAGTATTTATTGGTTAACATTAAAGACAGAAGAAATGCAAAAAAAACGTAGTTTTCTTTTTATATGGAGTGGAACAATCCTAAAATATTTAGTACGACAATAACAGAATATAATTTTGATATCGGACCAAAGATTCAAGCATTACAATTATCATCTTTGTGTTGTTTTAACTACTATTGGGTGTGCTCACTCAAAATAAAAAAAATCACTGTGAATGCACTTGTATTTCGAAATGTTTTTTTTTTTTTATACACACACACACACACACACACACACACACGCACACACACACACACACACACACACACACACACACACACACACGCACACACACACACACACGCACCCCCCCCCCCCCCACACACACACACACACACACACACTGAGAGAGAATTTCATACAACAGTTGTGTGGTTAACAAAAGTGGGAGTCATATGAGGTTTGACAGCTTTAACTGAACCAATAGAAACTTAAACCGCTTGGTTGACATCTGGTGTCACGTATGGTGTCAGATCCAAATCAATATTGGAGAATAGAATAAAGTGCCCTGTTACTTCCTCTCCTCCCTCTCCTATGTCTCCTTCGTCCTTCTCCCTTCTCTTCACTGTCGTTTCAATTGCCATTATTCTACAATCGTCTCTACCGGATATTCTTTTGCCTCTAAGATAGGGTGACCCAGAAGTAAAAAAAATAACACTGGTGGTTGACAAGGCTTACATATTCATACACGTATGTATATGTGTGTGTGTGTGTGTGTATATATATTTCTATATATATATATATATATGTATACACATACATACGTACGTATATTCATAGCACTTGCAATGGATACAACGCAAGCCATCATACCGTCTCTAAAGTGCCCCACCTCCTTGTACCTCCCAGACCTCCCACATCAACACGTTGTCCAGTAGTATAGCTGTCTGATTACTTGTTACACTACTTTCCACTTGTCTCCCCTTCATCATCTTCCCTCCAACCGCCCCCCACCCCATTTTACCATACACTTTCTCTGTCTTCCACTTCAAGCCTATCCCCTTGTAATGGAGACCTCCCACACCAGTAGCAGATTGCCATGCACTCATCACCCCTTCATCTACTTTCTAATCCCCTGGTTACTCTTTAGGTTTCAAACTCCATTTGGCATATCCATCGGACCGCCCCCCTCCTCCGCGCACACACACGCACACACACACAAACACACTAACAACGGTAAATGATTTCGAAGTGATTTGAACAGTGTGAGGGGAGCCAGTTAGAAAGCCAGCTGCCATGTATATCATTCACTTATTCATCTTTACATTGATTAATGGACGGACGGGTCATGGGTCAACCTTTTATTGTGCAAGTAGCTTGACCTGAAAACAAATAAATACGGTTACCGCCCTCATTCCCTGATATCTGACTCCCGCTCTTGTTAGACCATCAGTGGTTGACCTTGGTTAGTGACAGTTGGCTAAAAATTAACATTGGATAGAGGTAGCAGTGCACGTTCCTAACATCTGTTACATATATAAATACGGTATGGTATAGAATAAATCTGATTCCCCTTGCTGATCAAAGTTTTAATTTACCAAGCTCATGAGATCAGCACTGTTTTTTTTTTTTTGTTCATTCGTATATTTTTTTTAGCTGTACGTGAGGAACATAGGCTCCTTTTTTTTTGCTTTTGTTTTCCTACCTCACCATTAGTCTGGTAAACTATTCAAACTTCTTTCTTGTTCCTTGGTCATATTACTCAAAGAAGACAACGTATATATGTCCACAAATTGAAAGATATCCTGAATTAAAAATTGTCTGACGTGCTTTGGTCACAATACCCCAAGGATCAAGATTGACAGCGTCCGTCACATCATCATCCTCTCTTGAAAATCATGTTGCATGTAACCAATTTTGGGGGTGCTCTTCTATCTTATGTAAATAAGACACTGCTCACCCCAGCTTCAAAGCTTCATATTACCTTGATGAAGGTGGTTGGGCTATAGGGGCCCATGCCCGCTGACCAAGATGCTTGTGCCCCCCACACTTCCCAGCATAAGGTGCGGATCTCTAAAAAAAAACCTATATATATTTTTTTTATCATAGAAGGTATTTTTGTGTTGTGAAAAACAAATTTTAAGTTGTTCATCACAAAAAACATAAAAATATGGGTGGATGGATGAATTGTGATTTTGTCCTATTGATAGCCAGTCTTATCCGCAGCAGCCTATCACGGTAATGTCTGCGACACGAGTGAAAAAAAAATTGGTTTGGGAGCAAGATTGTTTGATTAGCCAAACTGTTACATCGTCATGAGGCCATCAGCTGAAGTGCTTGCTGAAAGAAATTATTTCTGACATACACTATAGGCAGCTCAAAATGTAATTGGTTGTACAATTTCACACTTCATAGATGTGCATGCATTCCAGAGACACAAATAGGAGAATACAAGCAATTAAAAAGTCGTTTTTACATTATATGTCTTGTGAGCACTTTTCTACATGTTTATAATGCCTACCCAGTCAACAATGAAGCAAAGCCTTCGCAACCTGTGTGACCCCGATGCCTGGTATCTCACTCCGCTGATTGACAGTAATGCTATTTAATCAAATGTCAAACAGCACAGGTTTATGATACATCAGCCAACCTTTCAATCGCAGCTTCAGGACTGTGTGCAAACACACACGTACGCTGCATGCAATAGCAGTCAGTTCAAACAGTCAATTGTATATCTGTCTATTATGTGTGTTTAAGAAAAAAAATGCGGGTGAAAGAAAAGTCGTCAGTTCAATGTCTTGTTTACGTGGTTGTCATTTATTCCCTGTCAGTGGTTGTGTACAAAGGGGAAAATTCGCACATTTCAAACACTCCCCTGCCACTTCAAAAATAATTGGCCAGTTTATTGTGCTGAACAAACTCCATGTCCAGTAGAATTCAGTTTTTGTTCCCACACAATGAAGCTGCCAAGTGCTCTCTCTCTCACCTCTTTTCTTGCTGACCATGTGTCAACATGGAGATATCAGCAAATATACCAATAAAAATGTTATTTGCGGATGATGGAGATCTCGGTCAAGTATTGGTCAAGTCTCACACTCATTCCTTACTGTACAACAGTGTAAACTGTGGAATTTATTATGTAGAGAACATTGAGTGTATTAGATGGAAGTAAAAAATATGTATTTGAGTTCACCTGAAAAGCTTTATTTTTTTTCAACCCCCTGAACGACTAGCCCTCCTCTGTCACTTTCCAATTTATTTTTGTTCAGATAAAAAAAAAAAAATCCTATTATTCTACAGTTTGTGCTTTATGTGTGCAACTAATTTCAGAAGAACTACATCAGAGTGCATGCCCCAGTGAGGATGTGTTCTCATTACAATAAAAGCTAAGTTCATACTGCACCTTCATGTTGAATCATGTAAATCTCACCTGCCAAGAAATGCTGAGCTCAGGAAAAAGGAGCAAAAAAAAAAAAAAACTCATTGACTTTGTTTGATTTTCTCCCTAGGCTCACTTCACATAATTTGTTCTTGTAACCCACTTTGGAGCTCAGAATAGCACACACTTATACTGAAGAAGTATTAAAACAACAGGCAATAGCTTTATATTTGTAGATAGTGCTGCTGAACTCAAGCATGAAAATGGGCGTATCCTGATTTTCGTGCCTACGCAAGCCTCGATGCGCTTGTTTGGGAATTTGTTTCAGCTCTCTGCGCCATGGTGGGTGTTTTGCTGTACATCAGGAAGTCATCTTTTTTTTTTGTCTTTTGGTGAGGTTTGACAACTTTCTGAATTTGTAAATTTCCATTTGCCTTATCGCCACTAACTGTCAGATTGAAAATGAATAACGCCCTGACAATTGCAACAGCTCCAAACCTCTGTGGGCCACAGGCATAAAGGAAAAATTGCATTTGCATTAGTAGTGCAGTTGCGAAACGATGCAAATTTGAGATGGACTCAAGATGCATCGGTTTTTACCTCTCTGCATTGATACGGGTTGAGTGTTTGTTCTATGTCGTAATTTAAAAATTTAATCGGCACACTATTTAGGGTATGGAATCAAAATCTCTACTTAAACCACGACACCAATAGTTTCTGCTGTTTGTATCTATTTGTGTATATTATGCTATAAATCAGC